>NC_062518.1:32081139-32261139 GCF_022655615.1 Tachysurus fulvidraco
GCCTCATTTACAGGGCCGTATAAATAATCACAATAAGCCTTGTACAAATGATACAGAATTTCAATATGCATTGACATCTACACCATTTTTGTTTCAGAGTTCAAAGATATTAGATCCAGATCCAGTTATTTCAAACTCATGCTGGCAGACATTGCAAAAACCAATAATGAAATGCTGAGCAATACTCATTTAGGAGAAAAAATATTTAATACTGTTTCAGGTAGAAAAATCTTACTATGAATATCTTTGCTTAGTGTGGTCTTCAGTGCATTCAACTCCTTTAAACTGAACTTCTGCAAGTCGCTGCGATTATAATGAGTTCTCTCTTTAACTGCATCACTTGGGGGTTTGGTCTATAAGAGAAGGGTCAAACCGATTAATATTTTTTCCACAACCATGTATGCATTCAGGTTTAAATGAGAGCAAAACATTACTGTGAACTTGGGGAATCAAAATCTTGATGTATGATTACCTGTTTTTGCTCCAACCTCAGCTTGTGTCTTAGCATGCTGAGAGCGGCCTTGACCTCTTTCTTAAATCCACCAGATTTGGCTTTAGCACTGGATGCATTGCTGGAATGCTGCTGTGGCTGCTGCATCTGTTTCCTAGAACCTTTGTTCAACTGTGAATGAAATACCATTTTAGAATTACACCATTTTTGTTTTTATGTACATGGTAAACACAGATATATTTATTTGTTACATTCCAAAATCTGCAGTGTAACAGATTGAATGAAAACAAAATGTCATTGGAAACCTCTTTTTTCTCCTTGTCCTCCTCCTCCTCCTCCTCCTCACTCTCACTGTTGTTGATGAAGCAGAGCTGCAGGTTCATCTGACTCTGAAGACTAAAATAACCAGAAAAATCCAGTCATAATCAGATATCACATCAAAGTATACAATAGAACCGAAAGGAATCAATCTGATGAGTACCGTGATGTTAGGGCGTTCAGACGACTTTCTTCCACATCCTCACAAGTGTCTTGATGTCTGGTAAGGTTATATAACTCTGGCCAACTATCTGTCCACTGGACAACATCCTTGAAATATACAGAAAACATACAGGCACTACTTTAACTGCTTCATATGAGTGTCAATATATGCAATCTCTGAACAACACAATGATGTGGATGTATTCTTCCAGTTTTACTAAATCACTCAAACTGATGTCCTACTTCTCTTGGGTGTTAAAGTTCTGACCCAAAGGTTGTGAGGTAATCCAAATACTGCCTTGGCTGTGGAGCAAGGCCCTTAAATGTAAACCATTCAACTCTACAGAAGGATTATGCCTTCTGTAAATTTCAATTATGGATAAAAATGTATTTCCATGATCTTATTGTCATGATATCACAGGTCTGAATCTTGCAAAGTCTTTTCAGGATCTCTGGGTGGGAGGGATAGCATTATACTATCTCCCTTGGCAGAAATACACTAGTCAATTGTGGGCATCGATGAGCTTATGTATGTGGAAGAGAAAAGATAGAGCTTTCTTCCAGTTGTTTTCAACTGCCCTGAGATGTAGCATGAGCTACAGTCTGGACCCTGTCTTCAGGGTAGCACATGATAGCCTTCATCCTCCAGCTTGAAAGCTGTTATGTTATAGGACATATGGGCTACTTGGTGACAAATGACCACATTGTGAAAGAAAAAAGTATCTGCCAAATGAGTAAGTGCAAATATCAGGGTTTGGTGATTCAAAGTCAAATGATCTACATTAGCTTTGGTCTACCAAAGGCTGTAAATGAATTAATGAAATGAAATTATCTATAGTATGCCATATTTATATTTTATCTCAAGACACTTTTCTAAAAGTGTTGTGGATATTGTCAGTACTTCTGAAGACCAGTCAATTCTGTTCTTCACACTGTCAATTACAAGTTGGATATTAGTTTTTAAATGCTATTTTGCTAAAATGGTATTTAGAACTTTGTACTTTAATAGTGATACCATATATAGTAAATGTGCACTTGCACATGATGAAAAAGGAGCATGATATATATTTTTTCCATACTGCCAATCAGCATTTTAGTAATTTCACATAATTTATACCTACGTGTATGACTTCCTATATGCTATAAGCCATCATGTTTTGTATGTTTTTGTAACTCGGACCTTATTCTTCTCTCTTTGTTCTTCTTCTTGTTTTTCAAGTTGAGCAATACGCAGGCTTAGAGCCTCCCAGTGCATGATGGGTAGTCCTAGGTCATCATCAGAAGATCCTTCTTGCCACAGCAAGGCTGCACCTTCGGCATCCTCCTCTGTCTCATCACTCTCCTTTTCCTCCCCCCTTTCCCTTTCTTTCTCCTTCTCTCCATCCATCATATGCCTGGAACACTTCAGAGACACATTTATAAGCCATCAATGTGTTTTTGATGCTACCAGAAACATAGATTTCACAGACAGGTGACATGTAATCATCTCTAGATCTGATTATAAATCTAAGGAGTAGCAAACAATACTTATGAGATTTTGATACTAACAAGTAAAAAGTCAGTATTTGGATTAAAATAGACGGGAAAAAAGCATGACTTTAACCTGAGAGAAGAACAAAGTCAACACTTCTGTTCATTTCCCCCAAAAAACAACATCCAAATTAACAAACAATTCTACTGTAAAAATCTTAAAATCTATAAGTTTTGTTTTAGATTTTTTTGTTTGTCTGTTTTGTTTTTATTTTGACAGAGTTAAACAGGCCCAACCTTGACTAGTTTTAGGTTCGGCCACGTAGGCTGTGTTAATGCTCTGGGAATAAAACACAAAAAGTCAGGTCTCCTACCTATGTGTCTATGTAAATAAAGTAGAGTTTAATGATCTTTATGCTTTCAAATTGGTCGATAAAAAGGCCTAAGTTCCCATAGTTTTCCCGAAGTTAGTCTTCTCCTCCTTTTTTGGTCCCGTTACACGTCTTCATTCACTTTTTTTTTTACACTTCTTTTTGTTTTTTTCTTTTTCGTTTTGTTTCTTCGATGCCTCTTTGTAAATAAAAACTGTCTATTCAACAAAAATCCGTGCGTCTCTACAAAAACAAATCGGTCAGAAGTCCTTGTGCGACTTTAATAACACCAGGAAAGTAATAATTCCTCACGACCGCCTTAAAAACTTCAGGAATTTCGCAACGTTTTCTTTCAGTCTGGGGAGGAGAAAAAGAGCCGAGCAAGAATCACTGGGTGTCCGATTTCACTCGTTCGAGAGTAAAACTGGAGTTTAGACATGTATCCCGATTCAGTATTTGCAGATATATAATATCACATTCAAGCTCTAACAATTTATGTTGCCAGGAAACGTAATAAAATGTAAAGATCGTACATAAAGGCTGAACCGACTCGTCTGGACATGCCCCTTATTTACGACTAAATAGCGATGGGAGGTTCCTGGTTCTTTGTTTCTGGGCAATTTATTGAGTTAAGTCGTAGCAGCTTTGATCAAATCGCCGTCTCTTTACTATAGTATAGGTGCTGGGAGATGAAGAAGCTTTTTTCTTTTTTCTTTTTTACACCCCGTGATTTGAGACTCAAATAAACTCAAAGACGAAGTTCGGTTCACCTTGAACGGCTAGATCTATAGACTCGACTCAGTAAAGTGAATCATATAACATACAGTACAGTAAAACTGCTCACCATGTAAGCATCACTATCTTAAAGAAAGGGTTTTGCAGCTAAGGACATGTTCCCAAAGGCCTATTAAAATGATTATACTATAATACACTACAATATACTATAATGAAATATAATATTATCTATTCTATTTTATTTCATTTATAGTTTAGTGTATAATGTATCTAAAATTATATATATATATATATATATATATATATATATATATATATGTGTGTGTGTGTGTGTGTGTGTGTGTGTGTGTAAGTGTTTTTTAGTGGGTTATATATATATACTGATATTTATATATATATATATATATATATTATATATATATATATATATATAAATATATAAAAAAATATATATATATAAAACACCTCCATAAAACCTCCATTATAATTATAGCACTTCAGTGTGAAATTTAAAGAACCAAATCTTTTTTTTTTTCTTTAATAACTTAATTTACTTTCAAAAACATCGTGGGAGCTTTTATTGTGAAATACTTTGTTTCTCCGACCGGAAGTCATTGCTAAGTCAGCTGACCTGCACAGATTGACAGTCTCAGAAGTAGGAAGAAGCTTGGTTTGGGAAAACAAAGTTGTAACTCTATAAATGACCAAGTTGCTTTTGCCTGCACTGCTTTGAAAATAACTTTAAACATGGGCTCTTTTATCATCTGTGGTCCTAAATTGGCAGCATGTATGTTGGTGATGAGCATGTGGGGAGTTATTATGCTGGTAAGAATATGTTCCTTGTTTTAAAGAAATGTAACTTTTTAGATTGAACAAGTTTCTCTTTACTGTGTAAAGTTCTTTTAACATTTGTTTGTTAAGTATTGATTTTGATTTTGAATTGTTAAGTGCCTTATAAGTCACTGCTTGTGGTTACCTTTATTAAAGTTTATTTAGACTTTAAGCACAAAGTAAACAACATAGAGTATAGAGACATAGAGATATTGTGAAATGTAGCAAGCAGTGTTACTCTTCCTCCTCTGTCCTAAGTTACTCTTCCTCCTCTCTCCTAAGTTACTCTTCCTCTTCTGTCCTTAGTTACTCTACCATCTGGTTTCCTCTTTTAGGCAATGCTGGGGATTTTCTTTAGCGTACATTCGGGTGTGCTGATTGAGGATGTGCCTTTAAAGGAGGACGACTATGAAGACACGTGAGTTCATCTCACATGTTTGGAAAGAAGTTATAATCATTGTGTCACTCACTAGATACCAAAATGGAGTGCTTCAGAGGCATCATCTGTGGCTTATAGAATACAAGTACTATTAGGTCAAATTTGCAGCAAAGATATTGCCATTGGATAATATCAGTGTTCACTCTCAAGTTGGTGCCAAATAAAGTACATAAGTTATACAACTCAGTGATTTAATGCTATAACATTTACTGGGTTTTCTCTCTCTCTCTCTCTCTCTCTCTCTCTCTCTCTCTCTCTCTCATTAAAACGGTTAGACAATAATATTCGCTATAAAGTTTTAAAGTGTTTATATTCAATGCATCTCATTGATCCATGGCTTCTCTAGCTATAGATTGTTCTAGTGTAATGCCATCTAAGTATACAAATTAGTCAAGATTAGACAAAGATGCTTCCCCATGTTTATTTTTTAGCCATGAGTTGTTTTTTTTCATCCTAAACATCCACCCACAAAAGCCGAAATTTACCCTGCACTGACATGTAGATTTCAACAGAAACATACCCTTGGTGTTCCTTTTGTCCCACTTTTTTTTTTTTTTTTTGGCTGGTTGTAATTTGTAAGTGACATTTCTTGTCTAATTTACAAAAATGAATTGAATCATTCCTGAAAAGTATTAAACATGTGCTTTGGTGTCTTCTTTACAGTAAGAACCCGCTGCAGAACGTTTATGCTGTCTACAACCAAGTTGGCTACAACTGCTTCATTGCTGCAGGAATCTATGTGGTGATTGGATTTGTGTCTTTCGTTCAGGTCCGACTCAATAAGCGCAACGAGTATCTTGTGCGTTAATACCCTCTGGTGGGTGGAAAAATCCAATTCCCTGAAAGTGATTTTGCTGTATTTCCTATAAGAATTTTATTGTTTTACCGGTGTTATAATATTACCTTGCTGTTGGTATTTTAGCTGTAGTCTGAGCGTTTTCACTGTGCCTTTTCTCTGTATAAAGCATTCTCAGGTTTAGAGCTTTAACAAAAAAAAGCCTCTGTGTTGGATTGATATTTATGGAAGGATCACTGCTGTATTTAGTTATATGATTGTGCCTTAATGCCTTCTACACATTTTCTCACCATGTTTATTGTATTCCAAATGCGTTTACATTTTTGAGAATTAAAAAAGTGCCACTGTTTTGCACTGTACATAAATACAAATTAGAAATGACCTTTGTCCATGTCCATAAGTATTCATGATTTAATTTAATTTGGTATTAACAGTTTGTAATTACAGAAATAAATTTGTCGTCCTTATAGTTCCTATAGTCTGTTTATATTTTGTTGGTGGTTACATGCATTTCAGTTTATAGTGTATTTTTTTCTGATTGTAAAATTAGTACAACAAAAAATGAAACACATAGATTTACAACAAATACCTTTCTTCTTGTTTCAAACAATCTTTCAACAAATCTTTCATAATGTCTATAAAATGCATTTAGGACAGCTTTCTAGTACATTATAAAATTCAGAATTGTTCTCAACTCTCTCTATATGGTAATGCTATTTTCTATTCGACTAGGACACAGATAGAGATATGGTGGTTCAAGACCCTTATTCTGCTCCAGAATCTCCTCCTCAATGTCCTTCAGATCCTGTCTGAAGTTATCAATCATCTTTTGGGCTGCTGGCTCAGTGAAATACTGTTCCTCGTACTGTGCCAGAGGTATCTGAGCATGATAGGGCAGAAAGGAGATAAAGTTAAAAATAAAAAAAAGATAAAATTCTAATAAGACAGAAAAAAAAGTACTTAGCTGTAGACATAACTTATAGAATTGAAACTGAATAAGCAAGTAAGTAAATGGGAATATTTTCTGCTGGATGCCATCAATTTTACTTGAATCTTTCAGCCAACATCTTGTTTTATTTTTTATTTTTATTTTTTTAGCCTGCTTTGAAATGACATTGTGTAAACAGGAGCAGGCCACTTGGAGCGTTTCATGGACGTTTTGACTCACTGCGTCTGGCTGAGCTCTTCCTAAATGCCATGTGATTGCCATCTCTACACATGACTGGCTGATATCAGGAAGCGTGTTCATGATTAACTCCATGGTGACACCGTCCTTGTCTGTGGGTGGAGGCTGGCGCATGGTGCAAGGTGTGTTGGGCACCCATGAACAGAAGTCAAACTAGAAGATAGAGGGAAAAGTACACAAAGTCATTCTCAGCAGTATTGGAAGTGTGTGTTGTTATAAGGGACACACTAGCAAAAATGTAATTTAATCTGTTACATTTAATGATCGGTACATTGGTACTTGCTTTGTTGTTTCTTACAGCAATTAGAACTAGATACTGAGAGACTTGGTACTGCTTTGCAGGCTGGTTTGATTGTGCCTCCTGCATAATGATTGGCTCATAGTAATTACACCATAACACTATGAAGTAACTGGATACTATAGCAGCAGCACATTGATGTATGAATACAATAATTATGCAAACGTGAATTTTGCCAAATCACACTGGCTGAGAAATGCAGTACTGCATAATAATGGCAAATAGCATACTGTATTAAATCTTAATTTTATGTTGGAACTTTCCTGTAAGGTTTATTACACATATCTACTTGGTTTTAGAGAAAAAAAATACAATCATGATGCATCACTTACCTGTCCATTGTTGGTTGCTGCATGTTGTGCAGTGCTGCAAAAGATGACCACACTCAAAACAGTGACCAGCTCCTGTTTATTCTTTAGTACATTAGGCAGCCCTGTCACATACGAATTATAAAAATACCATATTAATGACCCTGTATAAGGATACATGTCTACTAATGTCTGCTTTTATAAAGAAATGCCTTGTGCAATAATTAGTAATTAATTGTTTTTTTATAATTAGCCCAGACCCTGCAGCCCTGAGTCACCACTGCTCCACAGTTATTGCTATGACATGTACTGTAGTTTTATTTTTGTTTAGGCAACTAACCAAAATGAGGAACATTTACAAAGCCTTCCTCAACCACGTCCTTGATCCATGCCTGCAGTTCTGAATCCTGCACCACATCATTGTCACTTCCGTAATACAGAGACACTATGCTGGAGACAAATCTGAAAGTGAAAAGGAAAGAGGAGATGTCAGTACCTGTTCTGTCTCCAAGCTCATGCAAACAAAACACTGAATATGGAAAACTATTTCAGTGCCTAATGATGACAGGAAATAGTTGCTCTTGTGCCTGGACTCTCACTTCTCAATGGCATCCCAAAGCATCAGGCTGTGCTCTCTGTAGAAGTATTTATTGAGTTTAGTAACTCCACGGTCTATGAAGTCGTAGCGGGGTTGTAGCGAGCGATAGGTCAGGACCTTATACTCCCTTTGGGCCAGCACCAGCAGCCCATCACCACCTGTGGACACTACCTTCAGAGAAAGCATACAGTAGCTGATTATCTACTACTGATCTACAGGGTGTCTGAAATGTCGGAGGCACTACATAGTACAAATATGTTGAACACAATACATATAGAGAAAAGTTGTAGAGATTGTGGGTGAATGTGTAGACCTAATGTTATAAATAAAAAAAATGCTAAATTAAATAGATATTGTTTTACTTAAGCTCACTCTTTTGAAGATTCCGTTATTAGAGAGGAGCTGTGTGCGTCCACGGCAATTTATCTCCAGAGTGTACTTCAGATGAGGATTGAGCAGCTGTAGCAGAGAGAGAGACTTGTTGTAATACCTCATATTTTTAGTGTTAAAGACAGCTTTTCCATACTTTCAAACTAACCTTGTTTATAGGGTGGACCGAAGGGAGGTTACGCAGTGTAGCCACACAGAACACCTCCACTGTAAGGTGAGTTCGCAGCAGGTGTGACAGCACCTGGAAGATCTGAAATTCAGCATGACGGACCCATATTTTAGCCAATAACCAAGCCAGAGGCGGATCGTTGGGGAGGAAGATGGGTGTTTCCTTATTAGGATTCTGTTCAAGCTGAGAAAACGGAAAAGGGGAAAGAATGAGCCTTTTCATTAGCTATATGTTTCCTCTTTAGAACAGACTTGCTGAAAACATTACCTGTATTGCAATGGGAATGAGACCGTTGTCTGGATGTTCATATAGTAAACACAAAGGAGCTGCTATATACTGCTTCTTCCCTCTGATCACATTCTCTGGAATACCGTCCATTATAGCATAGTCAACAAGGTATATATTCCCAGCCTTCACAAAGAGAGAGAGAGATTCTTAAAGCCTTTTAAATACCAGGATATACTCACAATTGTACTGTTAAATATATGGATTATAGCTAATTTCACCGTCTGGTTTAGCAAAAGATGCTGTAACATCTTAATATCATTCTTAATATCAGAAGTACATTAACAAATAATGTGTAGGTGAGGGACATCATATGTTAATTAGTGCATTGTCTATCTCCACTTTTTATTCTGTCCCTCTGTGACACACACACTAACCTTTTCCATCACTTATACTGGCTTGGTGGATTTGCATTACAAACAGTGACAAGCGTAAAACTCCATAAAACTGACTAAAAAGGAGAACAGAGTCACTCCTGAAACAATCAGCTCAGCCATTACAGTACATTGGTCTGTGTAGACCCAAGTTTAGCTGTACAGCCTACTAATGTCAAATGTGGTGGAATCTAAGATGTCTTAGCTGTTATATACTTGTTTGATATTGTGGTTAATACAGTTTCATTAGATAATGTTTAACTATGTACAATAACTATGTTGCATAATAGTCTGAAATAATATTACTCCTTTAAATCTGTTATTTTGCTATATTTTGGCGCATGTTCTTGAGGACATTTTACACTGTGCCTTTACTTGTCCATTCTTCAGCACATCTACAAAGCTTTGTTTTTAATGTTTTTATGTATATTCTTTCATTATTACAGAAATGAAGAAAGTGGTGGCTAGCCATTGGTTTTTTAACTAATCTCTGGGCATCAAAATCTATCAGAAATGCAAGATTTGCCAGCCATTTTGCCAAAATGAAAATTGGATATTTCCTGATCCCAAAATGGCCAGTCTGGGCCTGGTGGTGCCATAGGTAATCTCCTCACAGCTCCAGGGTTCTTTGAGCTTATGATACCAATTATAAATTATATGACTGTTGATTTGATTTACTGCATATAATCAGTTCCTTAAACACCGCTAGGTGTGAATGTGTGTTGTGATGGACTGGAGGATGCATGGTGACCAGGATAAAGTAGGTACTGAAGATGAATATAATTTTTTTGAAGTTAGTGTGAGATCACTACAGACATTTTACACCACTGCTCACCTGTAGCTCTTTATTCAGGGTGGTGTTGGGGCTTAAGAAGGCCTGTACCATGTCTCCAGGGACAGGGAAGTTGGAAGGCAGTTGCCTGCACCTCTGAATCATCCGTGGGTTTGACCCATTCATGAACTGATGGCCAAAAAACCAGTCCTCCTTCCAGTGTTCCATAGTGTATTCTATCATGCATAAAATATTGAACAATTACTAAATATTATAGTGTTGCATACAGTGCAATAAATAAATGATTCTATTTATAGTCAAAATGTATTAAATACACTGTAAGGTAAATGCAAATATTTTGCAAATATTCTAAAATGTTAGAAATGTAGAAATCACTTGAAAGAGGGGAACATTAAGTTCACAGCTACTATACCAGCAATGGGACTCCGTAATTTCCAAAATATTTGTTTAAAATCATCCAGATCTTCCCATGACCTTCCAAACCAAATGACCAGCTTCTTTAGAGATAGCTCCAAAAGCCTACAAATGTACAGACATTTTATATATATATATAAAAAAAAAACGTTCGTTGTTGAGATGTTTTATTGAGACTAAGATGTGTAGGATTTAATTAAAACTGGTTTTATAGAGTAAAAAATAAAGAAAATAAAAATAATTCATTGCTCACGCAAACTGAAGTGATCTTTCAAAGTCACTGCGTTTCTCATTGGCAAAGCGAACATCCTGGGGTAGGTCTGCCTCTGATTTGGCATCTATGCATTTGGGAATTCCTGGAGCCCATGCATGCCATCTAAGATAACACAAATAAACACCAGTAATATAGACAAACATCAAACAATGGCTGTATAATAACTATATTTCATTAAGGCCCAAGAAATGATCAACAATTGTACAAAAGTTTCCAAATCATAATTCTGTCTAAAGTTAATGCAGTCAGAATAAACTAAACATTGACACATTAAATATATCACATATTTCTTATACATAAATGGCATTCAATAAAACAGAAATCATGCTGTAGTAGAAGAAGTTTTTTTAGGTTACAGTCTTCAGACTGCTTTAGACTGCTGATGCTTTTACTGACTTTCATTTCATGTACACAGACAGTCCTCTTCGGGCAGGACTTTCACAACATTCACAACTATGCTAACAGTTTCAATGGGCCTCCTTCCCCAACATTTTTCTTTTGGTCTAGGCATATAGGAGTACATACCCTTGCTTAATGCTCAGATCTGCTCAGACAGATGTTGAAAGTTGCAAGAACAAGAAAGTAATATTAACTTTATTAACAAAAGCAGTATTATCTTTCAACACCTGCTGGGGCAGGTAGAAATGTCAAGAGAGACAATGTTCAAATAAAATAAAAAAACTTTTTTGAGAGTGCAAACCATATGGCCTGCTGACATACAATGATCAGAAATGCCAGAGGGCAATGACAGGACAGGTTCACAATGGGCACATTGTGTGGTTTGTTTATACACTAGTTCTCCTCAGGTGAATAAATCATCATTTAATATAACATCAATAGATCTTATCAGTGCAAGAATGCATGCCCTTGCAGATTGCAGCAGCCCTGGCAAAAAAAAGAGCTCATTCCTAAGAAGTATCATAAGGTAATACGTTTAGGACTCTAAACCTTGGAGTGGAATTTGGGTGCAATTTCTGTAATTTCTTACAATAAAAAAAAAAATTATATTATATATATATATATATATATATATATATATATATATTATATATATATATATATATATATATATATATATATACATACACACACACACAGTGTATGTATGTGTGAAAGAGAGAGAGAGAGAGAGAGAGAGAGAGAGAGAGAGAGAGAGAGAGAGAGAGAGAGAGAGAGAGAGAGAGAGAGAGAGAGAATATTGTTGTACCAAGTCTTTTTTTATTTACAGCAGTTGTGGCAGCACTAGTGAAATTTCCCACATTGTATTCTTTGTAAATGTCTAATTGTTATTTCCATCCATGTAAAATAAATGAAAAGAGAACATTATGCCCGATATAATTTGTTTGCCTAGGAGTAAGCATTATGCTGTTATTTAAATTTTAACGATAGCTACATAACCTATATTTTGTGTAGTTACTTTAGATGGGAACTATACTGCTAAAATGGGACTAAAATTTTACAATGTAGTGCCTCCTGTCATGTAAATGCAAAAAGACAAACTCACCGGAAAGTATTCTGTCTCTCCTTCAGTTGTGCCTTTCTATGAGCCAGCTCCTGGGGCAGGATCTCATCAGACAGCTTTTTAGCTGTAAAAGAAAAAGAGAGAATGAATCATCCACCATTAGGAATCCTGAGCTTGATTTAGGTTGAGATAAAATCCTACCACTGGGGCATTTGCTAGGACTGACCTGTGCCTTCGCGTACTTCGACTTTAATATCCCCCACTAACCAGCAATAGCAGGGGAATGTCTGCATGTTTTCCCCTCCAGGTGGTGTGACTTTCACATAATTGCAAAACCAGTTATCTTCCAAAAAGTACCTCTGCTTCTCCAAGCGTACCAGAAGCACACGGCCCAGAGGAGCTGAGCTCTGGACTATGTAGTCATCAACCTGTAAGTCAAGATAAGATAGAATGAAAATACAGTTTGCGTATTCTCATGGAAAGCAATGCCTGTTAAAAAGTAGCAGTCTCATAATGCAGTATAACATGAATGACAGGGCTGTTATTAGGGCCTTGAGAAAGTTCTGATTGCGAAGTTAGATGCTTGGGTTGTATCCTCAGTTCAAAGTTAATGGCATTTTAATAACATATGACAAAAAATATAAAAGTACGTTTCCGATATAGATAGGCCTCTATACTCTTACTTACCGCGCCTCTACACAGATCCAGGCCTGGTTTGTCCAACAGTGTTCTCTCACTCTCTCCATTCTCCCCCACCAGGGTTACATACACATAGTTATTGGTACCTGAGTACTCTAAGGTGCCTGTAGCCACAGTTACTTTGTACTCCATCTGCACACACAATTCACATCAACTCTTGGATAAGAAACTGAACACGAAACCTCACAGCTTCTTGTTTAAATGGTAAATGATTGATTTCTGAATTTTATATGTAGGTTTTTTCTCATAGAGAAACCATAAAGGTGCACTCTGGCTATTAATAGCATGTCTATTCATGCCTGGCTGCATCTTTACACAGGTTTAAGGGAAAATCTTAAAATGCTTGAGAGCATATTATTGGAGGATATACTGGAAGTATTTTTATCACTGACTCATGAATTGGTAAAAGGCAACAATTTCTTTGAAAGTGCTAGTATCAGAAACAAAAACAGTTAGTGCTTTTAATAAATAGTGCTAGTTGTGCATTTGTTCATATAGCACTCTCATTTATATTTATGTGATTTTGTATGTATTGTTTTATTTACATATTTATTTACACTTACCAATATGTAGAGAGATTCTGAGGTTCCCAGTTGGTATATTTTAAATAGAAATCAGCTATAATTTAAAAAGATAGCCAAGCTGAAGTAAGAACACACAGATGCTAAAATAGACAGTGACAGTCACATCGCTACTGAATAGGCAAAGTAAATATAGGAAATGATTCAGGTGATGAGACGTGAATACTTGCTGTTCTTTCATGTGCTGTTACTTCACCACAACTTTATTTTGTTTATCTCATCTACATTAATCTACACATGTAAAATACATGTAAAATATTACACAGGTTTGTAACATCCGTATGGTTTGGTGCCTTAAGCTATAGCAGCTGTTATAAAATAATCAATGCGCATTGTACAATGAGAATAGAATGAAATGAGTTGCTTTTTGTTATTTATATTGTAATAGCAGATAGTTTAATAAGTGAAAGCAAAGTTTTACCTAGTAATTCTTGTTAGTGGAGTTATCTCGTCTCCTCTGCTTCCTTCCTCTGTCTTTTGTGCTGTCTATATGATTTAACAAAGTTTATCTCAGTGCACTGCTATCTAACAAACTCTAGAAACTGGCTTTTCCCCCACTCTCTCACACATATGTGAAGTTGTTCTTTTCAGCCCTCCCCTTTTTTCTCTGTGGTTACACCCTACAGCTGGGTCAACACATTTTCTCATGTGTGTTATCAGAAAATCTACAAACCCCCAATCTACATTACACATTCTTATTTATGTAAATGACCTTCTTTTTTTTTAGCTATGCTATCTACTTTTGAAGGAAGTATACTGTCCCTGGTTCAGCAATATGTAAATTTGATTAGACCTATGCAAACCACTATTTTTAATATTTACATTTACAGCATTTGGCATAAGAGACATAACCTCTATTAGCCTACTGACTTACATACACAACATGGCCAAACACATGACAATGGAAATATATACAATATATATATTGTTCTGACTTCTGGGAAGGCTTTCCACTAGATTTTACACTAGATTTTCTGTGTAAATTTCTACCACAAGAGCATTAGGAAATTCAGTAACTGAGGTTAGGTGAGGAGACCTGGGGGGTATTCCAGAAAGCTTGGTTAACTTACCATTTAGTAAATCATAACCTCTGGGTTGATTTACCCCAAACAGGCATACCATTATGTCGGTTCCAAAACACCTGAGAAGAGTTAGTTTAATCAACCACCAACTGGTTACCCAGAGTTTATGCGCGTGCACGGTGCATATATAAAGAAATTTTCAATGGATCGCCGATTTCACGAGTCACCATGGAAACTCAAAACGAAAAAAAAGAGCGGCGTATTTCACAGAGGCGGAGTTGGAGGTTTTAATGCACGCTTATGAAGAGTTTAAGCCAATAATATTAAAAAGAAGCAATACAGCATCATCGGCTAAAGCAAGAGAGTTGGCTTGGCAAAAAATAACGGACAGAGTAAATACGTGAGTGTATTAAATGACAAATTTGGTATTGGCTCCCGTTTTATATTATAATGCAAAATAATGAAGTATGACTTATACATCCTTTTGAATATGTTATCACTATGAAAGCATTTTGTTTTCCTGCCATTTATTTCTTTAGTTTAAAATAATACTGTATATTTTTTATTTAATAAGGTGTAATCCTTCTGGAGCCAGAAGATCTTTAAGCCAAATCAAAATAAAACACAAAAACATTCTGCAAAAAGGTAATATTTGATTACACAATCACTGAACTATTATTATAACAGGATTTAGTATATTCATTCTGTCATGTAGCTAATAGAAAGAAGACCGAAGCCCGTCTAACTGGCGGGGGCCCACCACCACCTCCCCTCACCCCATCTGATCAGTGGTTGCTGGCATTCCAGGGGGCAGTTCCTGGCACACACCATGCACCACAAGTGAGGGTGAAAAAATGGTGAAATGTAAGTTTACCTCTATGATTTGTTTTCATTTTTTGTCCTAATAAATTATTATTAATTATTATTGTACTTAAAGGCTTTTTGAACAAGATTAATTTTTATGTAGGCTTATTTTATTTAACTGCATATGATGTATAGGCTACTGTGATCTTAGTCTGGCATGTTACTCTTTTCATGTATGACTCGTGAAATCGGCGATCCATTGAAAATGTCTTTATTCATGCACCGTGCACGCGCATAAACTCTGGGTAACCAGTTGGAGGTTGATTAAACTAACTCTTCTCAGGTGTTTTGGAACCGACACACTCATGGTATGCCTGTTTGGGGTAAATCAACCCAGAGGTTATGATTTATCAAATGGTAAGTTAACCAAGCTTTCTGGAATACCCCCCTGGTGTGTAATACCAGTTTATCCCAAAGGTATTCAGTGGGGATGAGCTCAGGGATGTGTGGAGGACACTCAGGTTTCTCCAATCCATTCACTGCAAAGCATGTCCTTATGAATCTCACTTTGTACTTGGGGGGGATTGTCAATTGCTGAAACAGGTTTGGGCGCATTAGTTTCAGTTAAAGTGTATATTGTGTGTATACTCACACATGGCTGCTGTATTTTCTACACAATGTTATTTACATGTGATGTGTTATACAGTACCAGTATGGAAAGCATGTTATATATTCATTATTTACATATTTTACAATTCCATTTGCATTTGGCAGACATCCTTATCCAGAGCAGCTTCCTAAAGAGCTTTATGATCACCATCAAACACTGTTTATGCTAGTAGGCATTTAGTGTTTTCAAGATGCTTAAGTAAGATGCTTTAGATTTAAATTAAATTAAAATATAATTGTACTAACTTTTTTTCTTTAAATATGTGGCACTAATCTTGCGTTGTTAATCTGGTGAAAAAAGTTAATGAAGTAAAATATTGTCCCATGAACCATGATCATGGTTAATATTAACACACAAGAGATGACTTGCATTACCTGTTTAGGCGGACTGTTCTGAAATGCAGCACATTGTTAGGAACACCCAGCTGTGTCATATCTCTCTTTGCCAGCTACTAAAACTAAATGAATGAATATTAGTATAACATCTTACATTAAACTCCTGTTTCCCATAAGTGAGCTATTTTATCAGAGCTTTTACATTGTGTAAACATAGTCTTTGTTCTCACACAGTGAAGTCCTATAGTAAGGTCCATGACATATTTTACTACTGTGACACAAACCTTTCAGTGGAAATCAAAACAAAAAATCTTACGTCACAAAGAAACCAGGCAGTCTGTTTGCTGATAGTGTGACCAGAAAGACGTATTTTTTACCTGTGCCTAAAAAAAGGTACAGTCGTGGCCTAATTAAGGGGCAGTGAGCAAGACACCGAAAACCCCGGTGTGTGTGTGTGTGCACTTTGAATGGGTTAAACACAGAGAACAAATTCTGAGTATGGGTCACCATACTTAGCCATATGTCACTTCACTTCACACTATTAAAAAGAAGTGCCAAAAAAAGCACAACTGAATGAGTCCAAATTGCTTAGCAAATATCTAAGCATGTTAATGCTTAAGACTACACAATAAGATGGAAAACAGTGACTGGATATGGAACAACCCTTCAGTTATACAATAGGTCCACACAATATTTAGAAACACATCATTCTGAAATCTCACAATGGTTGTAAGATGAGCAAGGCCCAACCCTTTCCCCTTATACAGCTGCATCGTTAATGTTTTTGTAGAACCATGGATGTCCCTTTTGTCATTTTGTAAGCAATCGAATCTTTGTTAAAAGACTGTTAGCAGATTTAAGTGTTTTCCTCTAACAAATGGGTTTGTCACTTGTTACACTGCTGAAAAGATTTTTGCATTTAATCAGTTTATATTCTCACACAGCACATGGAGGACCACATGGGGAAGTTGTGGCCTAATGGTTAGAGAGTCTGACTCCTAAGGATGTGGGTTCGAGTCTCGGGCCGGCCACGACTGAGGTACACTTGAGCAAGGCACCCCCACCACGCTTTCGTTCCTCTCTACAGCACCGATGTTCTCAATCTCTTCTATGCCCACTTTCTCCTTTACTCCCTCCTCCTCAAAGATGCTCTGCACTGCTTTCATTTCCTCAATTGAACCCTGCTCCCCGGGCGCCGCAGCATAAATGGCTGCCCACTGCTCCAGGTGTGTGTTCACGGTGTGTGTGTGTTCACTGCTGTGTGTGTGTGCACTTTGGATGGGTTAAACACAGAGAACAAATTCTGAGTATGGGTCACCATACTTAGCCGTACGTCACTTTCACAAAATGTATCTTGTGAAACTAGCATCAGTGACCATTAGGGTTACAGAGTACTGTGACCTTTCATGTACATGATCTATAACTGTGCCAAGGCTCAGAGATTTTAGGGTTGTGTGTGTGTGTATTACTTTAAGGTGCCCTAAAAACAAGTGTACACTTTCTCCAGTTATATTACTTCTAAATAATAACTGGGATTTAAACCAGTTGGATCGACTTGCTACAGGTTTACTCACTGGCTTGGTCACATTGGAACAGGTAATTTCTTATACATATGGAGTAGTCCAGCAACAGGATTCTGTGCTCTTACCACTGTGGCCTTGGTTTGATTCCTGAGCAGGGATCCAACCCAGCCACTGAGGTGATTAACCCTCAGAGCTGGTCCTAAGCCTGGATAAAATGGGAGGGTTGTGTATGTAAGAAATTACAGAAATTGCACCCAAATTCCACTCCAAGGTACACATCTAAAAGAGCTCATTCCTAAGAAGTATCATAAGGTAATACGTTTAGGACTCTAAACGTATAAATGTGATTCAATTATAAATATGGGGACGGTGGCAGGACATTAGGGATCACCACAAACAAAGGGTCTACGTGACTGCGATTACCATTTGAAGTGACCACTTGGTTGATAGCAATACCAAGCCAAGGTCTACGTGGCTGCGATTGCCATTTAAAGTGACCACTTGTGTGCTAGCAATTGTAACAATACCAAGACAAGGTGTACGTGACCATGATTAACATTTAAAGACATCAGCTAGACAAAAAGGTGTAGCCCAGCCATTTGGGAGACATTCAGTTCTTACCCTCAATACACATTCAAAGAGAAACTTCATTTAAATTACCAAAAGGGAAAACTGTATATAAGGTTTGAGCAGAATTTGCTCTGGGTTCGTGTTCCTACCGACTCCGACGAGCCCAAAGTACGCCAAGTATTTGTCACTGCTATGCTGGAATAAACTTCATGTTCTTTATTAAGATCTTCAACATCATCGTCTTATTTTTACACTACGCATATTTTTCTTACATTGGTGAGCCACCCAGCGACGGATTCCAAAAAAAAAAAAAAAAGTGGGGAAAGGTAAGAAAAGCGGTATTTTCTTCTTTTACGCTGTTTTTTTTTTATTCAGGGAACCCCTTCGTTTAAAAAAACCTGGAAAAGAAATGTTAGTGTAGAATAGAACATAAGAGTATAGTTTACTGATCATAAGCAGGTGGAGTTGTTATTGTTAAGCCTATTCTGTACATTTCTGTTTAAGATTCTAACGAAACTGAATTAACCCGACGCAGTGTGGTGACAGTTGTATGTGAATCGTTGTTTCTAAAGTAACTGAAGCAAAGTGCTTAAGCTGATAGGTTTCTAAAGTAACTGAAACTTGTGTGTTTGTTATAATTCTGTTAAGATTCTAAAGTAACTGAATCAGACCGAAGCAGTTGAATTATAGCTAAAAGTGTTTCTAAAGTAACTGAAACAGTGATAGTGTAAAGAGCCCGACGCACCGCGGCTTTGTGGAGTTTAAAGCAATAACCCGAGGTAGTGTGTTGTCGTCTGACAGACTGTAACAGTGTTTTAAAGTTACGTTTTAAGTCCATGTACTGTGGTTAAGTAAACGGTTAGGCTTAATGCAAAGAAACCCGACGTACTGTGACAGTGTTAAACTAACGTTTTAAGTCCAAAAGTGCAGTGGCTGAGAAGACTGTTTTTTAAAAGACAACAAAAACCTGACGTACTGTGGTTTTGTCCGACGAACTGTGAATGTGTTGCATTTTAAAGTGTTTGTGAGTTACTGTTTGTGACAGTTTGAGAGTTGTGAGTGTTACTGTAGTTGACCTCGAGGCCAGACGGAGTGTGTCTGTCCGAAGCAGTGAGACTTTTGAGTTTAAAAGCCCGACGTATTGTGGCTGTTTTGTTCATTTGCGTCCGAAGTAGCTACTGGAGCTGTGAATAAATAGACTAACGGTTAACTAGATAGCTTGTAGTCACAGAAACTGTGTAAAGTTTAAAGACTCAGATTTAAGGAAAGCTGTGAGTTTGTAAAAATGGAACAGCTGATTAAGTATATTGCTAAACACGGTTCTCAGGGAATGTTTGATGGAATAGAGAACATGGTTGATAAACCGTATGATTGGGCTATTTCTAAGTTTGAAAATGATCCCAAAATGACCAAGAACAAAAAAAAGGACAGATTGCCAATGCACTGCAAGCAGGTCTTGCATCGTACAAAGTCACTAGAAAGGCTTTAAATGCATTGAAGGCTGAAAACGAGCAACTGCAATCTAGACTAGATGATGGGATAATATTTAAAAGAGATTACCAGATGAGTGAAATACTCTGGAAAGAAGAAAAGATTAGGATGCAGAGGGAGATTGCATGCCTTAAAACTAACAACAGCATGCTTAGTTCATCTGTGGAAACATTGTTCAACGATTTAGAGGAAGCAAAGTCTGCTTGTCAAATCCTGATAAAAAATTGCACATCTGAAACTAGCAGCAGTAAGACATCTGTATGTGGCATGTGGAGTAATCAGGTTCCTGAAATGTTAGACAGTAATGAGAACTCAAAGAGATTCTCAGTCAGTCAGGAGTCAATACTCTGACTGTACAGTTAAGTTCCCCATGGCTCCAGTTCACTTGACTACGACTATGCGTGCTAGTGAAAGAGCGGAGGAACCAATGACCACTACTATGGTCAGAGGGTTTAAACCCAATGAGCTAGAAGCTGTGATTTAAAAGTATTGGTAAATTTGATCCTGCCAAACAAGATCCATTAGACTTTCTAAAGGTTTTCGAGCTATATGCTGACATTTACAAATTCACAGATGGTGATGCGTGTGTGTTGTTAACTGTGTGTTTGCCTGGCACTTTATCTGGAGCATTAAATCAGAAAGTCAAAACTAAAACTGCCAATAAGTTAGAGAGGAAGCAGGCACTGCTTGAAGTCCTAGGTGTGATGTCCATTAACTGGGATAAGATATCTGATGTGCAAATGAGGAAAGGAGAGCACCCAGTAGCATTTTCAGAGTGATTATTGGAGACATTTAAAACTTTCAGTGGCAATCCTGACATCACACCGAATGATGTCAGTTTTAAATCTGCTTTGATTAACTAATGTGACTCACTCACCCGTTCTGCTGTGTCGATGTTTGTAACCCATCTTTCTGATTATAATGACATCATTGCTCAAATGACACAGTTTTTCAACAACAATGCTAACTCAAAGAGATCCCATCCTGTTTCAACAGTAGGTGTTAAAAATCTCAATAAGAATAGAGCCAGCCAGGTTTCCTGGAAAAATGAGAACTACACTACTGAAGATAGAAAGGAAAGACTACCCCTTCGTAACCCTGATAACCCCCTGGTGTGTTATTCATGTGGCAAAGAGGGACATATTTCAAGGGAATGCAAATTTTCCCTTAAGAGATCAGGCCCCAAAACAGATTTAAACCAGTTACAGGCTACAGTAAACAGACTGAGAAAGGAGCTCAAAAATCTGTGCAACTCCTTGCCTGGTATTTTTCACCAAACTACTCAACTACTTGGCAAAGTCAGAAAAACAAAATGCATTCTGGTCAGAATGTGCACCATCACAAATTTGAAAGTAGTGATGATGTCACTATTTTGTCACTGCTATGCTGGAATAAACTTCATGTTCTTTATTAAGATCTTCAACATCATCGTCTTATTTTTACACTACGCATATTTTTCTTACATATATGAAAGAGCATCTGGAGTAAAACTGTGCCAAAATCAAATATGCAAATTGGAGGATCTGCTGTGGTGACCCCAAACAGGGAGCAGCCAAAGGACAACACTCACATGCTGTTGCCAGGTTCCACACTTCCAGTGATTAAGACTCTATCAGCTATAGACAAACATATTAAAGGCAGTGTTTAGTGACTGCAAGACCTATAGTTTATCTTCACCAGTTTATCTTTTTCTTGGTAAGAAATCTGGTTTTGGGTGACATGGGAAAAAACATGTAAATATCATACTCCTAATTTGTATTGTGATTTTATTTATTTTTTTTGCTTTATGCCGATATTGCCGTTCTGGTTTGTATTTTTAATGCAAGAAAGAAAGATGTGAATTCAATAAAAAAAAAATGGTTAAAAAAATCTGTCTTGAATCAGTCTTGTAATCACTGATTCAAGTTTATCATAAATGTCTTAAAAGCAGTTAGACTCGTAAGGTCAGGCTGTATGTGTCAACTGGATTTTAAAGCTATTGGGGAAAAAAGTACACCCTTCTTCAGTACTTTTTTAATTATTATTTATTAGAGCCTATATAACAATTGTATGGGCCTCACTAACTTCTAAAAACAAATAAACATCCCAAAAAAACAAACAAAATAAAAATTCACAAAAACATTAAACCAGCATTTAGGCCAATACTTTGGAAACCCATTAAGACTATTCATTTAAATATGGCTTTTTTCTGACAGTGCCTCCAAGTAACATTTCAAAATATCAGCACACAAAATGCATTCTTTCTAATATTCATTAATAAAATAAATGATTGAAGCATAAGAGGAGATACTCCTGACCCTATTTGTAAATAAATTGACCCCTAGTTTGGGAAGCTCTGGTTTTGAAGCACTTTTTTCTTTTCTTTTTTTAAAATCTCTTATTTTAATAAAACACAGTTATCTTAGTCAGATTGCTGTGTTTCAATTCTCAAAGACAATGGGTTAGAAGAAACAGATGGTGCCCTTAACAGACTCTCTCAGTTTACACATGCTGTCTACTCTGCATGGGCATAACATTGTTTTGATTAATATTAAGTACAAAAATGATCTTGCACTGTAGCAGTAATCTCTTTATAAGAACTAAGGGACCCAAACCTGTTCCAGCATCACAGTCTCCCTGTGCATAAATTGAGGTCCATAAAGACATGGTTTGATAAGGTTGGAGTGGAAGAAACAGAGTGGCCTGCACGTCAACCCAATTGAACACCTTCGGATAGACTGGAATGCTGACGGTACCAGCGGCCTGACAACAGTGCCTTACTAAAGTTCTTGGGGTAAAGTTCCACAGCCAGGCTCCAAAAGCTAGTGGAAAGCCTTTGAAGAAGAGTGAAGGTCTTTACATGGGGAGACCGATTCCATAGGATAATCCATATACCAAACTGAGGTTTGAGCAGTGGTAATATGTAAAGTCTTTTCACTCTCTTCTGTGATTTAATTGTCAATAACAACTATATGTGGAATCTGAACTTATTATTAAATAAATATCTCTGGACAAAATGAGAGTTTCTCTATGCCAATCTTTGTGAACATGCATGCACAATCAACCTACTGGTCCAATATGCAATACTCCCAAGGTATTTGCCCTATAAGCTTGACATCTTACCCAAGTATAAACAGCAGATTCCAGCTACTTTTTTGTTGGGACTAAAGGGCTCCCAGTCCTGATGGACACTTCAAACTCTGTATTTAGTTATATAAAGGCACCAAAACAATTAGAATTTTTTGCTTTTAATTGTCTTTTGTGTTCAATTAACAGAAAATAAAGACATGTAACAAATGATAGTGAAAAAAATCCTGAAATGAGGGAGAAAAAAATCATAAAGAACTACAATAACCATATAATTTTCCACATGGCGATCCCCAAGTTCTTTAGTGTAAATGTGACAGAGAAGGAAAGTACTCCGATTGTACGGTCACGTAAGAAGACTGAAGGCATGCAACCCATGTTCAGAAAACAAAGAAGCCTGTCTGTACATCTTCCCTCACACTGGGAAGACCACTGGTTGCTCAGTGAAAAGTAATTTACACAAAATACTGACCAGCTGTTTGGATAGTAACACAAATTCTAACATTTAAGTCAGAAAAACACTTACGATACCATTAAGGATGCATCTTAAATGACATCACAAGGTACATCATGACTGCATCACAGATAGAAAACCGTTAACTTACATTTGATAAAAGGTTTTAGGTTTAAATGAATTATATCTGTATGTAATTATTGATGCATGAACATTAAGAGGGAAATTTCTGGGGTCCATGACACCAACAAATGAGTTATGGCTCTTGGAGAAGTTTTTACTTTAAGAATGCGAGTGAGAGGCACCGTGGTCCTCATCGTCTGGGGGGCAGTCCACAAAGTCAGCCAACATGGAAGCCATGGCCTCATCGTCCAGCTGGGAGACAGAGTAGGAGAGTTTTACTAAACATATCAGCAAGATGAATTAGCATTACAAAACTACTTGTGCCTGAGCCTGCAGCCAGAGTTTACATATTTTGCAGAGTATCAACACTTAACCCATGGATAAACACATTCACATTTTTTTGACTCCCACATAACTTCTGTTTTTTTACTTTACTTGAATTTATGGTTATTTTTTTAAACATACTAAAAGACTACAATGATAGCATTCAGTTCAGTACTGGTGCTTTGAAATTAGGTAGATTTACCTTTTTTTTCTCACTGCTCTGTTCAGATACCTCTCCTTCTTCTATCTCCTCTATTTTCCTCTTTGTCCCTCGTGTCTCTTCCTCCTCCACCTGCACCCCTTCAACCACCTCTTTCTCTGTTGTCTCCACACCTTGCTTCGTTTCAGTGTCCTCTGAAGTGGTTGCTGTGCTTGGATTAGGTACTTCCTCTTGTTCTACCTCCGCACTTGGCTCATTTTCTCTGACCCCTATAGCCACTTCCTGTTCCTGACCCTCTGATGGTATCCCAGAATCCTCTGGAGTCACCAATGACTCTGGTCTGGAGCCGTCCTGTTCTTGAGGCAGCACTTCCTGATCAGCTGCTTCTGTAGAGGCATTTACTTCGCTTTGCTCACCCTCTGCACCAATTACATGAGTTTCTATTTGCTGTTCTCCCACCACGCTTTCGTTCCTCTCTACAGCACCGATGTTCTCAATCTCTTCTATGCCCACTTTCTCCTTTACTCCCTCCTCCTCAAAGATGCTCTGCACTGCTTTCATTTCCTCAATTCCTCCTTCTACAGGTCTTTCACCCTCCATGGGGAATGTGCCAACTCTCCTCTCTTCTTGCTCTTCGATCATTACTTCCCCCACTTCTGCACCAATCACATCCCTCTGACTTTCGGCCTCCAAGGCCTGGATCTCTTCCTCGTCATCCTCCTCTTCATCTTCTTCTTCCTCTATTTCCTCTCCTTCATCCTCCTCATCATCAAAGCCCTCAAAGTCATCTCCTGGGAGGAACCCATCTTCAGGATATTCACTGCCTTCTTCTTCCTCTTCATCTTCTTCCAGGCCTTCTTCCTCTTCCTCCTCCTCTCCCAGTTCATCTTCATCCTCCAACTCCTCCTCTTCTTCCTCCTCCTCTTCATCATCTGTGCTGTTGATGTTGATAACATTCTGGTCCTGCTCATTGGCGGCTGGCTGGCGGCTGGACTGTACTAGTTGGTTCTGGAGTTGTATGTGTAATGACAGCTGTCCACCTGATGAAGTCTGCATCAACATTTGCTGAAGCTGTGCACCAGCAGGCAATGAATTACCCAGTGCACTAGAAGATGCTGTAAGAGGCACAGCGTTAGAGTTTAGAGGTGGCACCAGAGAGACCAGCTGCTCTGTTTGACTAGTCCCTGGAAAGGAGTTGATGTTGTTGCCATCAGCTGGCAGAATCTGATGCCCAATGGTTGTGGGGTGATCGCTAGAGAGCGAGGTTTCAACAGGGCCTGTTTCACTACCCAGACCAGCATTTGCCACAGGCATGGTGCTGCCCGGGGGTGGAGGAAGACTCTGCGTGTTACCAGCTCCTTCCTGCATCTCCAACATCATGCCTTGGGGCATGATAACCACGCTGTCATCCGAATCACTTTCCAGGGAGATTTCCACGTCTTCTGGCTCCTCTTTGTCATAGCGCACAAACACCTGCCGCTGCGTTTCAGGAGGTGCTGTCAATCCTGCCAACTCAGCTGCCTGGGCAGGGGAGGAGAGTAGCAACTCACCTTGGACTCCAGTGGCACCCCCTGGTGTGGAAAGGACAGGAGGACCTAGGGGCAGGTGGTTCTCCAAAGAACCCAGGAGTGAAGCAGAGTCTAAGCTTAGAGGGTGTCTGGGAGCAAAAGAAGGCCCTGGTGCAGGGGCCCCCAGGAGTGTAGGGAGGGAGAGAGAGGGATTCTGAGTAGGGGCGAGGACAGATGCAGCTGGGGTCGGCTTTAGAGCCAGCGGAGGTAGAGGGAGGGAGATGGACGGTGTCCTTGGATGAAGCAAAGCATTGCATATAGTCAATGCCTCAGCACAGTATGAGGAAACCTAATAAGGACAAACACAACAATAGCTGTCAGATCTTAAATAAGAAAATAAGCAAAAATATGAATGAGCACAAGCCTGAACACAAGAAACCAATCCTGACATGCAGAACTCAAAAGGCCTAATTATGTGTTGCTTCTTTCTATGACTGCCATTTACAATATTATCATCAACAATATTCGATATTCAAACATTTCTGGGAAACATTTCCCCAGTTATATTACTTCAGATATATTCTATATATGGTCGGTATATTTATGCTTTTGTCTACACAATTTGGTTTTGGGACAGAATCAAATTAATTCTAGCAAAAATAATAGAGTTACGGCATTAAATCCTTTCAGCCCTAAAAAGCCTACCATGTCTGGGTCAAAATCAAAAAATAAACAAACACAGATTACATATACATTAAACATGACTTACAAATTGTCATTTTATACTATTACTGTACATAATGAGACAGTTCCTTTAATTTAGACTTATGCTAATAGACTAAGATATATAATAAAATGTTATTAAGGATAACAGGCTTCGGGGAACTGTTTATTGTTATTATTATTAGGCACACTTTCTAGTGATTTAGTATTAGTATTGATCTAGTATCTTCTAGCATATTTGGATGTTATATCCAAATGATTTACCAAACGAAACACAGGAATATCAGCGTGACTGCTCATGAACAATGCTGAAAACTCCCTCCTGTGAGATGCAGCTTTACTGCACTGAATATTACATGATGCAACAAATATCACAATAAATTGCAGATCTGAGGTGCTGATCACTCACAGTGATGTTACGGTCTTTGCGTCCTTGGCTGAACACGCACACAGCGCAGGAGAGTGGAGCAGGCCAGCGTGGAGATGGTACAAGCACCAAAGCCAGCAGCAAGGCATAGAGCTCACAACGTGGGGCAGCGCTGCCATACTGACCACTAACACCTCCCACATCCCAGTTACTGCACTGAGCCTGCTGCTGGAGTCTCACGCACAGTGGCACCACCAGATCCTGCAGTTTCTGAGAGAGACAGAAGAGAGACATGGAATTAGAGACATGAGAGCAAGCATTACCAATAATGTCATTGTATTTACTAGAAATTTCCATCCAAGCATAGTGACATTAAACCCAAGTGCCAGCATAGGCACAATTTATTTAAGCAGAATTAAGAATTAAGCAGCCACAAGAGCAAACTATGATGATGCCTGGCCACTAGTTGTGGCTACATGCAGACCTGCATACTGCAGCATTAAATAGTATAGAAAAGAAAAACATTTGTGTGTAGCCACTTGGCTAAAATTTGTGCCCAAGTCATTATTTTATTATCAGTACTGCACAATAGTGTAACGGGATTGTCAATATTTGCTTGAAAATAGACAATATCAGTATAACACACACACACAAAATAAATAAATAAAAAAATGCAGGACTTCTGGAAATGGAAATCTAATGACTGTAGCTTGATCACAATTAATAATGAATTTACCTTATGTAGATCTTCTTTCAACAATGTGCCACTGGTCAATACGATCTGTCTAAGGACTACAATTAAAAAAGTAGAAGCATTAATAATTTCAATCTAAAGTAATTGAAAAAGACAGATTCCCAGTTTTCTCACAACTTACCTCGTAGAGCTGCAAAACAGGTATCCTGATTGGCTAATGCATCACCCTTTCTTTGCAATGAGACTCCACCTGGATCTACTATACCCATTCCTTTTGTTCGCCGAGGTCCCGTCTTTCCAGGTGCAGAAACTAGATCAGACATTGCTGTCTGTCCGGCACGGAGCTAGAGGAGGGGAACAATAAGCCCATGTAAAGCAGGAGCTAGCAGATTTAAGGCAATGCCATACCCTGTGTCTTCTCCATTAGGCTAATGGACACTAAAATACATAAGCAGTTCAAAATCAGATTAAACATCATTAGAAGTTTTACATGTCTGAAACAAAAACACTGTAAGGTGGATGCTGAAGGAGGAAATATGCTTTTGACTCACTTTAACAGCCTCAGTTCCTGGTGTAATGTCACCAATGAGATGAGCAAAGAGCAGTTCTGAGTGAGACGAGCTTCCCTGCAGTACTGAAGAAGAGGCCCTGCCTACACATACCCACAGTTCCAGTGTGTGATACAGGGCCACCCGTACAGCACTATGGATTGGGCAAGAGATTACAATTTATTTCACTCCTGGACTTTGAAGTGATTAAATCTTGTGTATAACACACTTGCAGGAAGGACAAAACAAATTTAGTTTCAGGCAATTCACTTCACTGTATCTGTTACCTGTATGCTCTTTGCTGGCCAAGGCTGGCCTCTGGCAGAGGCGTCCATGCACAAAGTGCCTGAGAGAAAAGCCTGGACAGCACATTACAATACTGCACCAGGCCAGCACCCACACTGAAGCACACATGACTGAAGCGTTATGCACATCCACTTAGTTAACAAACATCCATTCAATTCTATGACTCAGTAAACATAGAAATATGTTTATTAACTGGTTTGTGTTTACTCACACTTTAATCAGAGCAGAGAGCACCTCCAAAGTATCACTGTGTATTGATGGCAAAACCAGCAGCTTCAAGCAACCTTCACTTGTGACGTTCTGTGACGTAAAACACACAATACAAGCAATGAGTGCATTTCTAAAATTACACTATAATTAATAATTGATCATAAAAAGCAGTGTTGTGAATTAAGTCTGTGATAAAACAAAATCAAAAATGACATTCACAGGTACGTATACATTTAAATATTAAGTCAGTATCTTTCAACAAGTTGTTTCTGTCCCCAGAATGTTTTTATTGCACCATTGAGAATAAACTCTAGAGACTGCTTTGTGTGAAAATCTCTGGAGATTTGTAATAGAAATACTCAAACCAGCCCATTTGGCACCAGCAATCATGTCACGAGAAAAAGTAGGTCACGCTTAATCCCCCTACACTGATAGTTGATGTGAACATTACCAGAAAAGAGACCCACTGACCCAGTCATCGAGCCATCAAAATTTGGCACTAGCCTAATTTACTCTGACTGTTCACTTGCTGTCTAATATATCCCAACCCTTGGCAGATGTCACTGTAACAAGATTATGAAAGTTATGATAATATTATGGCTTATTTCTCAGTATACATTTGTAAAAACTGATCTTAAAAACGTACAATATTCTTAATGCCGACAGCCAGGGCACGGCACACTAGATTAAGGACATGCTGAATGGGAAGACGCACTGAGGTGGCTGGATCAACACTGCAAACAAAAGAAACACACAAAGATATATCTTTGGAACAATTTTCATAGACAAAGTACATTCAAGTTTGTCAACATTTTATGATTTCTAATTACTTAGACTCGTTATAATTTTTTTATAATATTTTATAATAGTTTATATTTACTGACAAAGAAGCCTGGTCAACCTGTGAGCAATAAAAAAAATATTTCTAGCTAAGCTCAGCATATTAAGGAGTACATGTTTTGAAAGACACACACACACACACACACACACACACACACACACACACACATACACACACCTGAGTGTATGTTTAAGAGCCAGGCACACTGATCTGTAGCGATGGCGCAGCTGAAGAATCAACAGGGGATCGACATCATCCAGTGGAAGAAAGGGCAGCTCTACACCTGGACCCTCGTACTGCATGGTTTCTTCTGAAGAGCAAAATACAGTATAATATGTAAAGCCTAGCTGTCTCAAACTAACATCGACTTCACAGCATTTAACAGCTACACGTTTATAATACAGGTTTCTGACAGGATTTTAAATGTAGATTGGAGTCAAATATTTCAGCGACTACGGGCTGTGCTCATTTTCTTCTTTGAGTCATTTTAAGTGTTTAAAATAAACCTGTAGTATCTAATTTTCTATTTCTCTTTAGTCGTCATTACAAATTTTAAACATTAGTTGGGGAAAAAAAAATTAAAAGCCTCTCATGGAACACCACTGCCACCTCCTGCATCAAAGTATTGCTAGACCTGACTTCTCTTTAATTAGGACTGACATTATGTGTCAGTGGAGTATAATGAATATCAGAAGAGTGAGTTCAGCATTCAAACCCTGCTGACTCAAACAGTTAATTGGACATTTATTTAACAGAATCCTACATTTATATTCATGTTATATCCAAAATAAATACATAAAAAATAAATGCTATATTATACATGAAGTATGATTTCATTATAATGATTCACAGCATTCCAGCAAATCGTTTCCCTTTGCACTAAACATTTTACAGTGTTACTGCAAATAACATTAGACCAGACAGCCAACAACCCCTGGATTTATTTCTCCCACTGGTAAAGACAACAATATGGCAAAAGTCCAGTCTGACAAAACATTTTTTTCTTGACAGGCAATGTTGTCTGTAATAAACCTAGCAGAATTTGTTGGAGAAAATTGAAGGATTTAAAAACAGAATAAATACCATGCCTTTAGGATCAATGTACAACATGTACACAAACCCAGGATTATGAAGCAATGCAGCACAATAGTATGCATACATACAGTATACAGGGGTAAACTACTTAGTCCACAAACCATAGAAGAATAAAACCTGATGGCAAGCAAAGCTCAACATGTACAGACTTGGGGTAACTAAACTACTCAATAAAATAAAACAGACAAACTGCAAACAGATCTCACCGGTCTCTATTCCCTGGTATAACTGTCCCAGAATGCTATTGGCGGATGCCAGAAGACAGTGAAACTGACTAGTCCATCCCTCAGCCCGGCGTCCCCCTCCTCCACGCTCAAGCACACCTCCGAGGCAAGGCAGCCGCCCGTAACACTTACAAGCCACCTAGTAATCCAGAAATCCAAATTTAGAGACAATACACACTTTACTCAGCCGATTTTTTTTTGCAAAGAAAAAAAAGAGGTCTCAGTAAACAAGTTAAATACATTTTTCACATATTACAAAAATGTCACTTACATCCTGCACTTTAGGGTTGTCAGAGTCCATCTTGGACAGGAAATAAACCCCCAGCTTTTCCTGCACATGTAAGTGGTTACAGTAATCACAAATCTTCCAGATGCTGTAATAACATCAATACTTTCGAAAACATACGCAGCACAACCCTCACCTTAAGCGAGCCACATGCACGAGGGTAATATGTCATACACGCCATCATCCCCTCCATGGCAGCCAGGTGGCACTAAAACAAAAACAGATTAAATACAGATGATGCATTATATAAACTATACCTCTGTCCATATTTCCTCTTTCGCAATAGTTTCTATACTGTCCAGCCATTCAATGCAAGGACTGTAGCATGTATTAGACAGAAAAAAAGGGATGAAAAGTTTACATCAGGTAAAACAGGACTAGCATGAAATGTAAATAAACAAGAAAACAACCCAAAAACTAAACCTCTGTTCAAAACTGGAATGGAAATTTGTCCTAAACGTCTTGTCATTATAATGCAGACCAGCATGTGAGATACTGAAACACTGGTCAGAGACAAACAGGACAAGCTGGCAATGTCCACATTACTGAACACATCTACAACTTACAACACAGAAAGCAAGTATAATTCTCAAGCAGGTTTTATGATTAATACACTGTATGCTTTTTGTACTCTCCTGATTGTTTAATGACTCCACAATTACAAACATATGGTCCAATTTTCAACCAAGACTAAAAGCTGTTCCCTCAAACAAAACACCCTAAATCCATACAAGCTCAAGTCTTATTATTCTGCGTACCTGCTGTTTTCTTTTAGTCATAAGCACAATATTGCAGTGTAACAGACTCACCTCAGACTTCAGCCCTAGTAGAGATGTGAGAATGCCCAGGATGGAGTTAAGGCCCACTTCTCTGGCCAGCTCGGGCAGCTGAGACGAGTATTGCAGCACGTCCTGTAGCACATTCACTGCCAATTGCACAGAGGGCAGAGGAGCTTGCGACTGTGTGTGTGTTTACAAGAGCAGGAGGTGGATAGAGTGAAGAAGATACAGAGTGAGGAAAAAATTTCATTAATATATCATTATTTATTAATATGACATAACATACTGAGAAACTATATTGCACAGTAAAATAGGTCTAGCATTCATCATAATCCAATAAAAGTAGCTGCAACGTTTGTCATAATCGTTTTATACACAGCATGCTGTTAGCCAACGACAGCACTTAAGGGTCAATCAGAATCCAGTTTAAACTAGAGTCTCAGGGATGATAGTTAAAGCAACTGCATTGTTCCTCTTACATTTTGTAACCAGAATAAAAAGATGTTAAAGAAATAATTATTATAAAAAACATTATTAATGCAAAACTAGAAAAGCAATAAAAGTATGTCTGTTTATTAAATGTCTGGGTTAGGGTTAGGGTTAGGGTTATTGTCATTTCATCCATATAAAGCTGTTGCAGTACATAGTGAGATGAGACAACATTTCTCCAGGATCATGGTGCTACATAAAACAAAGACAAAGTTATAAGGACTTAGGAAGTTAGTCATAGATACATAAAATGCATCTGTGCAACCTGGTGCAAACAGTGCAGGACAAGACAAACAAGACAGTGCAGGAAAAGACAAACAAGACAGTGCAGGACAAAAGACAGTGCAAACTAAAAATACAAAACATTTAACAAAAGATGAAAACATTTAACAAAAGACGAAACACCTAATAATATATTATTTATTATTGTGTAATATAGTATTGCTAATAGTAATGATGAGGAAAAAAACTCTAATATTTAATATTAAATATATATTTTACTTCTAATTATAATGACAAAATACTATTAACACCATTTGACTAATTAACCAAAGTTCTTGAAACCCTGTGGGCAGCACTCATGTGTCATACTGCCAGAAGTGTAAAGTATCTCACCTGGATGATCTGCTGAAGAGAGCGTAGCCATGAGAGACAGTGCTGCTGGAACACCTCACTTGAGCTGTCTTTCACCAGCATAGACAACAGGCACAGACCCTCAAACCTGAAACACACAAGGCATTCTGATTAAATATCTGAACCCATTTTGTTTTTTTTAGTGCATTCTGTATGCTCAACAAAAAAAATATATGCTAAAGCATATGAGAACATTAGTTGACATGGCAAAACCCCAGAAGTAAATAACCGTCTGGAAAAGTGATTTTTCATGAACGTGAGAACAAATCCAGCACAGTTTGTTTAGGGCATGTCACCTCTCCCAATACAACACTGGGCCATTGCTGACAAAGGACACTTGCATCCAAAACAAACAGTAGCAGAACAGAAAGCACTGTTGTTGCAACGGTCCAAATGATTTTTTTTAACTATTTGTTTACAAAGAGGCACAACATAGACACAATCATTTTCCTCTCTGCTGATATTTTATTGACAGCTACAGCAAAAGGAAAACATCACCTAATCTGGCAAAAATAAATGAATAAATCAATGAATTCGGATTTCAAAAATCACTGATCGCACCTTTAAACATGTTAAGCTGCACAAATTTATGTTTACATTTACAGAATTTGGCAGACGCCCTTATCCAGAGCGACTTACATCATCTCATTTTTATACAACTGAGTAATTGAGGGTTAAGTGCCTTGCACAGGGGCCCAACAGTGGCGGCTTGGCGGACCTGGGATTGAACTCACAACCTTCCGATTGGTAGCCCAACACCAACCACTAGGCTACCACACGTCCCCACATCAGCAACACGACTGCATTGTGTACAGGGCTTTTTACTGCACAGACACCAGAGCTACAGGAGCAGAGTGGAAAAGAGGGATGTGTTTGTGTGTGACACTGATGTTCACTGCTCACCTTGTTTTGCTGGAGCCAAGGCGTGAGTTGCTGATGCCTACAAGTCCTCCCACTGTCCCACAGTTCTGCAGTATAGAGAAACAATACAAAGAAGTTACATGAGAGATAGTTGTGATGAGGAAACGTCTGCATTTTCACACTACACAAAACAACACAGCTTTGTAACCGCAGTCCTGGAGTAAACACAGTTGAGTGTTTTTATTCCTCTCACGCACCCATTTAGCACTGCAATGTCACTCAATTAGCTGTTTAGTTGTAGTGAGTGTGGTGGAGCAGGAACACAGTAAAATGTTCAGGGCAGGTGCCTGTTACACCAGGAGCAGGATTTGGACCCTGTGTAGATCAGTGATCAGTGGTGTTACACACACCAGGAGCAGGATTTGGACCCTGTGATCAGTGGTGTTACACCAGGAGCAGGATTTGGACCCTGTATAGATCAGTGGTGTTACACCAGGAGCAAGATTTGGACCCTGTATAGATCAGTGGTGTTACACACACCAGGAGCAGGATTTGGACCCTGTATAGATCAGTGGTGTTACACCAGGAGCAGGATTTGGACCCTGTATAGATCAGTGGTGTTACACCAGGAGCAGGATTTGGACCCTGTATAGATCAGTGGTGTTACACACACCAGGAGCAGGATTTGGACCCTGTATAGATCAGTGGTGTTACACCAGGAGCAGGATTTGGACCCTGTATAGATCAGTGGTGTTACACACACCAGGAGCAGGATTTGGACCCTGTATAGATCAGTGGTGTTACACACACCAGGAGCAGGATTTGGACCCTGTATAGATCAGTGGTGTTACACACACCAGGAGCAGGATTTGGACCCTGTATAGATCAGTGGTGTTACACCAGGAGCAGGATTTGGACCCTGTATAGATCAGTGATGTTACACACACCAGGAGCAGGATTTGGACCCTGTATAGATCAGTGATGTTACACACACCAGGAGCAGGATTTGGACCCTGTATAGATCAGTGATGTTACACCAGGAGCAGGATTTGGACCCTGTATAGATCAGTGATGTTACACCAGGAGCAGGATTTGGACCCTGTATAGATCAGTGATGTTACACCAGGAGCAGGATTTGGACCCTGTATAGATCAGTGATGTTACACACACCAGGAGCAGGATTTGGACCCTGTATAGATCAGTGATGTTACACCAGGAGCAGGATTTGGACCCTGTATAGATCAGTGATGTTACTCACACCCGGGTCGTGTTTATGTGATTAAGATGTTAACATTATTTTAGGTGGAATGTAAACTATATCTTGTATGTCTGCAACTACACAACATTTCTGAAGTGAATGTGAAGCGAGCACACAAAGAGCACACCTCATCCTCATATTCATCTTCATCGCAGCTCCAGTAGCCACTGCGACCTAAACAGCACTATCGGGTGACTCACCTGCGTCCCGACCACGCCATGCTCCCGATAATTCGATAAAAGAGCAGGTACATATTCGGGTCGCTCTTCTTTCAGCGCGGACACTAAACCTTCAGTGAGCCGCATATTCTTAGGGACATGCAGCAAAGCCGCCGTAGCCATCTTGCCGCCTCTCAATTACGTCAAAGTCACTCGACAGAAGAGTTTGGAGCGCATGACGTGATTAGTCCGCGACGCGAAGTCAATCACGTGTATGTGTGATATAGCAGGCACTTATTTCCAGGGATTTCAGCGTAACAGATATTGCGTCATCGGCTAGGCGTGGCCTATTTGATAATCTAACCCTAACCGTAGTTTTTGGTTGTTTATTTGTTTTCTACCTGTATAACTGTTTTGTCCTTCGTAGTATCCTGTTTTATTTTGAAAGAGGACGTTTTTCCAAGCCCTCGGAAACACGCCCACTTTACGTCGTGGTAACGAAACCCCTGGAATTTAGTGAATGCCTGTGTGGGGATATTTAAGTGCACTTATAACGGCCCCCATTTGGTTTCGCGTAACAGGGCGTGACCTTCACTTAAGTGAATTAAAAAAAAATAAATCTAAATCTGGGCTGAGATTAAACTGAGGTATTGGCACTAAATGAATTTGAATAAAAGGTAAAAGAAGCAGCTACAAATGACACCTGAACAACAAACTCAGATGCTAAATTTGGCAATTTAAAACTAGAGAAGCTTCAGCACACATAGCAGCTCCAGATGATGGGTCAAATGTGCTGCATGTAACAGCAATAAACCTCAGGAAGCAGAGCTTTCACTGTCTGTCTGTGTTTATTTAAAATAATCTCTCTCTCTCACACACACACACACTCTCTCTCTCTCATACACACACACTCACGCTCTCTCTCGCACACACACACTCTCTCTCTCTCTCTCTCTCTCTCTCACACACACACACACTGCTCAATTCACACGAAGGTGCCATAACTAATGGCCGACTATTGAGTGCTCTTCTATTCACACGGTCATTTCTTCAATATGTTGGTGCGATATGTATGTTTTACATAACTATAAAATCATACGCTAAAACATTGAAAGAAAAAGTCTCTCTGTGGTCTACACTGAATGTGAGAAAGAAATACAATTCTCAAGTTCATCTTCCCTATAAGTAACATTTTACCTGTTATTACATTATTATTACAAAGCATGTAATGCCCACTCAATTTGCAGTGGGGAAGGGGATGAAAATAATTTACAATGCCCCATATCAGTACGACACAACAAACTCTACAGAATCACAAAATACTAAGGTAACAGATGATAAGATGAAAAAAGAAAAAAAAAATCAGTAAAAACAAGAGATAATACTACAAATGAAAAAAAATCTGGACTTGTGTAGTATTACAAATTAATTGGTATACACCATCAAACAGTGTTGGCCACAGGTCTGATAACCGAGGAAGCCCCTGATATCGGTCCTTCTTTTACACACACACAAACAAAATGACAACATACTGAATTTCCTTTTTTTACATTTTTTTTTTATTTTCTAAAACGGCGTACAAAATAAAGAAGCAACATATATTTCTCAATCTTTTCATGTTTTTTTTTTAAGCTTTTGCATTTTTTTCAGTGATTTTTTTAACATAATTTTATTGACTAAAATAACATATTGCTTATATAGTATCTTGGAATTCATATTAATATATCTCATCTTAATTTACCATGAATTAAATTACCAGGTTTCATGTATGTATTTTTCAGAATATCAATTTTTAGTAGTAGTGAGGAGTAAAATAAAATACAAAAAGATGTGACATGGTAAATTATTAGTCTACAAACTCACATCTGCGTGCATTTTCCTTAGATAAACCCTACAGAATCCAAGGGAAGATATACAGTATATTTCTTTTATACGCTCGACTGGTTCACAGACATATGAGGCTCCATTTGGAGTAAAAAAAAAAAAAAAAAAAAGGTTATACATGAAGATGGTTTAAGAGCACGCTCTATCACAAGAACACAACGTTCCCAAAATCTACTGCTGCCTTTGAATGCATGCATGGCATTCTAGCAAAGCACTCACATAAGGACAAAGATATTTTCGTCCATCTGATAATATTCTCCCTGCCATTTTATAACATAAATGATAAAATTAAAAAGCCTTTAAAATTTGACAGCAGACAATCAACAAAATTTACACATATGCAAACATCATTACATGAATCAATCATTTGTTTTTCATGGCATATTTCAACTCCTATTGTGACTATAAATAACATTGTGTGACATACAGTGTGCTCTTGTGTGACCTGGAGCTTATATCCTTAGATCCACTAACTCTTCTCGAAATCTCAATAGAAATTGTGTAGCCCTAGATTCTGGCTCGAGTCTGGTAAAGAAACATTCTTCTCCTGATCTCTAACTTTCTGTTTATTTAATTCTGTACAGCACCATTCTGTGACATCTGTTAAAAAACAAGTCCTAAAAAGCTTGAAAAATCTTTTCAAAATGAGGTTACACAAGTAGGTTCCTGTCGTGTTGTTGGCTGAACTAACGAATGAAGAAAATAATTCACACAACACTGAACAGGTCTGGAGGCAAAACCACAACATAACACAATACAACATAACAGGCCTTAATGGACAATCATGTACATGATTTCTGTGACCTGCTCTGCTCTAAGCAAAATGGGGCATACAGCAATTTCTGGTTAGTTTAATGATGTTGATTTTTTTTTAAATGAAACATTCAACAAAAAACAAACAAAAACTATTTTACCAGAATTTAACATAATAATAAGTGGTCAACTCAGTAGTTTCTCACTTCCTCAAACAAGAAAAGGTTTGAAGAGCAAAACTGAAAACAAAACATATGTGGACTTAAGATTCATTAGCAGTGGTCATGTCTTCAGTGAAAATATTTCTTCAACTAAAGAGAGTGTAACGAACAATAATAATGGAGGTTATATATAAAAATAGTAATCAATAATAGATGCTGGTTAATAGTTGATCATGGGTGAGTACACAGCTGAGCAGGAATTGGAGAATGATGCTTGTTGCTTGAAAACACAGCAGAGCATTTCTATTAGACACAAGGTGGAGCAGAAGAGTCAGCATGTGATTACACCTGTGTAACAGTTCGTCTTCACGGACAATGAATCCCAACAGAAGTAATAAAAAAAAGTGCTTTAAATCAGTAGGTTAAATATTAAAACATTGAAATGTTTTAAAAAAAAATCTAAATCTGGCACTCTTTACTGGGCTGAGATTAAATTGAGGGATTGGCACTAAATGAATTTGAATAAAAGGTAAAAGAAGCAGCTACAAATGACACCTGAACAACAAACTCAATTAGGTGCTAAATTTGGCAATTTAAAACTAGAGAGGCTTTAGCACACATAGCAGCTCCAGATGATGGGTTAACTATGCTGCATGTAACAGCAATAAGCCTCAGGAACCAGAGCTTTCACTGTCTGTCTGTGTTTATTTAAAACACACACACACAAGCTCAATTCACACGAAGGTGCCATAACTAATGGCCGACTATTGAATGCTCTCCTATTCACACAGTCATTTCTTCAATATGTTGGTGCGATATGTATGTTTTACATAACTATAAAATCATACGCTAAAACATTGAAAGAAAAAGTCTCTGTGGTCTACACTGAATGTGAGAAAGAAATACAATTCTCAAGTTCATCTTCCCTATAAGTAACATTTTACCTGTTATTACATTATTATTACAAAGCATGTAATGCCCACTCAATTTGCAGTGGGGAAGGGGAGGGGGTATAAACTAGATAAAAAAACACCCCTGAATTAATGGATCCTCTGTTCAAAGATGGTTCATAGACCTTCCTAACCAGTTTAATTTAGCCTGATAGCTTTCCTTTCTCACAGGGTTTCAAAAGAACAAATTAGCTCCTTTACTTAAAAACTAAAAGACAACAGCATCACATAGGCAAAGGTACAGGGAGAGGGGCAAGGGACAAAAAAGGTTTCTAATAAATGGAGACAAGATGCTCAGGTGAGCGTCCTGCTCTTTCAGATCGGCCCAGTGGAATGGTGGTGTAGTAGTACTGACACTCAGAGCCCCTTCGATCCAGCTCTCTCCACACAGGGTTAGCAGAAGTGGTCATCCTCATCTTTATCATCTTTCATTCCCTTCAGCCTCAGCCGTGCAAAGTCCTCAAACACAAAGTCGTCATCCTGAGAGAAGTTACTGCGGAGGCACATAGAGAGGTCAGTAATATGAAGGACAGTCTTGGTCATACACACCTGCACAGAAACAGCAGACTCACTTTGTCTCGAACTCTATCAGGTTAGTGTCCACAGGAGCGTCCGTCTCTGGCACAGCTGTGTGGATGAGGCAATAAATATTCTTTCATTAGGACACATTTTAAAAGAGAATGTGAAATAAAATGCAGCTAGAAATATTATACAGAAGTGATATTCCTATGTTTGGCTGGATCAAACCCCAGATGGTGAATTTAGTGGGTGTGTGTGCGAGTGGCTTAGGTAGTGTACATACTTGACTGTGGTCTTGAGTCATCGTTGACAGAGGGCTTAGGGTGCATCAGAACAAAGGGAAGCTCTACTGCCACATCACTGCACAGGGAAAAGAAACAGCTTAGTAAATGTAGTATGTGTATATATATTTGGTATAGTAATAGTACACCTGTAAACCTGTGTGTTCATGCATTTATCCAGATACAGGTCTAGAACTTCAGTTGAAGTTCAGTTTAGACATTAGAATAGGAAAATTAGTCAAGTTGAAAAAAGTGTCTCTGTGAAGTTTTACTGTGCCATGGCCGTTTTACTGTGCCTTTTCCTAGAGTACTCCCTAAACGTCTTCCCAGATAAACACCAGCCTTCCTAAGCACTTATATAATTATCCTTAAGTGTCTGTACACGTGTGTGTGTCCTGTGCCCTGTGCTTACCCTCCACGAGAGACAACCAGTTTAACTTTAACTCTGTAGGACACCAGGATACCCAGAACCTCTTTATTGGAGGCATCCTTCACACTGTAAAGGAAACAGAATGAATCACTAATAGTCTTCAACAGATTCTGCATCAATACACAAAACATTGTGGTATTCAATTTGAATATAAGAATGGAATATAAATCTAACACAAACGGTACAAACAGAGCCAACTGGAATGTTTATGATATTTAGCAAACATTACAGTACGTATTTTAAATGTATTTTCCCATAGCAGTATTTTCCTCTCATTAGGCCTGAATGTAAACTGCACCTTGAACTTAGAGTACATAATGATGTGTTGTATTTTATTTGAGTATATATTGAATTTGATAACTGATTTTCAAACTGCCAAAAACGTATGCATACCATAAATAGTACCCATTAATTTATAATGTTAATATAAACATTTATAATGTTTAACTAAACAAATGTTTGATTTATCAATCCCGTCACACAAACAGACACACACACAGACACACAGTGTTAAATGCAATTACAAACCTGAACTACGATGAAACAAGTGCGCATTATAAAAGATATTTAAGCCTCATTACACGCTATATGAAAAAAATGCTGTCATACTCCTCACTTGTTTGACCACATTTTCATTCCTGGTTAGACCTTTTACTGGTTAGAGTGTAACAAACACACCTAAAAACACCTTAAAGAAATTAATTCACTTTAATTAAATGCATGTGAATTAAAAATTATTGTGCATATTAGGGTAAAGTTATTCAATGAGCCTACACATAGAAGATAGTATACCTGCAAAGTAGAGACTCTGAGCAATATAACAACATCAGCCACAATGCACATCAAAAAAGCACGAATAGAAAGTCTTAGTTCCATAAGGATTATGTTGATCATAGCTGCTGGACTTGCAGTATGCAAACAGCTGAAGTCGCTTGTTCTTCACTGAACGCTAAGTTAGATAACAGAGTAATAGTAACAAACATGAGTGTTTATGGAGCGACAAAGAACCTGTTTTCTGGTGTGGATGAACCTGCAGCATATACAGAGCATTTGTAGTATATTGAGAGTTCAGTTAAGTAAGATTTTTTACCCCCAAAAAATTAACTTTCCTGAGTATTTCTTGAATAAAACAGTTTAGCTGTACAATATAACTGCAGATGTACTACCAATTAGATCTAAACTAAAACTACCAAAAAAAATTTTAACAAAAAGTCTAAGCTATTTTTAAAAGGTTATACAGGGGGGGAAACAGTCAAACATAACATGAGCTATACAGGGGGGGTCACATTAAAAGGTTTAGTAACTTATTTAGTATCTTGCCACTCTGAATCAATATAACTGTATGGCACTTGGAGATTTCCACTTTTTTAACCAGTAACACTGTAAAATTGGCCAATGCAAACACTCAAATCAATCTAGAGTCTGAGATAAAGTAGTAAAATAAGGAGTGTGTGTGTGAGTGAGAGACACATGTGTATGATGTGCGAGTCAGTGTATGATGAGTGCTCACATAGTACTGGAGGCCAAGTTTGTGTCCTCGTGCTTGAGCTTGCCATCCAGTGCTAGACCCCTCTTCTCTCGGTTGTTGGTCAGCGTCGGGGTGAGCGTGTACACCTTACAGAACGTGGAGCTGGAGGACACCTGATCACTGAAGATGAGTAATACAGCCATTAGTCAGCGATACTGTACACTCTGACCATATCCTTATCTGCCCAGGACACCCTCACAGCTGTTTATAGTTCTAGGGGACCCATGCAAAAAGCTGAACGTTCTCATTTCTTGATGCACACAAAAGGTAGCCTAGTTTTAATACTATAGATCTTAAAGAGTTAGGTTTAAAAAAAATAAAAAAATTAAGTGTTTATGAAGAAGTCTGGATTAATCGCAGCATTTTCAGAGCATTGAATTATGCAACCATTGAAGAAAGGAAGCGAGAGGATTGAGGGTGAGAGCAAGAGAGAAAGAAAAAGAAAGCGAGAGTGAGAAAGGACATAGTGATGAACAAAGGCTCCTTCACACAGCCTGCCATTTAATTGTATAAATATGATGCAGTAAGTAAGCCATGAGAAACTAATAATGGTCTCATATCTACAGGGTTCACACAGACGTGGAGAGACATGAAGTGTCTGGTCTGATGTCTTTTATCATTTTAGCCTGTGACAAATAGTAGCAATGTACAGTAGCAAACGGGGGCTACCTTTCATCTTACACCAACTTACAGGAATTCCCTGCATCAGTCATCATTTTAATTCAAGGCACAGGCTAGCGTTCTTCAACATAATCTCTGTCTGTTGCTTCTGTAGTGTGTATATGATCAGCACAAACACTATGGACACTGAGAAAGGAAACTGTTCTGCAGAAAGAAACAGCTTGTTGATGAGAGAAGTCAAGAGTAGAATAGCCTGACTTACAGGAAGCCTAAGACTAATGTAAATAATCACCCTTTTACAAATGTGGCACACAGAAAAGCCTCTAAGAACACACAGAATGTCAATCCTCGAGTAGTAAACCACATCAGGTTTTTCTCCCATCAGTCAAGAAGAGTGGGAAAAGACCAGGGAAATTATTATTATTATTATTATTATTATTACTACTAGTATTAAAATAATTTTAATGTAGGCATAAAAAGCAACATTTGGGACAGGCAATAATATTTTTTCAAGAAAGCATTTCTTGTGAAATGCCTTTTGTGAATAAAGCTTTGTAATTCTTTCATAGATGAGAATTTTCCAGAAAGAAGAATGTGTGGTTATGTGTTACAAACCAAACTCAGATTTCATTAGTTTTTATCAAACGCAGATACCATAAAACCTCAAGGAAAGTGTGAGTAACTGTTTAGCCTGAAGAGTTGTTTACTGTATTGCTCCAGTGTTTGAAAGTTGGATAAAACCACATAACAGCAGCTTTGGGTAGACATTCTGTCATTTCTGGTTGAGCCCCGACATCTGTACAGTTAGTGTAATAAGGATGGTTTTGGGTTTTAACCATTTACTCCCAGAATCCTGCCTGTGTGTTTCAACATACAACATGCAAATGTGTGTAAAAGCTTGTCTGTGGTAAACACATACTGTACAGAGATTGGGCTGAAAACCACCGGAATGTTCCTTTGAATATGCAAAATTATGCAAAGGAAGATAAATGCTTAAAAAGTATAGTGACTCATGTGGAGAGGTAAGGGGCTTATCCTAGAGACATTGTTTTTACTCATTGTTTAAAATTATCCTGATGGAACAAGGGTATGTTTTCTGTCCATCAAGTTTTGTTAAAGTTTCAGCAGTCATTTCTGTATTTGTAGCTCTTCAATTAGTTTTGTTCGATCCAGTGTTGTCTTCCTAGCAGCGAAATTTATACAAGCATCGTCACCATGAACCTCAACCCATGACCAGAGATTTCTTTTAAGATATAAGCAGATCATAGGCTGAAAAATACTAGCCTCATTTAACCGTAACTAGTTCTTAGTTACCGTAACAACCAACTTCATTTAACTGAGCAAATGTGACTACAGTTTGATCAAGCTATTTAAAATGTACCTTCTTGTATAATAAATCATAAACAAACATGCTCTGCTGTGCGAATAAAACTAGAGGATCTGCTGTTTTTTCAGCATAAGGGCACAGGGTTTGGTGTAACTGGGTAACTGATATAGAAGCCATAGGGCTGTGGGTTGTTTTGATCTTGTTTAGAGTGAAAGAAGGTAGGAGAGAGCTGCTAGAGCTGTGAGCTTGCTGCCAGGGTTTTTGGGTCGGTGACAGAGAGCTGCCTGGCCATCAAAAGCAATCAAAGAAGAACCTTGGGACAGTCTCCAAGGCCTGGAGTCTCAGAACGAACGTGATTTAATTCAGCACTGCTTCTCTAAATTAATGTATGAAAGCTGCAAATAAAAAGTCCTGTTTGGCGGACACAAATGCAATAGACACCCTATATATTCTCAAAGCACAAAACACAGAGGGTAAGAAGCTGAAGAAAAGAAAAAGAGAAAAAAATACTGAATGTTGATCAGGATGTTATGTTTATCACTTCCTAATAAAAGGAATATGAGGTCGGGAAATAAAGTTTGATGTAGAGAGAAGAGTGGCAGGTGGGTTGAACGGAGGGATAAAGGGAGATGAAGGGGTACTCACTCGGCTTCTACCTGAGCCACGGGGCATTTGTACTGTGCAGTACTGAACAGACAGATATCAGCATACTGTCGCACTGTAGGGAGAAAACAGGGACACACAGCAGGGTTAGCAAAGCTGGACAGAACACTCGCTCGCACACGCACGAATGGCAAATATCATTGAAGTTCATAAAAACATCCTACTGTATATTCTAGATATTAACAGCAATATATTTGTACATCCTCATAACAGAAGTTATCAATATCCCTCTCTGCTAATTCACCTGAATGCCTGGAGATTTCCATTAACACGGAAACACAAACAGACTTATCTAAAACGCTGTCGCGGTGCCATCAATAACAGAAGCAAACGCCTATTCAAGTACTTGAATAACTCGATACCGTCCTCAATAACACACTGACCAACAGATGTTTCTGTTTTAATGCACATAATTATTAACTCAAGACCTTCCCTGAACAGATAAACAACATTCCTTTTGGTAGGAGAAAAACAGAGGAAGCAAAAGGCATGGAGAAAAAGAGTGTAGACACAAAGCAAGAAAGCATGGGTCTGTAAAACAAAGCACAGTATACAGCTTCACACAAGTAAAATATCTGACATCAGGAAGCAGTGAGAACTGGTTGACACTGGGTTTTACCTGAGATTTTGATTCGCTTGACAGTTTTGGTGGAGTTGTTGGTGACGTGGACATTGACGCTGATGGGTTCTCCATGGTAGTAGAGCTAAATGAGAGAAGTAAAAGTGAGAAAAGTTGCTTAGGAAAAAGAAAAGAAAAAAAAAATACTAATAACAAAACAAATACACAGGGCTGTATGTTAATAACACTGGTACGAGAAAAGTTGAAAATAAAATGTTTTTTAAATAATTAGCATTGTGATTTTACAGGAAATGTTTATAGGGGAGGAAACATAGCAGAGAATATCCAAGATTTTATTCGACTACAAAGAATATGAGCACCCGAACAATGCTACGTTGTCGGGCCATAATTACAGTAAAGCCAGTGTTCTCCATGTCAAACCCATTAACTGCTTGATCAAAGCTTGAAATTGAACAGGCACTCACAGCGCTTGCTAAGAGCAGCATGGGAAAAGAAATGTCTGTGCTTTAGAGTGGCACATGAGTGAACACAACTCTGCTTGACTATATACAGTTGTAGAAAGGACATTATTAAATAACACTCTCCAGTGTGTGTCACCCAGATGAGGAAAGCATTCTTTCTGAATCTGAATTCTGCCATGGGACACAAACATTTTAGCTAAAGACGTATTCTTTTGCATAGGTGCGAGTTGTTTCCTTGTGTAATTTGAATAATAAATGGATTTTTTCCATGCTGTATATTAATCATCTGGTAAAACACTGTTAAGCAGTGATAAGTGTGTGAATGGCAGTGTGTGTGTGTGTGTGTATTTGCATGCTGTATACACCTCTTTGTCGAGAGAAGCCTCCAGGTGGAGTGAGCGGTCAGACATGAGGAAGCTGCGTGTGGTCTCCACCATAGGCTGTGGTCCTGGCTTCTCTGGAGCATACTGCACCTTACGGATCACCAGTCGCACAGAGTTTCTACACAAACACAAAGGGAGCACGACAGTCACTACACATCAGGAAATCTTAAATCTAAACCTACACATTACACCCATGCTAGTATTTACAGGGACATCTGCATGGACACCCAGATACACATACAGGCAGCAGGACACACACACACACACACACACCCACACGTACCTCTTGTGAATCTTCTCCTCCACTGTTTTGGCACAGAAAGCTCTGATCTCAAAATCTACACCACATGCCTGAAGGAGGAAATGTGTTGAAGATATATTAGTAGTGACCAATGTGTAAGGTCAGAAAGCCCATGTGAGTGAGTGAGTGAGTGAGTGAGGGAGGGAGAGAGAGGGGGGGAGGGAGAGAGAGAGAGTGTGTGTGTTTGTGTCTTTACCTTGCCTGTGTCCTCTGGTCCTGGCTGTAAAGTGACGGAACAAGGAAGATTTTGAGGAATCTAAAAAAAATAAATAAATAAATAAATAAAATAAACAAAAAAAACAGACAGATTACACATTCGTCATTGACACTGAACACACACATTACATTGAATACAAATTTTTTGGGTAGTATTTTTAGTGTAGTGTAATGTGATTAACATAGATAAGAATTTCCTTGTAAAAAAAAAAAAAAAACAATGTAAATTTTATTTATGCAAAAGCGGTTGGCGCAGCAAAAGCCCTGACGTCAACCACATAGTTTTTGACTTTCCGCCAGAGGACTGGAGAATCAGTTGTAATTTAGTTGTCATCAATGTCATCAATTTTATACTTAAGCTAATTCAATAGTTTAAATCTGTTAATCTGATTTTGCTGAGGTCAGCAGTTTGTAGCAGCTTTAACAGGATTTGTTTTGATCATGTTTCACAGTAAAATGACAAACTACATAAATTTATTCAATTAAAAAGACAGGGAGAAAAAGAAACGGATAAAAAGGAAACTACTAGCTTCAGAAATGTTCCACTACATTATACATATATTCTTTATATTTATTTGCTTTCTATTTAGTGATACAATACATTTATAGTATTGGATAATAACTATTGGATAGTGAACTGCACTAATCCTTCAAGAATAATAAGCAGTTGTAGGTTTATATGTTAGATTGCACAGCAGGCTGTTGAATAAAGTTAAATAAGATGAATGAGAGTAGTAATTACAGTGAAGTTGAAGGGGTGTGCTTGCTGGCCTAGCTTTTTGAGCAGGCGCTCCTGCAGGCGGCTGAGGGGTTTGCGCTCCTCAGGCAGTGGAGGAAAAGCCTGGAAGGTGGAGATGTAAAGGTCCTTTCTGAAGGACAATCCTAAAACATCCAGATCCTCTCGGCCATACCGAAATGCACACGTCAGGGTCACAAACACTGACCAGGAAATGAGGAAAAAAATGGACATGTGAAAAAAATGCAAGATGCAAATTTAGATATAGTCATGAGATAGCTTTAGGCAAATCATGCGTGTCCGGTATTAACCCGGTAAGGACTGGTGTAAGCACAGGTTTATAATCCATCTGAGCAGAAGCTACACCTGAGTCTAATGAAAGTCAAGACCCTTTGATTAAACAGGTGGAATAAGATGTGGCTCCTGCTGGGTTGGAATAAAACCTGCACACTTTGTGGATAAAACCAAACACCCCTAGGCTAATGCATGTTTGAATCCTTGAAATGACAAGGATTGAAACGAATCGTCACCAACCTTTTCTGTCTTTAAGGTATTCTGGGTCGACCAAAAGTACTCCATCTAAACTCAGAAAAGAGAAGAAAAGGGAAGGAGTGAGCGCAGCTGTGCTAGTCTGAGGAACACTCTACTAAAAACATCAATCACAAAGTGAATCAAAATGACCTTCTTTTACAAAATTTATTGTAAACATAAAAATCCCTCTGTTTATTTATTTATTGTAATATACTCATGTCCTTGATCAAAGTAATAAGAATGTAATAATCGTTATTTATTTTCAGTCTTGTAAACTGGGCCCTGAAATAAGGATATAATTTAGTTACATTTACATTCACAAAACATGATATCCACCAATATTACAAACTGTTCCTTTAAATCAAATGAAGGTCAATTTGTCCATCACAATTTCAGAAATAGGTCTTCATCATAGTTTTCATCATACTAGAACATTTTTCTTGATTGGAAAATGATTGGCTGCATAAATACAGTGAACCCTTTTATCCTAATACTCTTCCAGACAGGCTGCAATCCAAACATCAAGCCGATAAAGTCGGTAATTAATTTACACACCACCACTACACTGAAAGAACTTACATTAAACACATTTGAAGTCTAAGCAATGCTTGAATTCTCCCTAATTGTCTTAATACATCGGTTTTAATACAACTTAATCCAACAACAATAACATGCTGTTTCTCTGCTCTCCTTAAATGCACACACACATGGTTTCAGAAGGAGGGAACAGTTACAACAATCAGGTGATAATTACAAAACTTCATAGCACATTCAGATACATTATAAATCACCTTCATTACTGAAAATCCCATCTCTCGCTCTCTAAAATGCAACAAAACTGGTTTCTTCTTAGAATTTGCTGCTATGGCAACAGTGAGACACATACACATCAGTAATAAGAAGAGGCGTTGTGGAAAATAAAACGAAACTGCTTATCCCAAAGGATCTTCCAAACCAATTTACTTGAACTGCTGCTCATGAACTAGGCAGTGTAACACACCCTCAGAAAAGTGTTGTCTCACAGACCTCAGTGACTGTCACTGTTTTTTGCTTTCTTGGACTCACACAGATGGAGTCTTTGGGATTCAAACTCAAAAGACAAACCCAGACAAACATTTCAATACTCCAGTATCTATCATACAGTGAGAATCATATATGCAGGTTTTACTCTAACCTCACACTCCTGGCTCCAGATTCACTAAGACCCTGACCAGGATAAAACAGCTACTGAGTAAGTAAGTGAATGGGAGTCTCCTATTTATTTTCTGTGCCATAGCATGAACTAAATGGGTTGAGAAAACCATTATAACCATTATCTTATTTTTTCATTCATTGTTAATAATTAGTGAAGACTTCAGTTAAATTATGTCAATAATTGAGTTTGAATTCATGAGAAATTAATTTGTCTTCAAGCTCTTCAGACTCACCAACTGGATCCACATGATCTAGATGATCCACAAAGTCCCTTTTGCCCAAGTAGACTGTAAGCTAAGGGGAGAAAAACACAAGCAAAAGTAGGATGTAAATCAGACTGCTTAATATTCCTTTTGGGTATTATTTACCACATCCACACACACATGCACACAATAAAACACACAACAGGATTATACAACAAAAAGTCTAAATCATTATGACCCTAAGTTGTTCCCCACCCTTCCTTTAGAGGACCCTGCCAGATTGAGTGAGATCACAAAACACATCTTCCCCACACACAGCTCTCCATAACACACAGAGTCACAAACACTGAGACAGAGAATAAATGGAATGCACAAAAAGACTGAATAATGGAGAAAGAAAGAGAAAGCAACAGAAAATGAGATGGTCCACAGAGAGAAGAAGGAAAGAGGCTTTCATGCGTACACATATACATTCAGGAAAATTACCTTGCAGTTGGGGCTGGACTTCTTAAAGACTCTGGAAGAGAGAACAGAAAGATGCATTATTACGTATACTTATTGGATTTCCAGTACCATGGAAATATGAGGAAAAAAAAGTTGCTGGGTTTAAAGCTAAACACTGATTTTCTAAATAAAGCATGACAGTGAAATTTGGCAAAGAGAGAGAGAGAGGTGTGCGTATGTATGTGTTGCAACGTGTCTGATTGTAATGCAGTGTAAGGGGTAGAAATAGCTGTGGTGAGAAACTTCACATTCATATTCACATGCCAAGCTATCCACATTAAACGAGTGAGAAAATAACACCGTCGGTCTCCCCCTAACACTCCAGAACATTTTCCTGTCTCTTCTGCACTCTCCTCTGACATCTCTCACAAGGTCTTATCTTAACATCTTTATTCTTTTCCCTTCTTAGATAAAAGAGCTGTCCGAGAGATCTCGGTCTCAGTCTGTATAATTTTCCTTATTGCAGTTCATAGAGGCATTGTGGTCTGACTGAGAACCTATCTACATGCATGGCCCTACTGAAAAAGAGAAATAACTAATGGGTGTATGTGGTTGCTAACTTTGTGCTAGAGACAGAATACGTGAAATCATCATATCGCCCTCAAGTAATGGGTTTTATTAGTGGGTAGTATAATGGGTGATATTTTGCCAAAATAAACACAGGGAAGATTTCAACTATAAGCATTTCTAATACTTGTGCACTTCTTAGCCCTGTCCACAAGGTGCCATTAATGCAGCATGACTCGGGTGAATTATAAAAGCTACAGTTTTATTCATACGCTACTGCTAGTCTACAGTTAAAAAAAGAGGAAGACTGTGGATGACACCCTTAACTTTGTGGAAACAAAATGATTCATAAAGCATGATAACATGAAACGGGTTCAATGTTCTGAACACAGAACCTGCAAGCTAAGCTAGTTAGTTACATCAGCCAGTACTAATGCTAAACAACATCATGATTGTTACAGTATATTTAGCTACTGGTTATGTACATGAATAAAAATACAACAATTTGCATTTTTTTGACACTGTGCTATTGTACCTACAAGTAATGTGTGTTAGTAATGCGCATTTCTAACAGGAGTGAAGCTGTGATGTACTGAAAGTCATTCTAAACAATTCCTTTAGCTTTAAAACATTATAATACACAGAATATTTTGTGATGGTTTCAAATGTTGTCTTACTTATAAAACACTCTACTTTTTCATCAGTTTTAACATGTACCTGGTAAGATTTGGGAGGCTAGTCATAAATCATAGCTGGTTGAATAGTTACCTTTCTTCCTAATGTTATTAGCCTGCTATCACCTTAGCAATATATTCTGTGTTAAAGTATTTAAAGCTTTTTAATTTTTTTAAATGAAAGCTATCATTGTTGTGTGGTTTGAAATGAAATGAAACATCATTTATATGAAAGGCTATGGCTAGAAATCTTTAGGACAATGAATGCAGAATACAAGACAGTTAAGTGAGTGAATAAATATAAAATACAGCCCATGTTTTGAAATGACTACAAATGGGTGTGGTTTCCTAAAACGTAATATTTGACCAACAGACAAAATGAATAATACTGTTAAAACACACACACACACACACTACTGTTATTAATGTGTGTGTGTGTGTGTGTGTGTGTGTGTATGCGTTTGTGTACGTCCAGGCATGGTGCCCTTGCTCTAAGGCTGTTGTTGTAAATTCAATATTAATGAGAATGTATTCATTAGTGAATGCCGGCAGATCGACAGACTTTAATAGCACTTTAAACTTTCATCAGCGCTGTGAGAAATAGGGAACAAGAGATAGAGACACAGAGTGCTAACAAAGAGATATCATTAACTGTGGAAAAGCTACAAAAGAGGGATCTGATTTAACAAACAAATGAAAAGAGGATTTATAAAAAGATCTAAAGAGATAATGAAAGAGATAAAAGAGGTGAGTGGGAGAGGATGATGGGAGAGAAAAAGGAAAATGAGAGAAAGTTATTAGATAGAGGGGGACCCTAATGACAGGAGTTAAGCATCTACTTAAAAGAGAGAGAGAGAGAGAGAGAGAGAGAGAGAGAGAGAGAGAGAGAGAGAGAGAGAGAGAGAGAGAGAAAGTGAAAGAATGTTGGAATGCTTCTATCTGTACACGTTCCATGTTACAATTCGTCTACATAAGCACATACTGGATAAACCTGTGAGGGTGGGTGGGTTTAGTTAGATTTTGGTTTCTTTTTTCCCCTTTGTTTATTCTTGAAAATAGGTTCGTGTTCTACAATACAATATAGAGAAATCCTGCATTGGGGTCAGGAAAGTGTGCTAGTGGGATTCAGGGAATTGTTTCACTCTTCAGCCATTGCAAGTGAATTTTTAAATTCCTGACTTGTACAAATAAATTTCAGCTTATTTCCATGTACATATAGACGGACAATATACAAATAGATTATTCACAGCTGTAACAAGTGTATAAATAATTTAATAAATCAATCAATCAAAAGTGTGAGACTTAAAGTGATACCTTAAGCATGAGAAGAGTGAGAGAGAGGAGAGAGACAGAACAAAAGCTTTTGTTTTATCCACTTTCTGATTTTTTTTTTTTTAATTCATCTAAACACACTTTGTGATCATAGCAGCTAGGGGGTTTTCTTGCGTCCCTTTGACAACAACGTAAACCAAAACTACAAGAGCGAACGGACAGTGAGAGAGCAAAACATTTTGTCCAATCTAAGCGTGTGTGTGCACGCCCGTGCGTGTGCGTGTTGTTCAGTTTGGGGTGTACATTCAGCACTGATAAAGAGAGTATAGTAAATCATATATTATAATGCAGGATAAAATCCTTCATTATGAAACACAGAGACCTGCAGTTTCTCTTATTTACCCAAACACCTTTATTACCCGCACATTACTACACACCTCTGTTGGCAGAATAACTGTGCAGTTTACATTAAAGCCATGTCTGCTTTGTTTACTCAGCCTGTCCTGTATCCTGAATCAGCTGAACACACACACACACATCACAGATGGACAAATAAAACCTGGCCTAAAGTCCCAGATTTCAGACTGTGTGTGCACACGTGTGCGCACGCGCGCTTGCATGGATGCCTAAGTATCACTGAACAAGTAGCTGCACGTTCTTCATCGTCAACCTGCAAATATCCTGTGCAGCACTATTCTGAACCCTGCTTGGTGGTGGCACAACAAGGAATCAACGTGACGTGCGTTTTTGTGCAGGCTGGCCAAAAGCCTGGTTCTGTGATTTACAAATGCAGACTGATAACGTACACAAGCATGTACAGAACTGTGTATCTGCCAAACAGGAATACAAATATTAGCGAGTTCAAATACACACAGATACTCAGCCACCACTGAATGTACAGTTCCTCTGCTGTGATGAATGACCTGTCAAACAGAAGATCAGAGATAGTACACAGCGCTCAGAGGGTCTTCATTCACCAGAGCCCCACTCTCACTCACTCTCTCTGGGACACACTCTCTCTCACGCTCTCGGACACTCTCTCTCTCTCTCATGTGCACATGAAGGAATAATGAGGGGGTGAAATCACAAAGTGTGACTTATCCTAGTGGACTTAGATTAGATTGTCTCATAATCCAAAGTAATTTACAATTGAGACAAAACACAAGCCAAGTATTCAGTGAAACAGCGGAGGATTTAACCTCACAATCAGGATTCGTCGAGTTGATCAGTGAAGATGTGATTTGCACACAAGCTTTGAGGATAAATCAGCTAAGTAGCCGAGTATGTATCGCTTACATCCAATCAAACCAGCATCAGCTGCATGCTTACATCAAACTAAACTTAAAAGATCAACTATAATTTAGATAAGAAATAATATCTGCCTGTTGAATAAAAGAACAGAACAAAAGCATGTTAACTGGAACTACATTGCCACCACAATAACTTTTTCGTATCTATTTGTACACCAGTTTTCTCGCAGTTTGCAGTCTGTCAGTTCCCACCCACTTGCATTTTCTATCACTATCGCACAACAGCCACCAGGGAGCATGAAGACGAGCTTGTGTGTCCTCCATAACACATGAAGCCAGCCGTTGCATCACTCACAGAGGAAAGAGCTATGCGTCCACATACATGAGCTCACAAAAACCCACAATTGGGTAGTTATGTTCATGTAGACAGCAGAGATTCAAGCATTTAGCCTGAATAAGGGTTAAACTACAACCTATACACTTCCCTTATTCATTAGCTCCAAACATTCAATAACTTCTGAAACAGCTTGGTAGATTGATTATAATTTGAGCTAATTGGGGATGTGGTAGCCTAGTGGTTAAAGTGTTAGACTATTGATCAGAAGGTTGTGAGTTGAATCCCAGGTCCAGTGAGGAGCCACGGCTGGGCCCCTAAACAAGGCCCTTAACCCCCAATTGCCCAGTTGTATAAAAATGTCCCTCTGGGTTAGAGCATCTGCTAAATGCTGTAAATTCAAATGAGTAAAGGAGGAAACTGTGTAAATTATGTGCATCATTATTTTCATGTCGTTATCTCTTAGCACTGCCTAGTGCTGTTTTCCTTTACAAATCTAAAGAGATTATTCCAGTACTTCAGTACTGATGCTATAGTAATTACACACTATTAGATTCTTCCCATCTGCTCCTGTCTGTACTTACACATTTTACTCCTTTCTTCATCCCTGTCCTGCCCCAGACTAGTCAATGTCCATGTACATCACTTGCAGTGCACACACACACAGACAGACACAGAGCTAACAGCAAGACTCATCTGTGTGCAAGAAAATCAATCAGGGTCTCATTTTCTTAATTTAATCGGAGTAGGGTGATGAGGAGCCAAATGAAGATCCATTTATCAAGGCTGTGAGAGAGAGAGAGAGAGAGAGACCCCTGCAGACAGAAAGAGCTAGAACTAGAGAGGGAACGATTGAGTGTGAGACAGAGAAAGAGAGATACATGTAGACAGACAGAACACAGAGTGAGAAAGACAGATTAAAGACAGACAGAATGAAAGACAGGTAGAATGAAACCGACAGACAGTCAAATCGAGAGAGAGAAAGAACAAAAGAAAGAAACTAGGTGATGTACATCAAAACACTAAAACCCAGTCATTATGTAGGTGAAAAGGTCATCTCTATAACTGGTTTTAAAAACACACACACACACACACACACACACACTCTGCAGTGTGTGTAAGCAGCACCACTCAGCACCTCTGTGCAGTGTCTCTGTTTAGAGCAGCACAGAGGGACATTTGAGCATAGCTGCTATTTCACTGCGACTAAAAACAGTAAATGTTTGTAATGCAAGAAATCCACCATGACATCGGAACCCGAACAAAGCAGCAACAGCAGTAGCCTTAAGTTGAAATTAACTAAAACATGGACTTTCTTCAGAAGCAGGGAGGAAAAAAAAACACTAACACACTGGTTATAAATTGCTTATGATCTACAGAACATCTCATCTCTTCTCCAGTGAATCAGAGACTCTGATCAGGTGTCATTCTGTGTATCAGATCATGACTCTCAAAGCAGAGTGCAACCAGTGTGCATATCTCAACAGACAGCAGAAAAGTAACCGATGCTGACCATTGTACAGCTTGCACTTTTCTCTTCACTTCCATCAGCATGTAAACACATTACACAGTCTTGAACATCTGTTATGTTTGTAAGTGTCAAAGATGCCCAATGGAACAGTTGTTAGCATTAGCAATAGCTCTCAGTTCCTTCTAAAATAAGCCATGTCAAAGTGAAAATATCTACAGTTATCAAGTCTTTTAGGTCAGCTTGTACAGTTCTATAATAGAGTTCCCCAGAATTCCCTTTACATATGTGAATGCTTCAAGCGTCCGGCTTCCACCACAATCAGCTGTACACATGTCCATGCATACGCTTCTTATTAACGGAGGATTTAGACTAGCAACACACCATCAAGTTCATTTTCTCTGTGTTCAAACAAAGGTGATTAAAGAAACAGAGAGAGAGAGAGAGAGTGTGTGCATGTGCGTCCACGTCTGTTCTCCTCTTATGCCAACTACACAGCCAAGACCTCCTAACAAAACTCACCAATGTTCTGAAGATTATTATAGGTGATTATTTACTGCGTCAGGAGAGATTTGGTCTTTCCAATGAAGGATATACAAACACACACACAAGTTGTCATTAAGTATTAAGGGGATTTGCATTGCAGCTGACTGCAATTTTTAATATTGATTATGAGAACACAGAGCTAAAAGCACTGAAGCAGAATTATCCTAAAATAGCTGCATGTTCTGGCTGCTAACATTCCTCTGAAACTCTTCTGACCACATCTGATAGGCGTGCACACAAAAATAAACCCAAGCTCTTGCATGCACACATGCACACAAAAAAAAAGTGTGAAGTGTGAGCGAGAGGGAAGCTGACAGACTGTTGGAAACTGCAGAGTGAAGAAACGCCATCAACTTTCAGGGCAAGGAGCATGCATTAGAACCTTTATGTGAGTGTGTGTGTGCATGTGTGTGTGTGTGAGTGTGAGTGTGAGTGAGAGAGAGATGTCAAAAAACCCATGAGCACATTGTGTGCATGACTTGTTTTATTGCATGCGGTGTTGCAATGTTACACATACATGTACATTAGGAGCACACTGTGTGTGTCCTAGACTCCCACTTTGCTTGTTTACCAATGCCAGTACAATTCTTTATACAATAAAGCCTAAGCTAAAAGAAATTTATAAACTGTTAGAAAGCATTTCCTGATTTATGATGCCTTTATGTAAATCTCTCCCGTGCACACAGACACACACACACACTAACCATTTTACATTTCATATCTACATCATTATTTGTTATCTATACAAGGGTGAGGTATGTGTGCCTGGGATTGCAGCTACATAACATGTCATATTAGTTTACTGGAGTTTGTGATTAATAAGCTTTAAAATAACGAATTGAATAATAAACCTAGAGTTGGACACATTAACTATACAGAAGGTTTTTTTTTTTAAGAAAATGACCATACTAAATATATCTAAGCGATTTACATGTATTATGCTTTTCTCTCATCTTACTCTAAATCGTTTATGTAATCATATCCAGCTTGGATTATTCTACAGCCATAAGCTAGATCATTTCTGTTTATCTCTGCACACAAGCTATAACTTCCCCTTATATTTTTTTTACACATTTGTCAATACGTTTAACCTTGATTTTATACCCTTATTTCACCTTTACCATATTTATATCTTTAAACAGAGATGTGTACAAAACAGTTCCGGTTAGCACCAGGACCAGCAAAATGAATTTCAGAAAAGAAAAGAAAAAAAAAAAAGAAAAAAAAAAAAAAAAAAAGAGAGAGAACCGGTTTCCGAATGTGAAATTATTTGAAACTGACCTTGATCCTGACACCAGCTATAGATTTAAACAAAGGCTTTTAATCGATAGAAGCAAAAACCCCATCAATTATTTAGATACAATTTGCTATAAATACCTCTTATAATTGCTCATAATGCCTTCACCAGGGTTATAGACGATTACAACTAAAAGCAGCAGGACAATTGTGCATTCTGCCATATTAATAGTAAATCCTTTTCTATCCCCACGTAATAAAAGAGATGGAAAAAAACCTCACTCTAATTATAAAGCATTTACTATTAATAAAACCATTCATTTGGAGGAAAGGCTATAATCTTGAGCAGCACAGGAAATGTTGCAAGAAATTAATTCAGTAACGTACAACATTTATCTTCACTTCTAAATGAAAAGATTTGTTCTAAAAACCAAAATCCGTGGCTGTTACTACTTCATATTACTGCATGCACACTGTTCAGTCTGTATACAGTCATAACACACGGTAATAATAAATAAGCCAAATCAGCTGAAACAATAGAATATTTATTTCAATGTTAACATACAATTTGTATACAAGAGAAGAATTGCTGAAGCTGCTCTGTAAGTATAAGACCGAGGATTCTTAAGGTTAAGACTTGCCGAGAGCATGGCTGGACATTCTGAACACAAGACGTGCTCACGTGTGTCCCATACAAAGTGTGGGCTGAGTGATCCAGAGCATTTGGGATCACATAACCCAAGATGAAGTATTAATCCCAGTTCAAGCTTATCAAGTAACATTTTCAGAGTTACCTAACAGAGGTGAGTCTCTAAATATGTCTACATATTTTCTTAAACTAAATCATTGGAATTGTATTAAATCCAGCACCACTTTCTACGTATGATTGTGGACAGTTGACACACGAAACAACCCACCTGGAGCATGGAGGGTAACGGTTAACAAGTATGTCTAACACCTCCAGGGGCTGGGGGTTCAGTACCCTAACTCCACCCTGTGCGCCGTGTGTAGAGGTTATCTGGGTTTCCTCCACAAGTACATGACACGGGTTGTAGGCAGATTGAGACTGATTGTCTCAAAATTGTCTGTGGTGTGTGCGAGTCTGTTCCTGACATGTCTGGTTAGTTTTTTATGCCCAACTACATGTAATTTTAATAACAGGTAAATAGGTAGGACAAAGGTCATTTTAATAATCTCAGTGAGCTGCCCAGAAATTTGTATATAGCACCTGCGTAAGCCAGCTCTGAATGCCAAATCCTCACGTAAATACTGACGTAACATTTGAACTAAATTTGCCGACTTTGAATACGGCCCTGCCCGCAGCCTGTGGAAGAAATGAAAGGAAAACGAACAGAAAAATTGGAGACAATGGTGGCACCTTTACCAGGCATGACCAGTGTTGGTATTAAGGTGAGGAAAAGATGTAAGCGAGTGTTAGAAACATGAAGTATGTGGCTCATTTTTTTTTGCTGGGAAACTTGTAGACATGTATAAAAGTAGCTGACCGTGCAATTGTCCAACACCTACACTGTTAGTACAGGCAGAAAATATTCTGAAAACTTTAAAGAAATTTAAGAAAGAAAAAAAAATGCTTTCTGAAAGCATTCCATTATTTATGTTGCTGTTGGTAACTTGGTGTGATGTAACAACCTCTGAAGTTCTGACTCAGCAGTAAGAATGCAAAAAAAAAGCAAAAATATAATCAACCAGTACAATTATCCATACTAAAGATCTGAATCTTGCTCAAACTCTTCCTCTCTGGAAGCAGAACAAAAAACTGAAGGGTTAAAAGGGGACAGAGTTTGATGAGTAGCATTTTTAACAAGAGTCTGTGGTGATGTGAGATTCACAAAATGGAGCCACATCACTTTAATAAGTCCTGTTGGGAACAGAGCTGGTCTTCATCCCTCTTTCCATCGCTCACTATGTCCATTTCCCTCTCTTTCACTTGCTAGGTCTGTCTGTCTGCACAGATCCATCTTTCTAACTCTCTTACTCTACATCCCTTTCTTCCTCTCTGTGTCTCTCACATCTTTCTCCTCGCATGAATGACCTATCCTGACAGAGCAGGCCACATTTTCACAGCACACTTGTCTATGTTGGCCTTACTTCAAATCTTCATTCCACTTTCCTAATTTACTTTGTCTCCGGATATGGTTGAAATGTGCTGCCATTTAAGAGAAGGAGCACAAATCAGCTGAGATTGGAAAATGGAGGGAAATTCTGGAGAAACACATGAAGCTGTTACAGATTGAAAAAAAAATTAACAAAAAGAGCTGATGTTGCTGGGAAAATTATAGAGTCATACACACACACACACTTCAAATATAGCTTGTAAATTCAAACTGACCTATTAGCTTTCTCATAAAAACCCAACTTGCAAATGACTGCCTTTATTTGTCCCACATGAGATGAATAAAATAAATTGAGGGACGCGAGTCAAACATTGTCAACTTACTTCCACCAATTCATACTGAAATATGCTGACATGCTATTATCATTTCTCATGCTGTGAAAAAGCTGTGCTGGTATGTGGCAGGAAAACCATTACCAATTATGTTTAATCGTAGCTACTGATCTACAAGAAAGCTGTAAAGTCTGTAAAGAACGACACAAAGTGGAACAATAGCAAAGCCCTCTGCCATTTTTCTCCTTCTTTCTGTTAGATGGGAGATTTCCTGTGCTTTTGCAGAATAATCAAAAACATTTGCATCCCCCACTTCCTCTCTTGTTCAACCAAGGAAACCCAGCCCTGCCTCCTTAGTTCTCTCTCACACATACTACACCATATTTTTTTTACTCTGTGTGTCAGAATGTGACGGAAGGTAGGAAGGAAAATGCTGACTTCAGCTTAGATGAGGTTCAAAACATGATTTTATAAAAAAACAAACAAACAAAAAAACAACACAAGGTCCGGTTGATGTCGAGTCCACAACCTTTCAGAGTCCAGTCTGCTACTGGTTTGTGCGGTTACTGAATTATTGCCTTTAATATAGGAAACGATTAGCCTGAGAGTTCAGAAATTCATTTGAAGCACATTCCCTTCAGAGTACTTCAAGAAGGAGAAAAAGTGCAAGATGTAATTTCTCTGTTCATAAAACATTAAAAACACAATACAAAGCTGCAGGCATGAACACAAAATAACGAATGGATGCAACGACAAGAAAACGACGACAAAAGAAAACGTACAATAAAAAAGGCTGGAAAATAGAAGGACAGCACTTTAGAAACAGAATGAACGAGAGGAAGGAAGAGTAAAAGAGAGTCAGTGCACTTGCTTAATCACGCGCTGGTCACACTTCCTCTTTTCAGCCCACTCATTTCCTGCTCTTATTGTATAGGTGAGAAAACTCCAAATATAAAAAAGGTGTTTGCGTATACCACACAAAACACATACGCACCACACACACTCAAAACAACTCCTTAAATGTTAGTCCGAGTGAACGATACAATAGTGATTTTCAAACTGCACCTTAATTGGTTTAATTTGATTTTTTTGATTTTTATTTTTTTTAAATGCAAATAGCAAATCTTCTGCAAAATCCTGCACACGCGCGCGCACACACACACACACACACACACACATTTGTTAAGACTTGTGAAATGTGTCAGAAGCTTGATGACATCAGTGTGTCAGAGACTAAAGAACGGCACCGCCGCCATCTTGTTGGGTACGATAACGTATTGATGAGAATATTGGTCTAAGATGAAGTTCACATACACATTCTGTTTCAAACTGGTTTCAGAACATTAAATGAGATGTTAGCAAATAAATCTTTGTTTTAACTGCAGATTTCCACTTTGTAGAAATAATGAACAGTGACAATGAAAAATGAGAGGGAAATAAAACGGTTACATATTTAAAGCCTATTTTCTATAGCTAACTGATAAAAAAAAAAATTATGTTATTACTACTGTTAATATAGGAGCACATGACCCATGGAAGTATCTTCAGTTTTCTCCTAGTTCTAAAGCATACAGATACATCCTTGTCCTAATACTGGTCATTAAAACCGATCACAGGGTTACGTGAGGCCTAGACATTAGGCAGTGTGTCATAGAGAAACTGCCATGGCCACTGGCGAGGTCATGCTACAGCTTGTATTCGTGTAAATCAGGACCATTTATGCTGAACACTGGAGATTTATGCTCCAGACCCAGCAAGTTAATTTCCACAATAACAAGCACTTTTTAGGAACATCTAATAAAGTATCTAATCAGCCAGTCGTGTGGCAGCAGCACAATGCAATAAATCATGGAGATACGGCCAGAAGATTCAGGTAATGTTTAAAAGTGACGTGACCTACGGCGACCCATACTCAGAATTCGTTCTCTGCATTTAACCCATCCAAAATGCACACACAAAGCATTGAATACACACACTGTGAACACAAACACCCGAAGCAGTGGGCAGCCATTTATGCTACGGCACCCGGGGAGCAGTTGGGGGGTTCGTGCCTTGCTCAAGGGCACCTCAGTCGTGGCCGGCCCGAGACTCATACCCACAACCTTGAGGTTACGAGTCAGACTCTCTAACCATTAGGCCACGACTGCCCACATCAACCATGTTCACATCCACCATCATGAATAGGCATGAATGTAATGTTAGGGATTATTATTGTGCCAGATATTTCCAACATCTTGTGGAATCCATGCCATGAAGAAATGAGGCTGTTTTGAGAACAAAGTGAAACACTACCCAGCATCAGTAAAGTGTACCTACTAAGATGCTCAGAGAGTACAGAGTCAAGCTCATCTTTTAAACTATAAACCTGACTTCATACATTTTTTTTTTTTTTACAATTTCTTTTGATTACCTGGAATGCATTTGGCACATGTTTATTGGTTTTTGTTGGTATGCCGTCACAGTTTTGAATGCAGTAACTGAATAGACTGTGACAGTAGTACATAATAGAAGTTGCAGGAATTTACAAAAATATGAAAATTTCCAGGTAACACTATTAAGTAGCAAGCAAACCCCCTTTAAATGTCCTCTGTTTATCTATATTGGATTCCTTTCTATTCTTTTTATGATCTTTGTCTTAGAAGCCAAAACTTGATATAAGTAGACTCCTTAGGCAACATACAATTTCACATATCAGCTACAGAAGATGACAGCTACAGAGCTTCTGGGCAAAAACATCTAATTTGCCATGACTGCCATTTTTCACTTTCATCAACACTACTTTTTTGGGGGAATTGATCCCTGGATACAGTAAGAATACAGCTCGCTTACTCTCACCCCATTACAAATGAAAACTGAATTCATGAAGCATGCAGTAAGGTATCAGAGGAGTTAATCACTATTTTTTTTAAAGGACATGCAGTTCATCTGTAATCTTTTTTGCTCTCCGAGCTGACTGCAGATCAGTGGGGCATAATCAGACTTTGAACCTTGATTATCGATAACAGGCTGAAATCTTAGACAGCAAGGTCTTAGGAGAGCTTCCAGAAAGTGTACATTTAAGTGTACATTTAAGTGTACAATACTGATGTCTGCTTATAATTCTTGACCCTTACATATACTGTATATGAGCTAAGAACTTAATGTAAAGTGTTCAAATTTCCACAGATGTAGATTGATGGACACACAGCATTTACTGCACTGCATTAATGACAGACAGGATTAATCCTAAAAGAATCATGATTAAAAAAAGGTCTTAGGGCTGAGGTTACTTCCCTCACATTATAAACCCATTTCATAATAATCAAATAGCCCAACCACTAAGAGAACATTTGTGGATTTTGCAGCTTCCCCATTAAGTCCAGTCCTATCCCACATTTCAAGACAGTTCTCATACTTATACTGTACATATAATTAACAGACAGAGCATAGTTAGAAAAATAGAGCTAGCATGAATAGACTTTTCTATATACTTCACTCACAAGAGCAGCACAAATCACAGAAACAGCGCACACACACACACACACACACACACACACACACACACACACACACACACACACACACACACACACACACACACACACACACACACACACACACACACACACACACACACACACACACACACACACACACACACACGCGTAGTGTGAATATGGGGGTAGGAGGTCAGGTCAGCCATCCGTTGCTTTCCTTTCCAAATATACTGCCTGCGTCACCAAAGCTGTGTGTATGTTCCTGTAGCCTGTTGTGTGCGTGTGCGCGTGAGAGGAGATACAGAAAGGACCATTATATATGTTCTATAATGCAGGACAGAAAAAAACAGTTTGCACACTCAGCAAATTCTGTTAAACATTGTGCTGTAGCTTTCTGAACCTCTTCTAGATGCAACGTCACAATTTAGTTAGTATTAAAAATTATGTACAGGCTTTATAAAAAGAATAAATGATAAAAAAAAAATCCTACACACGTTAAAACAAACAAAATCATTATTAATTAAATGTGACATGGGAGCCAACAAGTGGAAAACAAATCAAAACACTTAAGGGACAAAAGAACAGAAAAACAAAAAAAACAAACTTAAAACACCCCAAACCAGGTGATGAAATGTGTTCTGGTCTAATGAGACCAAGGGGAAACTATTTGGCAGAATTCTCAAAGCTAAGGCTCTAGTTAGGAGTAAAGAGAGAGAGAGAGTGGGAGAGAGTAAGGAGAGTGCAAGCGAGAGAGTAAAGAGAAAGAATCATGGTTGTCTCTAAATACCGATCGATTGTAGAAAAAAAACCTGCAGATCTTCGTTAGGCAGCTGAAAATGGAGTATGAATCATAAAAAAAAAGCACATATCGAAGTTCACAAAGAAATATCTTCAGAAGAATAAGAACACCTTTTTAGGATGGCTCGGTCAGATATAAAAACCTGTGGAACGGTTTTAAGAAGGCAGTGTAAAGGAGATCCCCTTGCTATTGGCAAATCAAGACAGTGCTGTATTACAAGCAAAAATTGCTTTAAGGCAGTATAAGCTAATTATGCAACAAGGACATTTCCCTTTTCTTTAACTTACTAAAATCTTTGTCTTTATTTGTTGGATGCAATAAATCATATTCAAGGTGACCGATTACATGTTCATCATGTTTTTTTTAATCACTTGACAAAAACCGGTCATTTTAATAGAGGCTTTTATACTCATTTACATTAAACAATACTTGGTAGATGCCTTTATCCAGAAAGGCTTACAGCACTGCTTACAAGTCTCTATCAATAAATACATCAATGCTGGTTCACTAGGTCCCAGACCGAGAATACAGTCAGTCTAAAAACTGTTTATAGGTAATAAAGCTTAAAAAAAAAAAAAGACAACATTGTTTAATCCCTTGTACTGTATATCATTATTTTGGAGAGACAACACTCAACACACCTATGGAGTGAATGCTATTTAGAGGAATGGTGTTCATCCTTTACAGACTGGTAGACTACAACTGTTCTGTCAGATTCCGGTAAAATTTCTATCACATGTTCTACAGAGACAAGTGTTGAAGATGAATCACTATGCAGCACATAATCAGCTTTCCACACCAATATGCTTATGCATATAAACACTGAGCACTTTGGGACTAAAGCTTTCAGTCACTGCATGCCATATTTTATGCTTCTCATTTGTAAAGCAATTCAACTTATCAGCTACTCATCAGCATGTGTTTCCAAGTAGAACTGGGACTAAAAGCCATAGGGCTAAAGCTGGTTTGAATAAAAAACATCCCACAAAAATATTTTCACCCCTTTTCAGAAATTTTCTTAGTTTTGTGCCATGGATTCAGCTTATCATCAGTACAATAGCAATTATTTATCTCAGGGTATTTTCACTCTGTCTAGCCCAGGGGTCGGCAACCCGCGGCTCCGGAGCCACAAGTGGCTCTTTCATCCCTCTGCTGCGGCTCCCTGTAGATTTGGAAAATAAATATTTAATTTAAATTTTTTATTTTTGTTAGCTAGTTTTTAAAAAATGTAATTATAAATTCTAAGATCATGATGCTCTTGTAACATTAACGTAAACCGTGTTTAATTATTATTATTTTTTTTTTACAAAAATATGCGTCATAACCGCCGACTTGCGAAATCTGACACACAGAAGCAGGCGCATTTTTGGTTTGCTGCAGCCGGCAAGTTTAATTTTTTGTGTCATGCAGGTCTGCCAAGTGCCACACATTGAGAGTGACAGTCACGCATTTCGGTCTTTTCTCACGCTCTCTCGCCGCCCATCGTATTCTCACGCAGAAAAACTCATATATTTAATAAGCCGCAGCGCCCAAAATGTATCAGTCCGCACTATTGTCTCTGTGGAACCGGGCAGGAATCAAGCGCATCTCAGTTCTTAGTCGAGCCTGACACTTAACAGCCAATCGAAAAAGAAGCTACACAATAGCCAATCAGAAAATAGCACTATCTGGGAAAGATTTAACGCAACATCCAATGAAAAAAAGCGAGGGGTTGGAGATGTCATGCTTGCCTGTCTTCAAAACTTGAGAGCCTTGGTCATGAATACGAAGGACTCAATTATACATTAAACATTTTATTTGAAAGTAACCTATTTTTGTTTGCTTGCAGAAATAAAATTGTGCTTACTCGGTAGCAGTTAATTGATTTCATAAATGCAACACACTACAGTTTTTTCTATACTTTCCATAAAGGTAAAAAACGATATATGCAGTGTTCTCTTCATTTTAGATGTCAAAAGAATTTTGTGGCTCCCTGTGGTATTTTTTCTGTGGTAAACGGGTCCAAATGGCTCTTTGAGTGTTTAAGGTTGCCGACCCCTGGACTAGCCAGTATGTTTGTTAGCTACTGTATGGAGCTACTTCAGTAGAAATTTTCAACCCATGGAGAGCTGAACTTCTTATGCATCTCAAGAAGTAGTTTGGAGGATTTAACACCTACAATTGAGCAAATATATGCGAGTCCCCCACAAGCTGTTGTCACAAAGTTGGAAGCACACCATGTCTTCATTGTTGTCACAATGTTGGAGTGGAACAACTTGAATGGCCTGCACAGATCCCTGAACTTTACCCCAATGAATACCTTTGGCACAAACTGGAAATCTTTACATCAAGCTTCCTTTCCAAATATTAATGTCCAACCTCTAGACCAGGGGTGTCAAACTCAAATTCACAGTGGGCCAAAATATAAAACTGAGAAAGTCACGGGCCAAACTGAATATTTACTGCAACTGTTATGTAATGTTCAACCTTTTTCATATGGAAACAAACTTTAGTTTTGCTTAAATACAGGATTTGGAACAACCAGAGCTTGATATTACAAACACATAAGAAATTAAATTTGAAATAGGACACATCACTGGTGTTCATTTCGCAAACTTTGACCATACACTTTTTGACAAACTGTCCCTCATTAAAGGGCTGGGAAGATTTTGCGATCTCTGCTGCCACAATAAAACTCTCCTTTACAGCAGCTTCAATTTTTAATTTTGCTTTCATGAACATAGTCTGCCGGGAAACCAGACTTTTTTTCATCTCCTCCGAGTTCTGGAGCTTCTGCTTTACGTCCTTATACTTCTCATAATGTTTCGTTTCATAGTGTCTTCTTATGCTATATTCTTTCATTACAGAAGTTAGCGCCGCACACAAGACAAACAGGTCTGTCCTTTATATTCGTGAACAGATAATCTGCCTCCCACCTGTCTTGAAAGCTCCTATTGTCCATCTTTCGTTTGGCCATTTTTGTGGAGGGTGGAATTAACTTGCCCGATGTGACTGTAACGTTTGTTAATGACTGTCAACAGAGAATGAGGGGCGCTTGCTGTTCGTGACTATGCATCAATACAGTGGCAAGGCATTCTGGGATATGTAGTATTAGCAGAGCATGCAGCTAGCCAGCTGTAATGCACATTTGATATGATCTTGCGGGCCAAATATAATTACATCGAGTTTGACACCCCTGCTCTCGTACATTCAAAATCTACCGAAAAAGACTTTTCAGAAGCACAAAGGCTTTTAGAACTGCAAAGGAGAAAAAAAAAAAAAACTCAACTCAGCATTAATAGCCATGGATTTGGAATGAGATGTTAAACACTTGTAATAAAGAAATGCTGTCTTTTATCAATGAAAAAAAAAACATTTTAACTCATCACTTGATGGCCTGGGCAAGAGCTTGATTGATTGACCAACACTGACACAGTGACTCAAATGGTTGCTCTCCACGGAGCATGAAAAAAAGAATCTTTTTAAACCAAACTTCCACAATCCTTTAGTGCAACATAACCAAATGCCTACTTGGCCCAACACTGACAAGTCAGTGCAAGCTAGAAGAATATTTAAAAACAATAAGAACATAGTGTGCTGTGTACTGATTAGACTCCACAGTACACAATTCTGCACATCACTAGCAATGACAATAACTGTGCATAGATTTGGTGTGTATATTCCTGTCCAGATCCTTTTACTGAAGTTGAATGAATGTGCCTGTTATCATACACACACCAAATCTACTTCCAACATGTTCTTAAGGAGGTAGAAAGAAAATGAAGAACCTGTAAAAACCCCATATAAACCCATATTAAACTGCGATACAGTAACTAGGACCCTACCAGGACAATAAGCAGCAATGCTACTTACTTGACAACTCTGCAATAATACAAACTGCAGAAAAGATTCCTTATATTGCCATTTTAATTCCTATTCCTTGATTGAATTATGGTCTTCATTAATAATACAAAAACTGTTAAGCCATCAGGTCTTTATCAACAGATTAGCACAATCTTAAAATTTAGCCTCTTATAAACAGGAACAAAAGTATTAAACTTTAAATGTCAGGAGAAATGATGCAAAAGAAACTGATGTCTTCTACATATGTTTATGTCTCCATCAGCAAAATAGGGACCAGTGGATCTACCAATGCAGGAAAAAAACTAAATCAGGTAAAAAAGGAAAAACAAGCATCGTCCCAGAACCACAAGATACTGTAGAACAACATGCAGTCAAATCAGACTATAAAAGCATATAATTAGGATGTAAAGTCACAGTGCATGCAAATTCCAGCAAGCCACAAGGCAAAAAAAAAAAGTGTGCCTATAAGGAAGACGGATGAGGAAAAAAGATGTACAAAAGAAGAAGATTATGATGGATAAGAGTAGTAAATGTGCCGAAAGCATGAGTTAGACAGGAAAGAAAAAGAAAAAAAAGAATGGTTAAAAAAAAATAACTAAAAATAAAAAATAAAAAAAGTGAATTGTGCTCAATTCTGATTTCTTTTGAATAGCTAATTTGAAAAGAAAATATTTTCTGCAGATGGTACAAAAATAAAGGACATGAAATCAGACGTTTTCCAAGCCACATCTCGTGTGGTTTCAAATTGCATTAAAATCAGATGGCGTGTTCGGTTTGTGACGTTTCTTGACGTCAGAAATTTGCAAAAAGAACAACGTGGATGAAAATCAGCATAAAAAGGTAAGGGCCTGGAGTAATGATGCATTGATTTCTGCCACGGCATTTTTTTTTTTTTCAGACAAATACACAAACGTATCCGTCACTGGACTTAAAGTTGTTTAAGTCTCTGTATATTGTTCTTATGCTCAGTAGTTCCTCATCCATCAAGTTCATTCCTGCTCATACTTCTGTCAAACTTTCTAGCTAAGAAGACCGAGTAAGTTAGAGAATTCATTATAATTGATGAACAATAATCACCTAATAATAATTTAAAAGATGTAATAAGTTTTGGCTTTGTTATGTTCCAGAAAGATCAGAAAAGTTCACTAAAAGGTCACTGGGCTGCTGCTGGTGGTCAAAATGAAGTACTTTAAGTGGCATTTAATGGCTGTCTGATGAATTGAATGAAGATGCAATACAAGGCAATTTTGCAATAATTCTAAAAGGTTTGTAACTCAGTAGTGATTAGCTGTCCTGTGCATAGCCTGCTTGATCCTGCATTCAAACAATGAAGAGAAAATCTGCTCAGGTCACTTGAAGTTTGTGTCCATGTCAAACATGGGTTGGTTCATAAGCTATTAGCAAGACAAGCTTCAGTAAGAGATTCAAATGTTTTCCAGACACAGAAATGATCCCTGAAATGCTGCGGATCTCTGGGTATTATCACTTACTGTTATCACACATACAAAATCCTAGGTTGCCAGTAGCAACAGATCTATTCACCTCTAAGCAGATGTACATACATCATCAGTACTGTGTGATCACCTCTGAACAGTCAACTTTTACCTTTTGACCTAAAGTGCTGTGTGAAATCTACCCAAACATCTCATTTTCTCACATTTGAATAGACTGACGTGTTGTGGCACACAAGAGGAACATCTGCAAACTACCTGAAAATGTCAGCCCTTTAATTGGACATTTATACAACTTGCCTCAACTTAAAAACCTTTTCTCCTTAGCAACAAATCTTTTTACATCAGTGATGTGCTGCACTGATAAATGGGTTTTTCCATAGCTGCTTCCCACTGTGGACAAATATTTCTGACAGACCCATTCTTTTGGGCTTCTGCTTTCCATAATGTGAGAATTAACCTTCAAGTCTGAGACACGATTCTCTACTTTCAGCTCATGACACTGCCAAAATTTCTCTTGACACTTAAAAGTAAATAGGAAGTCATTGGAGATTAAGCCAAAGATCCACGCGAGTCCACTGCACATGGTTTAAGAAATGAGATGAATTTATAATATTAAGTAGCTGTTTGAAGAGTACAGATGTATTACAGTGATGAAATTAGACATTTAAATGCATTTTCATGAATGTGTATACACGTGCATACAGTCAGTCAGTCAGTCTCTAACCTAATCAGTCAATCACAGCAAGCCTCAAACTTTGAATTTGATGCAGTATACCCAAAATTGTGAAGGGTAAACTGCATCAAAAGCAATCAGCACACAAGCACATGTATGCGAGTCAGTGGATTTGCTGATGTAGAACATACTGCTCTATAAAGGCATCTTCCTCAATATGCTTGCTAGTGTAATCATTACTAGACCCCCAGGGACCTGAACAAGCAAAACTATTTTATTATTAATAATTTTGTCAGGCTTAATGAAAGGAAGATTCGCAGCACCCCATGCGGCGTGTATGAAAACTAATCCTGCACTTAACACTTACTGTAGTCGATCGATGTGTTTGTGAGCGTACGTGGGAGCGAAGGCTTTGAAGTGGCTTCACTTCATTAAACAGAACAATCGGCTGCACGTATTCAGGTGATTTCACTCAGTGATCATAAACAGAGTGGAGACTGTACCACGTGACTGACTAATAGACTATTACTTCATCCAACATTTTTCATACTACTAGTAGGAAAATGGCTCGTGAATAAACTATAAAAGGTTTCAAAGCGGTCTGATTTATGTGGTTCCTATGATGCAGGGATTACGACCAAAACTAGTTGATTTCAGTATTTAAATGAATAAAACAGACTTTTAGCTTGAACTGGAACTTTTTCGTCACTAAACGCGCCCACCTACTTTGAGAGAAATGTGCCATGTGATTGACACCAACTTATAAACACTAACATTTTCCTGAAGCTGGCAGGCAATCTTGTTAAATCGTGAATGAAATCTTTAACCTAAACACTGCAACACTAAGATACTGTCACCTATTTGCAATAAAGTGACTCACTAAAGACCTAAGATTGTCCCAGGCTCAACCTTTGTATCTGTGAAAGACACTAGTAACATTAAAGTCTTCAAGAAGGTTGCAGTCAGTCAAAAAAGTGCAAATACAAAAATCAATCAATAGTGAGAGAGAGAGAGATTTAATGACATCAGTATTTCTAATTTAAAATTTTTCTTTAAAAAAAAAAAGGGATGTTTGATTTCATCTTCCTCATAAACGCGTCAATCATGCACACATTCATGCAGTTTCTTGTAATTTGCTACTCCTTTTTACAAAAGTGACTCTGAGCAGTGGGACAGCAACAGTATTAACGTGGGTGTTTTTTTTTCTGTGGGCTAATTTAGTTTTTGGGGAGATTTTTGTTGAACAGTTAACCCTGCAGGGCTTTCTCTAGTATAGCGCAAAATTTCTGGGGTTAACAAGTCATTCAACAAACAACTGGAACGAGGTGCAAGTTGACCTTAAAACTATTTTGGTTTGACAGGGATAGGCAGAACTTTTCACATCTTTTCCGTTATAGATGCGCTGAGTAAACTAAAAACACACGACAGCTCCATTTTCTGATTTTAATATTGTTTGGTGTAAGAATGGCGATGACTCTGTGTTAAACTTGACTCCACAGTCGCACACTATTGTAAGTGTTGAACTCTTGCTTTAAATATAGCAAGCATACAGTTTACAGTTATTCTACAATGTAAATCTTTACCCATGACTATACGATTTTTTTTATTATTTATTTTATTTTTTTAAACGGCCTTCACACATTTACGCATTTGACAGATGTCCTTATCCAGAGCAACTTACATTTCTCTCATTTATGACCTTTCGATATGTCGTCAAAAAAATTTAACCACTGAGCTACCACTTCTCCACCCACACATCAAACTTTAAAAAAAAAAAAAAATACATCCTGTAAAAACAGCTCATGTTCACACAACCTACATTTTTTCTCAACATGCTATCATTATGTTATCACATGACTCCATGATCATTGCTGAAAACCTTATTTCAGGCTGTTCCAACACTGTGCACGCTTGATAAGAAAAGGCCACAGCACCGTATCTAGACTATGCTTGGACAAATAATAAAAAAATAAAATAAATAAATAAAATAAAAAGTCAATCTTCAGGTCGAGTCCCACAACGTGTCCTGAATTTAGGTTGGCCTAAAACAATTATCCTTAGTATGGGGTGTATAAAATTACACCATCTAATCTTCTCCCAGTCCAGTCGTGACTTTCCTGGTGTAAAAAAAATGCAACATACAATATTTGACTCAATATCTGCAGTGTGTGAGAAAAGCTCATGGTCAAGTGTGAAAACACAATCTTCACCTCATGTCTAAGAGACCACTGATGGCCAAACTATACCCATGTAATATTTAAGTAAAAAGTCGGGTGAGTAAAAAACAAATAAGAAAAAAAAGATATCAAACTCCCAGTGAAAAAAAAAGCAGGACTCAATATTGTGTGGATTATTTGAAAGCATGTAGATTATTCTGGCCAAAAAAAAACCCATATCTTTAAAATAAAAATAAATTCCCCCTCACTACACTCCCATATACAGTGTTAAGAGAAAATGTAGTGACAGTTCCAGCTGCATGTGTGAATATATTTGCACTACTAGCTGCCAGGGATACTAACCATAACATCTAAAGTTTACTGACATAACCTCATTCAAATAAACAAAGTTGCATTTCCTTGTGGTGTTATTGAACACAATGAGAGCTCTCATGATCGAGGCCCGTTAAACTAAAGCAATGAAAGCTTTTGTATAAGAGATGCATCCCAGGAAATGTTGTTTGCACCCGACAACATCTTTATTAGACAGATATGTGAGCAATATATACTTTCATGAGTGCGTGTGACTGGTGTGAAGCAAAGCAGGAGTGATTTCTATGTTCTGAAGCACGTGCATGACTGCATTAAGGTGTGTAAGAAAACATTGTTGCCATAAAGTCTTTCCATCAGCTATTCCATTCCATGCTTTACACTTGCTAAAAAGCAGATGGGAGCAAACACTTTTTCACAACACAATATGAGTATGCAGCCTTTTACTGGTGGTGGACAAGCCGGTTACTATGGTGATGAGTGATGAAGCCTCAGAGGTTAGGAGGGTCATCTACTTACAGAGAGACAGAGAAAGGGCTGTTTATACTGGAGACAGAGGAGAGCATGGCGAAAAAAGTGAAACAAAGAGAAGCAAAAAAATATATTTGTACAAATTTGAGAATTTCAGTCGTGCACCGTTCAAGCAGTAAGACCAGGCAATGCTAACACAAGTAGCCAGGTATGACATTCATATTCTTCCAATTCTGATTTTGAAGTTTTGCCTAATGATTTACAGTGGTGTAAGACAAGCTTAAAATCATCTCATTTCTTCTATTCCAAGCACGTCATTCGTCCTTTAGCACGACTATTTAAAAATAAATAGTTATAGAGTGAGAGAATGTTTTTAGCATTAAAAAAACACCACATTACAATGTAATACCTTAACCCCAAATAATAATTTAATTGATTTCTGGTTTTAATTACATGTAAACATTATTGTAGAAAAATGATTGTATGAGTAAAGAACACACAATACAAAGTCACAGTCCATTTTCAGGTGACGCACTTGATAAAGAATGCTGGGTTTTGTGTTAAAAAATACAAGCAAGTGCACCAAAGTCTCCAGAAGAACTGCGGCAGAAGCTCAGTAAAGTTTATTAAAGACATAAGCAACTTATACATTACACTATAAATCTGCACAATATATACCTCAGACTGGTATTCCATGGCATCTTGGAAGTCTCAAAAATGTGTAAAAAATGCTGTAAACATATCAGCAGTGTATAAACAAAATAATGCTGGTATATTGTTGCATGGTGCTATTACAAATACAGTATAACTGCAACATCTCTATAAAATGTGGACATTCCCTTTGGTATTTAGAGCTGTTTTTTGTATCTTTCAGAGCAGAGGTCAGCAACTGTATCCACAGAGGCCTGTTGTGACTAGAGATTTTTCATTCCATCCAAATTAAAGCCACACCAAGATCAACAGCCTAAAGGAGTGGAGTCAGGCTGGAAACAAAACCTAAAGCCACACCGGCTGAATGCGGATGAGTGATAACCGCTTCTGATCACCTCCTTCCCCAACCCAGTGACTCCACACACACACACACACACACACACACTAAAACCCAGACTGACTGCTATAATAATCCACTGTAATTGAATTGCATCTTGCATTTAAGCAACATTTAATATAAATTCCAAAAAGATTAAAGCAGATCTCTACATCTTTATTGCTTTGCAACCATCAGTCTTGGTCATCTCTCATTTCCTGCATCTCCATGAATGACTGAACAAAGCAAGGGGCTAGAGGATTTCACTTTATAATAATTTTCACTGTATTGTTATTAGTGGTAGACTGATGCATCGTCAAGGCCGACCCATCAGCCGATATTTGCCAGTTTTTTAAAATCATCAGCATCGGGTCATAAATCTTCCTGTTCAGGTGATACGTGACAGGCCAGACTTTTGACAACAAAGCGAATTCTTCCTTATTCTGACTAAAAAATAGACTATGAAGTGAGCTTCTTATAGACTGTAAAATGTGACTAGACATCACTATCTTTTTAACATGCTGAATGACTGGACAGAAAACTAATCCTGTAGTGTGACACACTGAGGACTGTATTATCCTACTGGCAGCTCATCAGTCTTGGAGATAACAGTGTTCAGCCATGTGTATTAGAACACTTGTAACATGTAATTTATAGACATTAATTATATAAACTCATCATCAATTTTATTAGGAACACTTACACACATTCATGCCATTACTGATCAGCCAATCAAGTTGCAGCAGCACAATACATCAAAACATGCAGGTACACCATGGCATGGCTGATTGTGTGCTAAACAAGCTGGTTTAACATTTCCAGACACTGTTGATCTTCTGGGATTTTAGAGGTTAAATAGGATGCTTCAGGGGAAAAAAAAACACCTATTGAGCAGCAGATCTGCAAGAAGAACATCTTAAATGCCTTAAATAACAGATTTGAATGTCCAGTCTGGTTCAAGTGGACAGGAAGCCTATGGTAAGTCAAATAAGCATCTCGGCACATGCAAGACCTTGAGCATTGAGGCAAAACAGGAATCTGACGAAACAGTGGGAGGAAGCTACCTGTACAGATTAAGATTAGACAAACACTGTCTTGAGTCTAACATCGGATACACCTCTGCTAAATCCCATGACCTTTCATAGCTGATATTTGTGTTAGTTAAAGACAAAACATGAAGGCGTGTAGTGAGCTTTGCTCCTCCACTGCCTGGGAATGATACAACCAGACTTAAAGTTCAATGAGCACTCAGGTGTGACAAGTTCAATATCTAATAAGTTACAGATTTGCTTTGCAGAAGGCATACTGATGTATCCCAGGAGCACAGGACGTCTTACACTGATGAATCTTCTTATACAGAAGACTGGTTAAGAATTATGAGAGATAGTACTGAGCCATGATAAATGAGATGGGGAAAGATGATGAATCGGGGAGCTGAAAGAAGGATTTTGTTGTGGTGGAAAGAGGTTAAGTGGACAGCTTAGCATGTTTAGAAAAGCAAACCAACCAAATCTCCTGTAGCCTACAGGCATTCTCCATTGTTAAGTAAGCCAGATGCACTCTACACCCACACTTCACTGCACCCACAACCTTCAAGCATGAGAAAAGGAGAGAGCTCGTGTGTGTAAACTAAAACACTAACAGTGCATCAAATGGCTAATACCATGATGCTGTAAGTGGGTTTCAAAACAGATCTTTTAAAGTTCGAAGCACTAGCATGACTTGTGATGGGTACAGATTTAGTTGTCGGTGAATCTAATTCGGAGGCACAGATGAGGTGATGACACTTCCACCTCCAACATGCAATGTGCTATGAAAGTGTGTCAATCAATAGGGGCTCAAACAAAGTTGGTTCTGCACTGGATGCTTTGGTCGGGGGTGGTGATGAACAACAGCTCCCCTGCACACAAAGGCGAAATGATTTTATTGTACGATCAGTCATGCAGGCTTGCCATGTTAGATTAACTGCAGGTGCCAACATGGCAAACATGAAAATCCAAGCAGGCTGAGAGAAAAGAAAGCAGAATTTTACCACAGAACACTAGCGTTTCTTGGTTTGTGCGTTTTTAAATTATATTAAGAAGAATAATATCCAGACTGAGGTGTCTGTTACATAATAATAGGAAGCTCCATAAAATGTCCAGTTTTAATTTAGTTTTTATTTTATTTTACCAACAAAAAGAGACTATGCTCTCGCTCACTTAGTTTCTATTGGCTTAAGATCAAGGCTTAAGAATTCTAAGGTAAAGCTCACCTACATAATGTGGTCATAAAGCAAAATCAACCATAACAGTGTGTCTTGCATGTGCAGTGTCCTTTCCCCTTTAGTGAATTGGCTTTCTGTTAGGATTTTTTTTTTTAATTCTTATTTTTTCTGACTGCTGTTGGAAAAAAGAAAAAAAAAATCCAATTTATATTTCAGGAACAAAAATCATTAACATGACTACACTGTGGATGTTGGCACCTATGTAACATATTTACAATGAGGGGTTAATAAATCGTACCCAATTGTGTAAGTGTAACTTTGTACACCATCAAAAATAAAGAAAACTCCTCAATAATTATATTCTAATTAATAAATCACACTTTATACAGAAAATCCTCTTTTAGAACGCTCACTCCACTCACCTCACCTTACTCAATCAAGGCCAGTTTCAATGGAAACCTGCTGTCTATTTTCTATGTTCAATTCGAAGCAGATAGAGCTTTAAATAACACCCGAGACCTGATACTGGTATCTTCAACTGTGATTAAATGGACTCGCTGAAACATTCACTGGGTTCAACACGCAAGAACTTTATTAGATTTAACATTGCAAGTGTTCACAGCATAAAATATGTCAGTGAACTAGATGGGGAAATCCATCAGATCCCATCTGTTCCAGCACTGAAGGCCATCGTTGCATCCCTACATCTTACTAGACCATTTGCAGCATTGCTAATCTGATAGGTCAAAAGGTGCTCATTATTAAACCACCCCCCTCAGTTCTTCAGCAGTCTGGCTCTAATTCAATCCCAAGTTTATTTTATACACAATAAAATGTTATAACTTCTATAGTAACAGCTCATTCACAGGCACATCATAATCCAAGTCTGTTAACAGATTTCAAACCAACATGTTGATATTTAACAGCACAATACATCAAAGTTTTTGATACGGTTTGAAGCTATCTCTAAGAAGATATTTAGGAACGAGTGAATGTTGTCAGAGATTTGTAAAAGAGTGAGTTTAAGCCCTGGATTTATATTCAGGACAGGCTGAGCAAATTGGGCTTGGTGCTCTTATACTAGCGAAAGGAAAAAGACGCTGGTGTCTGAAACTGTTCCTAGTAGCGATAACATAAGTGATAACAGAAAAATCTTGTCTTGTGTACCTCTGAGCGATTATACATGCAGGATGTCCTTTAATAAAATAAATAAAAATAAACAAAAGTTGTGATATAATGTTAGGAATATAAACACTTCACAATGATCGGTAAGCTCATTACACCGCCGTGCCCTTGATTACGTTCCTATAACAACAAGCATGTGTTTTATTCTGTTATTCCAACCCTTCATGATGAACAATAACACAGCTGGTCAGGACAATACACTCAGTCTAGCAACACTTAAGCCACATCTCCCCATGGGACAATTTAAACGACCTCACACGAAAGTCTGGCATTAGAGAGCTCCTTCTTCAATACAAAAATAAATAAATAAACAAACGATTATCATTAAAAATAAAAGTTATTATAGAGTTATACAGCTGTAGGATTTTAAAAATGCAGAGCGAGGGCCGTGTCTTTGTGCGTCATACGTCATAAAGTGACGTCAAAACACGAAAAAAAGAGGAATACCTAGTTTTGTAATACTGCATGGGTACAGAATGGAGTTATAATACCGATCCTTGTAATAAAGGAGCTCAGATGTAGGAGTTAAACTAAGGGTGGCTCAGTTACTCATCAAACTGTACACGTACACCTTCGCCCACGTCTAATGCAGCACATCTGGGGGTTGGGGAAAAAATATATATGTATACACACACACACACACACACACACACACACACACACACACGCACACGCACACGCAAATAATAAAAAAAAGCCAATGGGTCTTTAACCCAAACCACATTGTTTTTACACAGGAAACACCAAGGCCTTTTCTCTAAGCTGAGGAAGTGATCGACATGATTCTCACGCTGCCTGCAGCATCCGCTTTCTTTCCCCTTTACAAATACAACAGCAGCAAAAACCTTATAAATAAACAAAACAAATACACCTTTTAGTCTGTTGCTAGTCACACAGTGTGGACCAGACCTCAGTCTGCATGCTGTTTAACCAGTCTTTGTATTGTAACGCCCTGATTTTTGTTTTGTTTTAAAAAATAATCTAAAATAAACAAACAAACAGTGTCAGTGTAATCAAAAACAAGTTGCTCTGACTTCACGACGGCTCCCTATAAAAGCTAAAAGGCTGTAAAAACGGAGCAGTCGGTGCTGCTGTTGCTTGTCGGTCGGCTTGCAAGAAACATCTCGTTACTTTAGTATCTGTGTGTGTGAGTGTGTGTGAGAGAGAGAGAGAGAGAGAGAGAGAGAGAGAGAGAGAGAGAGAGAGAGAGAGAGAGAGAGAGAGCAGGTCGGCGGTGTGTAACCGCACCCGAGACAATGTATCGAGCTTTAGATACCGAGTCAGAAATGTAACAGACATCAAAGTCTGTCTCACCTCTAACCCTGAGACCCTGAAACTAAACACACTGCTTACCTGGTCCCCGCTTTGTCGCCCATCTCAAAAGGCCTGTTTCTTCAACCGAAAACTGAAAAGCTGCCTTATATATATATTTAAAAAAAAAAAAAAAAAAAAAAACAGTGCGAAAGTAGTCACACCTTCCGGTCCCCTTCTACTGCCTCTCCCCCGTCGTCACTGCTCCTTTCCTCGCAGGGTAGTTTCCCGCAGTCCCGACACTTCCACCTCTGTTTCACTACCTCTTGTGACAGCAGCCTCCAAAGGCCGGCCCCCTTTCCTGTGATTGGCATTTCTATTATCCAATAAGATTAAATAACTCATTTGCGTCAATTTAAGAAGTAGGCGTGGCCTGTAAAGGAAATAATAATAATAATTGCTATACTATGTCCAAGAGCGTGCTCAAACATTACAGACTGCTCTGATTTTAGACGGGAAAACGTGATAGATCATAGGATCTATTTTTCTCATGATTTGCTTCTTGTGTTTTTCTACCACGTAAATGACGATAATTGACGTCTATGATTGTGAACCTTCTTAGAATATTGCAGTTTTAAAATCCTCAAATAAAAGTTAATTTCTCATACGTTTTTGCTACGCAAATAATCTATCAGGATTATATAACAGGCCCATAGACTTGCAGTGTGACTGAAAATGCTATCTGCTGCCACCTAGTGTTCGGATGTGAACAATACATTTATATTGTATTTGGTAGAGCTTATTTAATTCCTCCCATTTTTCCCTTTTACCCTAAAGGCATTATTTTCTGAAAGTATTTAGATTTTTATTGTTCTATAATGAATGAAATATTTTCTGATTTTATTGACATGTAGAAAACGTTTTTGCTTGGTCATAGCTTGTGATACTATACATGTGCTTCAGGGTTGGTATGATTTGGAAGAAGGTTTGTAGTAATATGGCAAAATTACTCAGTGAGACGAGATGCTCGGTGATGTTTTTCGGGAAACGTTTTCAAGGAAAAGTCTCTTGTCGAAGCGATTTAGTGTAACGGCACATACTGATCTGAAGAACATCTGTACAACCGCTCAGTCTTGCAATTATCCAGTAAGCCAATCATGTGGAAGCTGTGCAATGAATAAAATCAAGCAGATACAGATCAAGAGTTTCAGATAATGCTCACATCAAACAACAGAATGGGGAAAATATGTGATCTTGATGAGTGTGACCTTGACAAGGTTGATGTTACCAGCTGGTCTGAATATTTTAGCAATTACTGATCTCCTGGGATTTTTTTCCACATAAAACTAGTACTATAGTTTACAGAATGCTGCAAGTAAAAAACAAGAAAAAACATCAAAAATAAAAATGTTCTTCCAATGTCTGAGCATGTGTTCACTGTAGCCTTAGATTCTTGAACTTGGCTGACAGGAACAGAACCTGATGAGGTCTTCCACCTCAAGGCTACTGTTGTGCCTCATGAGATGCTTTTCTGTTAAACATAGGCATCCTGACAGCTCAAATCTGTCTGGCCATTCTCATTTGATCTGATCTCTATTGATATTTAACTTTGCTTTGTAACTTGTAGTTCTCTACACCATCTAAATATCACTGAACTAGGCCTTGGGGAAAATGTTCAGTCTACTACAAAAGCTGGAAAGCCTTTACATTGTCATGGAGAAACTAGAATACTGTTTTTGTGGGACAGGGATATCACCAAGTGAGCTGTCCTGAACTGTTTTGTTTGAATTCTCTACAGTTAGCTGGATCAGGGAAATATTATGCTGAAATTGTCAATAATGAATCACATTTTTTTTCTGACTTCAACAGATATCAATGGCAAAATTAGATCAGATGCTTCTACATGAACCCTTGACATCAGACACAGCATTAGTCAAATATGCTGACAAAGAATTAGTGTTTAAAGGACTCCTGCTCGTACAACTGAACAAGGGCTAGATTCTTGGCTAACAAGGAAAATTTGGCAGTAGCAATACACTGTGGTGGCATTTTGCATTTGAATTCCTTTAAATATATACACTGATGTAATATTGATTGGAATGTAAAAAATAGTTTTGTTGAAGCATTGCAATGATTTTAATCTGCTTTCTTTATTAGTAAAATCCAATTTTCAATAACAATATAGGCACATATAGATGAACTTTTCCCCATTTTCCTTTCAAGAAAACATGACCTCATTATGACCCCTCTGTTTCAAGAAAGGTTGCAGGTTTTCCCATAATGATTCATTAATAACATAGAAAACACAAGCTTGTCCTGTATCAGCACTAAAAAACTGATCTCTGCATTAATAACCACAATTGGAATGTGCAGTCTCCAAGTATGCATTAATATATACAACTCAAAAAAGAATCTGAACATTTATATATAGAGTTATAGCAAAAAACAGAAAGTTCATAATATTTTAATTTATAACACAACTTCTGTAAAAAGAAACACTTTATATAAGCAATGAACACAGAAAAAGGCAGAACTGCATTAGAGCGAGAGTGAGAGTGAGAGAGAGAGAGAGAGAGAGAGAGAGTGTGTGTGTGTGTGTGTGTGTGTGTGTGTGTGTGTGTGTGAGAGAGAGAGAGAGAGAGAGAGAGAGAGAGAGAGAGAGAGAGAGAGAGAGAGAGAGAGAGAGCATGTACACATGTGTAGGCAGCTGCATCTATTCAAGTCTCATTCAGAGTAACTGACCTTTATTCTCACAAACACCTGGTTCCTGTCTTTCTGTGTATTCCTACTGCTCAAAAACAAAAACAGGAAATAGTCTAAGAGGCTGAGGAATTGGTTTTTGAGAGTAAATTGGTATTAGATTGTACCTCTTAATTTTTCTGCTGGTTTAATCAGATAAACATGCATGTTTGTATCTAGTAGTGTTGTCTATATTCAAATTCCTGGTCATCGGTCTGGTAACATTTACTGTCTTGCTTTTTTCACAATGTTTTCCAAACAAAACAAGAAAAAGCCATGAGATAAGTTAGCATAAAATTCATAACCTACCAAAAGCTGAAAACATTCACACACTTTATATGCTTGTTCTACAGTAATGATAGCTTGTTAATGTGGATTAATGTGTGTGCTTATGGTGTTGTCAAAATCCTACAGTGTCTAGTGTATGTACAAAGTATTGAGAGAGTATTTATTTATAAAGTATTTATACTTTAAGTATAAAAGTATAGATAAACTTGTTAATAAAATAAAAGTTTATCTATACTTTTATACATAAAGTGTTTATACTTTAAGTATAAAAGTATAGATAAACTTGTTAATAAAATAAAAGTTAAAGTATCCAGCTAAAAATGTACTTACATGAAGTCAGGGTTCCCACTCTTTTTCAGAGATCAATTTCCAGGACTTTTCCAGGACATTTCAAATTTAGGAAAAAAGACAAGGATCACAGATTCACAGCCTGAAGTTGTTCTTCTCTCCAGAAGTCTTAAAAACAACGTACACTTTATGGCTATTACTTAACTATAAAATTAGAAAAACACCATATACACCCACAGGGCTTCTGACTTTAAACTCTTCACTTTATTATAATGAACACATTATAACAACTGCCAAGGCCCTTCTTGTTAAACTTTCCCTTCCCTCTTCACCCAACTGCATTCTCAAATAAATAAATAAATAAATAAAATAACTGCAGAAGCATTACCAAACGGAATAAACAACATTTAATTGTCTGTCCAAAACATTCACTGCATTAAGCTGTATCCTTTTGAACTTTTTAGTTTCAAACTCAATGTTTTCCAAACTTTGTTCTAGAGCTGCTAACTCCTCACTTTTCTCTGTGACACTTTTTCAATAGGCATTTGATTTTGACAGTAAGGTGAAGTCATGCTTTCTCTCTGCCCTGATTGCCATTTCATCTGCCTCTTTTTGCATGGTTTCTATGCTATGCATTATATTTTGTCTTTTTGCATTGACATTCTTGCTGCAGGTCTTTTCTTTTCCTCTCATTGACAGTTTCGACTTTCTGTTTCTTTTCATGATCCAAGTACTATACATATCTCATCCTTGCTCCTTTGCAGTGTAGTATGAGATTTTTAAGTTTATATAAGTAAACCTATTATATGTTACCGGCCTTCGCCTTATGTTTACAACACTAGTCTGTGCTACACTTTGAGCATGTAAATAATTGTTCAATGTATGATTCGCTGTGCATCGCATCAGTAGAATATCTAATTTTGACTTCTTATATCGTTCATAAAACAGGTTTGTGGACTGTGTGGATGGATTACTTTTAAAGACAATTTGTCATGTGAATGAAATTTCAACATTTATGAAATAAAAAGAATACACATATTAATACCCTTTCCTTTCTCAGGCTAATGCCGTCTTGCATGCTTCAGTTTGCTGTGCATTCCCCTTGCACATGATATTCAGATTAACAAGGTTAATATAACCTGCTTACCTGTCACCATTTGCTAAAGAAGTAACCATCTGGTGTAATCGTTAGGACATTGGACTCTGACCACAAAACCCTGAGTTCTATTCCCTTAGAGGGAAATGGGAGAAGTTTGATTCCCACTCATGGCTGTACAATGAAATTTCAAAATTTGTTTAGGTTTGTAAGAGAGAAATAAACATAGATCAAAATAAACTTATTAGCCATTTACTAAAGAAGTAACCAACTGGTGTAATGGTTAGGACGTTGGACTCTGACCAATGTTTTGGTCAAGTTTTGTCTGTGATGCTTTTGTTTAGAAATTAAATCATCTTAATCATCTTAATCATTGTCTTAACTCTTAAACGTTCTGGAACCACCGGTGGCATCTCACTGTCATAACTACATAGCTTTCCTGCTTGTTTTACTGTAGTTTCTGAATAATTAATAGTAGTGAAGGAGTAATACACTTTATAAGATCAACAAATGAACAATAAGATACGTGTTTAATTGGTTTATATGAAACAAGAGCCGACGATTGTCACATATCAGTAACGCTATGTCTTTATTCTAGGTTGATAATCTCTGTGGATTATCCAGATTTGCGTTCAAAATCCTCTCATTGCAAAAAGACTGACTGACTCCATCTACTGAAACAAAAGTATCACTTTTGTCATGTGAAATGGAAACGTTTGAATTTACATTTCCGCATACTGCCAGAACCGCTCTACTGAGGATGCCATTTCTCATCTTCTCCACACTATGAGCCAGAAAAATAGGGAATTATGCAAAAATGCTGTTTGTGGACTACAGTTCAGCATTTAACACCATAATTCCCTCCTCGCTCACCTCTAAGTTGGAGGTCCCGGGACTCAGCCTGCCACTGTGTCAATGGATCTCCATCTTCATGACAGACAGACCACAAGCCGTACAGGGGGCAAACGAACCTCATCCACCCTCACCTTCAGCACTGGAGCTTCCCAGGGTTGTGTTCTGAGCCCCCTGCTGTACTAACTGTACACATATGACTGTGTGGCCACTTCTAACTCCACCACCATCATCGTTTGCTGACGACACTGATCCCAGATCTTGGCCAGATCTCGAACAACGACGAGACGGCCTACCTACAGGAGATTAAATACCTGGAGAGATGGTGCCAGGAGAACAATCTTCTCCTGAACGTCAGCAAGACCAAGGAGTTGATAGTGGACTTCAGCACAAAGCAGGAGCGGTCATACCAACCACTAAACATCAACGGGACCCCAGTGGATGGAGTGGACAGTTTCCGGTTCCTAGGTGTTCACATCACACAGGAGCTGTCTTGGCCTTGTCACATCAACACCCTGGTGAAGAAGGCCCAGCAGCATCTGTACCATCTGAGATGCTTACGAGACTTCAAACTACCTTCTCAGGTGCTAAAGACTTTCTACACCTGCACCATTGAGAGCGTCCTGATGGGTAGGATCACTTCCTGGTCTGGGAACAGCACCATGCAGGACAGACGAGCCCTCAAGAGGGTGGTGCAGTCAGCTGAACGCACCATCCACACCGAGCTCCCTGACCTGCAGGACAGGGCCAGGAAGATTGCACAGGATGTCAGCCATCCCAACAATGGTCTCTTTTCTTTGTTGCGTTCAGGGAAGTGCTTCTGCTCCTTGAAAGCAAACACAGAGATAATGAGGAGAAGCTTCTTCCCATAGGCCATTCAGAGTTTAAACCAGGAAACACCCAGGATCTAGTACCGGACAACCATCTTTTGACAATGTCACTTTAAATCTGGACTGTCACTTTAACACTGGACTTGCACAGCACAGTACACTTTATACACACCATACTGCATACGGACACTTTAAGGACAATCATAAAAACGCATTTATGTATATACACTATTTTTCACATATATTTTTATATTTTTCATATTTTATATAGTTTTTTAAATATAGTTTATACTTTATTTTTCTACCTCTTTTTGGTTTTATTCTTTATCCCAAATTGCATTCCTTTTTCCTTTTATTTCACTGAATGTCGTACTTTGTATGTATGTGTATGTGACAAATAAAATCTGATTTGATTTTATTTAAATTGACATGAACGACTGCTGCACATGCGTGATGTGAATACACACTTCTCTCTCTTACCGTGTTTAGGAGATGAGTCCCACACTTGTTCAATAAACAAAGGTTATGTGTTGTTCAACTAAGTTCCGGCTGATCTGTGTAGATAACCTCGATGCCACAACTATTAAAAGCCTTGTTCCTCCACTTTGAGGAATAAATGGTGATGAGGCCAATTGAAAACTTCAATTCCATTTACAGATCTCAGTGTTATGTACAGTGAAATGAATCTGTATATACTTACCAAGCAGAAAATATAACACACACACACACACACACACACACAAGCACACACACAGATTATAATATATTTATATATTTCATGATATGTATGTGTGTATGAATGGTATGAAGCATGGTTTACTCTCAGGTATCCATCAATGAAGAGTTAAGAGTTGAACTTCAGTTTGATAGGATAGATTTAAATCTCTAACAAGTTTATTTTACACAATTAGTTTTTTAGAATTAGATTTTTTTCACACTACACAGTTATAGAAAAGGAGTGATTAACAATCGCACGATATAGGTTCCCTTCCCTTCATGTCATCTCAGGGAGTTTTTACATTTTATATTCTGATTAATTTAAAATTAAAAATGCTATATGAATAAAATTAAATTGAAGTGACTGGATATCATGTTTTTGGAAACAGGTGTGTTTATTTATTTATTTTGCTTCACATTGTGCACGAGTTATTTGAAATAACACATAATGCCTGAAGCTATACAGTATAACAGATTAATTACATAAACTCTCCTACAAGAAAGTGTGATATGTTTAATTAATTTATGGAGTAAATATATTCAAATATATTAGTGATTTATGTCTATCAGTAATAGCTTCACTAGTAGTAGTATATATTTAGTAGTAGTATTCAGTTCTACACATAAATTTGAGATTTCCGTGTCTGGTAATTGATTTTTTTGTAAGATTAATGGTTTGCAAAAGATTTTTGTACTTCTTAATAAACCCATTCTGTGTTATGGTTTAAACTTTATTCTATCAAATAACTGAAGGACACAGTAATATTAAAGTAGTTCAGTAAATGAGTTTTATTGGATTAACAGAAAATGTGCAATATGCATCAAAACAAAATTAGACAGGTGCATAAATCTGGGCACCCTTGCCATTTTGTTGATTTGAATACCTGTAACTACTTTAACTACTTAGCACTGATTAATTGGAACACAGTTATTTAGTCATAACAAGGGACGTTATGCATGGCGGCAAAAGAACACAGCATTCCAAGTAAAACACTTGCTACCCACAGTAAAATTTGGTGGAGGTTCCATCATGCTGTGGAGCCAGTGCTGGTACTGGGAATCTGGTTAAAGTTGAGGGTTGCATGGATTCCACTCAATATAAGCAGATTCTTGAGAATAATGTTGAGGAATCAGTCACAAAGTTGAAGTTATGCTAGGGCTGGATATTTCAATAAGACAACGACCCAAAACACTGCTCAAAATCTGTAGAGGAACAAGTACAATGTTCTGGAATGGCCATCCAAGTTACCAGACCTGAATATCACTGAACATCTGTGGGGTGATTTGAACCATCCATTTCCATTGAACCAACCATTTCAACCATCAAACCTAACTCAACTGGAGATGTTTTGTAAGGAATGGTCCAAAATACATTCATCCAGAATCCAGACACTCATTACAGGCTATAGGAAGCATCTAGAGGCTGTTATTTCTGCTAAAAGAGGCTCTACTAAATATTGATGTGATTTTTCTGTTGGGGTGCCCAAATTTATGCAACTGTCAAATTTAATTTTGATGCATATTGCTCATTTTCTGTTAATCCAATAAACCTCATTTCACTACTGAAATATTACTGTGTCCTTTAATTATTTGATAGATCAAAATGAAATTGCTGATCCAAACACTCAAATATTTATAAATGAAAATCATGGAACTTGCTGGGGTTTCTAAACTTTTGCATACGACTGTACAAAGTTAAACTGGATTACTACCACTAGTGCAACATCATAGACATTATATTTTTTTCTAACGTTAATACACTAGAAAGGCTGGGTGGCATGTTCAGTTAGTGTTGCCTCCTCAAAACTCTATGGCCTGCAGTTTGATCATGACCCAGGTTACTCTCCATGTGTCCATGTGGGTTTCTTTGGAGTTCTCTGGTTTCCACTGTCCAAGAACAAACCAGAAGGTGAACATGCTCCATTAGGACTGAATTAATGTGTGTGTAGTCTGGTCTGATAAAGTTTTTACATTAGATGATTGGATGAACAGCAAGAAAATTTACATATCTTGAAAAACTGATGCTTGGTTTAGTCAAGTAATGATCTAAAATAAACAAAAATGGTCTAAAGATGAAAGTTAAACAGCTCATCCTATGTTTTAACAGCTTATCAGACTAAGGATGTGACTAAATCTAATATAAATGCAGTATTGGTCTCTACTTGTATAGAAGGCTGTATGGATTTAAGCTTCTTGAAGAATCATTATAATGATTGTTCTTGCTGCCATTGCTGTTATAATAAATAGGAAAATGTGCCTTAACCTCAACATCTTCTGTCTGGTATATATGTATTTTGGATATATGGAGTCCATTTTGCATCTCAAGTAGACCCACGTGTCCCATTCCACTTACGTGTATAAATGATGAATGTGATGTAAATGATTTTGGTAGCTATGCAGTGGGTAAAGCAGAGGATCCGCCCTGTGAGCGGCAGTAACGTGAATCTCGCCACCTCTCGCTCAGTCACACTGCAGCGGTTTGGTGCAGAGGTTTGGACTCTCTGCTGTTGTTCAGTCTCAGAGCTTCTCGAACTCGGTGCTTTAGAAAGAAACCGTTTAGACGCGAAAGCCGATAAAAAACACGTCCGGACTTTGAACCATGAGGGGGTTTCCGGTGTGGGCTTTTTTTGCCCTTTTTTCGCTGTTAGTACTGGGAGGTGAGTGAAGCCCGTCGGCCCTCTTTTGTTGAAACCCCCGGCGCTTCAATACTCCATGTTTCTCTCTCTCTCTCTCTCTCTCTCTCTCTCTCTCTCTCTCTCTCTCTCTGTATGTTTCTCTCTGTTTCTCGCTCTCTCTGTCTCCCTCTTTCTGTTTGTCTGTCTCTCTCTGTGTCTGTCTGTTACATAGTTTACATTCTGTAACGGGTTTGTAGCACATCAGACATATCTGAGCTTGGCTTTTGACTGTTTGGCTTCACACGAGACTGTCTGCCTTCATGGTCTGGGAATATTACAAATCAAAGCTTATTCCTTATAGCATATGTCCTCTGTAAAGTTGTACATTATGCAATGCGACATATTCATGATGATATTTATGTCATATTGCAGTAAACTAGTGATGTTTTTGTCACCTTCCCATATTTTTCAGTTAATCATCACATCAATTTAGAAGATTTTTTATTCCGACGTTCGAAATCCGCAATATAACGCAAAGAATAGATGCTAAAATGTGAAGATGCGCTTACAAGCTATATGAAATCAGCCCTATGGGGTTTGTACTGGATACACGCCCATATTAACAATAGCGGTGTCGCCGGTCTTGTGCTCTCTAGAAGCGTGCAGGTGGAGCTCAATGCGCATGCGCATGCTGTACCGCTGCTCAACCAGGTGCAACATGAGAGTAACATGGGTTTTGGGGACTGCGGAATACGGGAAGATACCATCGCATTTTGTCAAGGGGTGGTGTATCTACACTAACCTTATTTTATAAGGGCAAAAACCTTTCCAATGCTATTTCTTATTTCCTACCACCAACATGGTGCCATGGAGATAATTTACATGTAAAGAGCAAGTGACATTTATCTTGTTAGTAGGGAGATAATATGCTTGATTTAGTTTCCCCCTCTAATATTTTGCAGTAGTCCTACCCACCCAAGTTGCAGCTAATGTAAGGACTCATCTGCCTTCTGTCTCCTCTGCTCCATCAGCCACACCCTCTGCTGTGTGTGTAATCAGAGCCATGCTAGAAGCCATGTGCTTTAAACCCATCTTATTGAATTCATTATTTATGTAAGGATGCGTATAGATCTGCAACCAGTCATTATTACTTGACTGTATTACTGCTTTGACTCAATGACATGGAAAAAGTCAAGTCAAGAAGCTTTTATTGTCATTTCATCCATATAAAGCTGTTGCAGTACACAGTGAGATGAGACAACATTTCTCCAGGATCATGGTGCTACATAGAACAAAGACAGGGCTAAGGACTTAGGAAATAAGTCCTAGATACGTAAAGTGCAACTGTGCAACCTGGTGCAAACAGTGCAGGACAAAAGACAAACAAGAGACCGTGCAGGACAAAAGGCAAACAAGAGACAGTGCAGGACAAAAGACAGTGCAGGACAAGACAAACAAGACAGTGCAAACAAGACAATACACATTAATACCAAAAATACAATGCAGATGCAAAAACAGACGCAATAACTATTCAAGAACGGTTAATAGAATTGTAATATACTGATATACTGGAAAATATTAGGTCAGCCCATAGATTTGATACCAAATTTGAAATTTATTGCAAAAAAATTAGAGCTGCTTTTTATTGTATTGAGACATATAGAATGCAGCCATGAGCATTTGTTAATTAAAAGTCATTGAATTCTCTTCTGTGGCAGGAAAATCTAGAGTAAGCAATAGGCGCTTGGTTTTGGTGACATGTGACACAGTAGTAACATGCTGAGCTGGTCTGGCAGCAGCGCACACAGTGTATGGTGTTTTTTAATGCTGTTACTAATCCTGGCATGGAGTGCAAAGGTCTCTGTCCAGAACAAAATAGCAGCAGAGAGAGTGACTTGAGATAAGAGCTTCAGCCAGGTTAGAAAGATATAGAAGGCTTCTTGAAGGGTGTATAAAATGTTAAGTTAAATATAATGAAGACCAGTGAAGTTTAAATTTAAACAGCACACGGACAAATGCCTTGTTTAATTTAAAATGAATTCTTGGACTTGCACTTTTTCCTGACAAATGTCCAGATGTCCCAGACTTTAAACTTTAAGCTCTTTAATCAAAATAGCACAAGGAAAATCCTCTTTGGAATATCGTCTTTGTGAATTATATGAACACAAAAGGGTTTTTATGCATTATGAATATTGCCCTTTTGCACAGAGTCAATGCACACAATGCACAGTCAATGCACACATTGTTTTGATGGAGAGACTCTGGAATGTTTGTCATGCTGTGAGACATGTCCTCAAATGGAATAATTTCAGGATATTATGCTAAAAATATGAATACATATTTTTGGATTTGGTTTGTTTGGGAGATTTAATATAAATCTAAATAAATTCTTGTCCTGTGGTTATTTTTATGTCAGTGTTGCAAGTGAATATTATCAGCAATCTGTCTTTTGTTCATGATTGAAAAGAAAACGTATCATGTTTGGTGTTTCAGGTCTTGCAGATGATATTAATCTGTCTGATGCTTTTGACGGTCCAACTTCTCGTAAGCAAAGTTTTCTCCTTAATATTTCTTTGCACTGGATTACATTTTTAGAATCAACAGGATTAAAAAAAAGATCATGTTGATAAGACTCAAAAAGATTAATCTGCTAGAAATAAATTAGAATAATATTTCTTTACTGTCAGAGAGACACATATTGTGTTTAAATTAAATAGAAAACAAAGTGTAGAATCTGATCAGGATTGACATCTGTGATGTTTTGCTTTCTCCAGCTACTCCAAAGCAAAAGGAAAATGAAAAACCTGGAGGAGGTAATCAGAGCTAAGCTGTTTATATTAAATAAATAGCTTTAAATTTTATATGAATTATCTGCACTGTAATAAATCTCTGATGTCCTAAAGGACTGTCTGATAACTGATCATTAATACTCCACAGTGGTTTTTCTAACACAGGCATTTGTGTTTCTCTGTAGGATTTAATCCTGAAAAACCTACCCAAAGACCTCCTGTCAAGCCCAAAGAGCCTGTCAAGCCCACAACCAAACCCAAAGGTGAGAGTGATCAGTATGAACCAGTTTAATTTTTTTATATAGATAAACATAGGAGGGCATTTTCCAATTGCTTATTTCTCACTGCTTCTTCTCAAGCTTGGCCTGTATAATTTATGCACATTTCCTAGAAATCAGCGTGTTGTTCTTGCGTAAATACAGATCTTATGTTATGACTAACACGCTCTGTCTGACACGTGCATTGATTTTTTTTTGTTGCCATGTGGTGCATGGTTATAGAAAGTAACTTGCACATAAACAACCCAGAAACCCTTAAGTACCTTGCAGAAACCAACAGTGTTAGGAAAAGTAGATCCATAGCGTAAGTGAAGTTAGTCTTAAACTGAAACCAATGTCACCTTGTCCCACTCATATCAGGCATCAAATGCAAATTAGTGTCCCTGAATACACAGGTAGTGCATTGTCCAATACCCTATTGTGATAAGCACTATGATAGTATTATTCTCATAGAATTGGACTGTAAAAGGCACTCTAGAGATTAGGGTTTTATGATAATAGTCGTAGCCATTAATCATGTCTGTTTTAAAGGGACTTGCATAAAAAGTTCAGCGCAACTTTTGTGTTGTTTGTACACAGTGGGTCTCTTCACTAATGCTGAGTCATTTTTAAACTTCTCAGTTCATCTATAAAGCAACTCTTGTGTGTGTTTAATCTTACTAACCTGCTAGCCTTTACTGACAGAGGAGATCCTTGCTGATTTCTTTGGGCCAACCGTGCGGTCTGCTTTGTTGCCCCGCACATCCGCCAGACCCCTTCGTCCCTTTGCCCCATCTGACAAGACCGGTGTGTATTGTGTTGTCCATGTCCCTTACTGGAGCCACTCATAGTCCCTGAGTCTGTGTGTGTCTATTTGTAGAGGCAGAGTCACAGTGCTGAGATTGTTTTTTTGTCCATTGCCCATTTCCCAATGTTTCTTCATTCACTACATGTAAAGTCACACGCATGTTGCCTGTATGTATGTTTTTATATGTCCGTTCAAGTCTTTTATATCATCCACTGTATCCAGTTGTACTCCCTGTTTCCCATTGTACATAACCTGTATGTATATAAAACATATGAAAGAGAGAGCAGTTCTAGGAAAACAATCAGTGTGCCAACTCAATCTCCAAGTGTTTTATTCCTTTCATAGCACAGCAGTTATTGCTACTAATTCTAACTAACATTTTGTTAGTTCTTGTTATTATTTTGGTTATAACATGTCTAAAGTTGTTTTTCTCACCAGCTTTTAGCTTTTTGTCTCTCTCTCTCTTTCTTAAAGCAAATAAGACAACAAACACAGCTTGTCAAATACAAAATTCTGGTGGCTTTTCTGTTAAATAACATCTTGTTACAGAAAGCTTTACCAGAGCAATGATTTGTTAGGCTTAAATTATGTGAGTGTCCATGCTGTGAATGAGCGGTTTCTATAGAAACAAAAAACATGAGACATGCAGTTCTGCAAAAATTAGTCAGCCTCTTCTGAATATGAGAATTCAGCAGTGCTGTGGTTTAAACGTGTATATTGTGCCATTGTGACATAATTCAGACTTAAAGGCGGGGTGCACAATGTTTCAAAAACGCTTCAGAAAACTGAGTCGGGCCGACTAACAAAACAAATGTGTAGCTATTTAGTAGAGAGGGGTGTGTCTTCTCAATATGTGGCGGAGAGTGTTCAGTGCGCATGTCTGACATTAGCCAAAAACGATTGAAACATTGACATGGCGGATACCTCTGCCGTTACCTCTGCCTCTGCCGTTACCTCTGCCGTTATCTCTGCCTCAGGTTCTAGGTGTTGAATGTCGTGAAACGGAGCTAAACCTTTCACGGTACAACACACAGTACTACAAAAACACATTTGACCTGTATTACCATAGTATTACTCATTGAGTTCATTTATTGATAAAAAATATACCCTCGGCAAGCTGCCCCAACAGGTTCCGCCATAATAGTTGCCTGGGTTGCGTATGTATGTGTGTGGCGGAGCTATTAAAAACAGGGGTGACACCCATTTGGGTTAGGGGCATGTTTGTTTAGGTGATTTCAAATGTCAACATTGGCTTTCAGAGATCGTGCACGCCCCCTTTAACTGATACAGTCATAATATTATTTATTGTCATAATATACTTCTGTGTTAAACAAGATATTTACACACAATAACATCTAACCCTTATCTTTTAGATCCGCTTAATTTTGACCTTGCTGATGCACTGCCTGAAAATAACAAGAAAAATCAAAACGGTGAGTATTTATTTAATTAATTCTCACTATATTGGAGAGCATACTGCCAGTTAGGCAATTAGCAATGCTGTAACATATCTTGTATCCAAAATCTGCTTAGTCACAAGAAAGAACAGAAAATCCAATTCAGTTCACATTTTATACAACGATGCTAGAGAAAGCTAGAACCAGCTAGCTTGGCTTTTCCTTCTCCACAAGGATAATGCTTGATACGGTTAAGAGGTTAACATCGGATCATGCTTTGTTGCATGTATAAATGGTTGAGTAGGCAATAAACCAACCAGTGCATTTAGATCTGTGGAAGGACATCAGTGCCTCGGGTTAAATATTGTGGTGCAGTGATTGTGGTGCTTATGGATTAGTGCCATTAGTGTTGATCTCAGTGCCAGCAAGACACTTCAACCTTCAAAAGTCTTCAAACAATTTTGAGATTTTTCTTATATTTGTTCCCTTTATGTATATAAAACCACTGCTTTGGGACTTTTTCTGGTCTTCTGAAACTTTGCCAGAATCACAGAGATCACACTTTTCCACCATTCTAATGTTTGGTCTATCTGCATAAGTGTACAAGTGTTCCTAATAAAGTGGACTGTGAGTGTAATGTGGCTGAGTAGAATAAATACACTGTAGGTCTCCAGTTCTTTATTCTGTGGTCTTATTCTACTGCCCTACCAGGTATCATTTCTCAAACATCAGCTAAACAGTGGGCTTTTTTTCAGACAGAGAATTCTCACTCAGTGTGTAATGGGTTCTGTGGCAGGAGCTCAACAGTGCCTGACAGAACAGCCCTTTAAAGGCCAGCTAAAGCTTTTACATTTTAACAGCAGCACGTAAGGTTGTCAAATGGTGTCACAGAAAAGCATTTGGGCTAAAACAAGTGATCTCTGTAAGAAGCCAGAGATCCCAGATACCAGAGACCCCAGGACCACTGCCGGGCCCCTTAGCATGACCCTTAACTTGCTCAGTTGAATAAAAATTAGGTAAAAAAAAATTGCAGTAAAAGTAATGTAATGCCACAGCCATCTCTCACTAAGAAATATTGCCCATACTATGTGGATGAGAGGGATGACATTCTCTCTCCTGTCAATCACAGTGACACTAGGGGGAAAAGGTTTATTAGAAGGTGAAGGTTCAAGCCCCTGCGGTAACCTTAACCCTTTCTACTCCATGGGCGCTGTATCATAGCTGACGCCAAATTCCTAACAAGTTGGGATATGTGAAAAAGCTGAGATATGTGAAAAAACAAATTCATTATCAACTCTTCTTCTAAAGAGGCTCTTGTATGGCAGGGCAGATATTCCACTACGTGTGTTACACTGCTCTGCCTTGTGTGTGTGATGCAGATTGGTATACGAAGAAAATTATTTGATATGTTAATTCCAGTGAAGTGACTTGTATGAGAGAGAAATGTGAAAATAAAATTAGAGGGACTCTCATGTTCCTCAGATAAAGACTTTGGAGGAGGTGACAACCCCAGTATCGCAGGTGGCCATGGCGGTAAGGAACACACACCGCTTCTGAGTGATGTTTTCCGTAATGGGAATAAAATCTTTAACAACTTTCTGTCATCTGTCTGCTATGATGTTAAAAGGGTTTTCTATTGCATGAGATTTGCAATCCACCTTTGCCATTTCTAAGGTCTAATTAGCAGTCTGGCCCTGATAATAGTCTTGCACATTGTAGGACGCACTTCTTACTAATAAACCTCCACTTTGATTTTGTCCTGCCGCCTATTACAGTTTTCTATGGTTTTGGGAGCTTTCTGTATGTGAGAAACATTTATCTGGTGCTTCAAGACTAAGAATTTGTCAAATTTTACAGGAAAAGTTTTAACCGATGACGATCTGGATGATTTGAACAAGGATGGCAGCTATCATCCAGACAAAGGGACAGGTACAGTAGTGCATTAGACCACTTTCCCTTTTTAACACCAATTATTCTAGAGGAACAGTAAAAAACTAAAAAAAAATCAGAGCTCTGTCGTATCTTCGTTGCCTTTATCACACTACTAACAAACTGCGTGGTAATAGTCAATGAGTCAGACGAGTCAATATTTACAAATGTTCAAAAAAGAAATCGGTAGTCTTGAAATTATTTGTACAAACACTCGCATTGACTCGAATGTTTATTCAGTTCATGACTAAAAATCCATGTAAATTAACTTTAATTTAGAATTTTGTCAAACATGCATTATTATGGTAATTATGGTATTGGTTCCTATTAAGCATTAAGAGTTTCATACTGCTCATTTTTTTAGTCAGAGTGTAAACATTGGTTATTTGTTTATTATTTAAAATATGTCAGATATTACAAGTGTGATATACTTGGTTAATAATAGCTTGTGACATATTAATGCTGAAGTACATGCTTTGTTTATGTTAAGTGCTGTGTTAAATAAATAGTGTTACTTACAAGAAGTCTAATGTGAAGTGTTCCCAACAATGTTACAGTGAATTAGTCCGGAGTGCTATTTATAGCTAATCAATCAATGTTATTAATTGTGTTAATCAATCTCTATTTTAAGAACCAAATGTCTGACGTCTATAATCCATCTTAAAGCAATGCTGTTGCAGGCTATAAGGGGAAATGTTCATTTTCTATGTGAGGGAAAACGTCTTTTTATAAATTACATTTTTATAGAATCAATTATGTGGTTTTACAAATTTTCAAGTAATCATACTGCTAATTTCTACATGGTAGGAGGGAAAAAAGGTTCAGGAGGTTCTGGAGGTTCAGGGGGTTCGAACGGTCCTGTGGAACCTGCTGATGATGGCGATTATGGTAAGAATCATAGCATAATTTTGGTTAAATCCATTAAAAACTGAACAGCTTGTCTATTGTTTCAGTGGAAAATGTGTCAAGCCAGAACAGTTTCCACAGATCACAAATTTTCCCAAATCGATCACTGTTTTTAGACAGCATGGCAGAAACGGGCACCATCGCTGGCATTGTGAGTGCTGTTGCCATGGCGCTGGTTGGTGCAGTCAGCAGCTATATCTCTTACCAGAAGAAAAAGTTCTGCTTCAGCATACAGCGTAAGGACTTTGAGGTCTAACTAGCAATTTATTGTCAGGGTCCATTTGTCCTGGCTTTTTCAGTGTACCTCACTGACCCGGTCTTCCTTCACAGAGAGTCTGAATGCAGATATGGTTAAAGCAGAGAATCCAGAAGCCGTCGTGGCTCAAGAGCCTCAAGGTGAAGCTTTGGTCACTTTCTTTTCCTTCCTTTGTTAGAAAGATGGTTTAAACTACTTTATGAAAGACAGACAGACATGCTGAAAGAATTCATTAGACACATATATGGTGCACATCAGTGGACAACGATGTGGTATTATGCACACACTCTTAAGTGTGTTCAATCAATGAAGGTTGAGACATCAACAAATCCGTCACTTATACCTTTTTGAAATGTGCCTATAGCAAGGAATGCAATCACAGACAAAATAATCTAGTCATGATGTGTCCTATGAACATGTAATCTTTCCATGTGGAGGTGTCACTCCATAAAGACAGAATACACAGGACAAAATAATGTGCTAATAGTTATAGTTCTAAGAACAAATACAGCACAGTTAATGAAATGCACACAGGGGATTATGGGTAATCAACACACAGGATATCTGCACGTGTCCAGATGTTTTGTTACGTATAGATCAATTTGTTGAAGTTGTTGCTGTTCTATGTGATAAACCAACTGGTGTCTAATGAAAGTGTTTTCATTTTTCCAGTTCAGCAGACTCTTCTCCAGCCCCCCAACGCTGAGCCGCCCACAGAAGACAATGCGGTGTAACGTTTGATTGCGCCTTCCAACCTGAAGAGGGAGCAGTGCTCGACACGTACTTGCTCTCAACGGGGAGAAAAACATCTGCTTTGTCATGAAATCAACCAATCTGTGAATATTTATTTAAGTGTTTACCTTCATTTTCACCAATCCTACAGTTTACAATATTATTCCTAGGAAGATGGAAATTGTGAAAAAAAGTTTAACGTGTTGCTCATTGAAAGAACAAGCTGTTCATGCATTCGTGCTGCTCCAGCTTTTTGACCCTCTGATGGGAAAGCATCACTGTGTAACTAGCGTGTATCATTATTCCACAGTCCATCATTGGATTATCCACATAACGGTAAATGAAGTACGTCTATAGGGAGCGCTTTAGAGCAGGGAAACCTGACTGTGTTCCTGTACGATTACAGTCCAGTACACTTTCCTCAATCACACCTGACTGAACTGTCTGGATCATTGGCTTAAGAGTGTTAGATGAGAGACACCATCACACTGTGCTTGATTACAAGAAGTCAGGATCAGAGCCAGCTTCCCCTGATTTATAAATTGAATGTTGATCAAGGTGACCTTGAAGTTAAACTTCCTGGTTGCTGAAGATTTATCTTTTTACAAGCACCCTTTTCATAAAAAAAAAAAAAAAATGATTTGTACGTTTGTGCCCTGCTGTTTTTTCATAGCCGAGTGAATTAATAATTGTATATAGTTTTTTGTGCCCTGAAATTCATCTGGACTTAACTGGATTGAAACTGAAGATAGCTGCTCACTGCTTTAATTTGCTTTAAAAAAAAAAAAAAAAGTGAGTGAGCTTAGGTGTATCAGAAGGTGGTTGTGTTGAAGAAACCTTGTTGATGGCGCTTTGCTAACTCGCTTTCTTTTGTGTGTGAGTGTGAGTGTTTACTGGTACAACATTGGTAGCAGATTTTCAGAGGTGAGCTTACTGTAACGAAGACGCCCAGGTTTATTTGTTCTGGCATATGTAGAAACTGAAGTCTTACATGTTAGCACAAACACGGTACCTTTTTTTCCTTATTAGGGAATTTGCCGTTTTGAAGGTTTTTGAAGATATTGTGCTTATTCCACGTGCTTTGTGTGTTATTCATGTTTGTACTCAAATGGTTGTATTGGTGTATCTTTATATACACTTATGGCAGTGTAGCTACAGTACAATAGATTTTGTTAGCAGTCATATTAATAGTCATATTAAGTGTATGGGCTTAGATTTTTGTCTTTTTGATCCACTTAAGCTTTTCACCCCTTCACAGTTTTGCTGTGTTGGCTGTGTTCCAGTTGGTGTGTGTTTGAGCAGGCTTTCTTAGACGTGCTGTGTGAATGGTTGCTTAGTTCCTCAGGTTTGGATTTAGCTGTAGGGCCTGGAGATGTTTGGAGTTTGAAGAGGTGGCAATAAAAGATTTGGAACACAGCCCTGCTTTCCTTCCTGAGGTTCCCCAGCCTTTTCTGTCACATGTCGCCTCCTTGCTGAGCTCAATCCTGCTGTACCTTCTCTATCTTTTCAGCAACACGCCACTGGTGCTTCACTTCTTAGGCCTTATCCTGTTAAGCGGCCGCACTATCGCAAAAGAGAGTTAAGTATGCTGACTGTATCAGCTCCAGCTAAATCTGTATGTAGGTAGGACTCTTGGTAGGACAGTCCACTGTATAACAGAAGAACACAGACCAAACATCCACAACGCTTCTACTAAATATAGTTGAATGTCCGCTTACGCGCAACACATCGACGCCGTCACGTCCTATCGAGAGTTCCAGTTGATGCTTCTAATCTAACCGAATGTAGATTTTTTTTATTCTGCTGCAATTTTTTGACCACTTTAACGTAGCATCTCTGGTGTTACTTTTGGCAAAAATGTCAAACACCAAAGACAAGGCAGTGAAGACATGATCTTGTTCCTTTGTGTTTTTTCTGCCTCAGAACCTGGCGACTGTTTCGAGTTGATTTGTAGCGAAATTTTAAAATCACAAATGCCTTGAGAAAACAGATTTTGAACAATTGATCAAAAAATGCATTAACTGTAATTGACTGTTAATTTTGCCATGTGGTGGATTTTAAAGATGTACTGTGATCAGTGTGGGTACTTCTGTATCAAGTTATTGAAAAGGCCACAAGTTGGAGGTTGCATTTGGTTTCGAAGGAATTTTGAGCTCTTTGTGTCTTTTGGATAGGAACTGCAAAACATTTTCTATAAGGGTGAAAACAGATGCATGCTTAGATTCTTTAGCTGTAGCCAGTTTTTTCTTGCTTACCGCATTGACGTATGAAGTTTGGACAAGTTCTGTAGAGAGACCTTTCTGAAGTGTTTTTGGATTTGCACTGCCAGTGAAGTGACACATTTACCGCCAACACCACAGATCAAATTAAAACGTTATACAGTAGGACTTTGTATTTTCTTACCAGTGTCTGTTCCCTTCAGTCTGGACTTATCGCTGAGTCATAGACTCCCCATCATGTGAAGGCAAGACATTAAGATCCACTGACAATCTTTACTGCTTCAATAGTCAGTTTTCTACTTGTATAGGTCACTAAAGATCTGTTTCAACTCTCACTGGCAATACCTGATAGAAAGAGAGTAACATGAAGAAAAATCAACAATAAAAGACTGAAAATGAATTTGACTTGGATTGTTTCATTCATTCATTTATTTATTTATTTCCACTGGCATGTCAGAAGCTTTGCTTGGCCACAATTCTGACAAAGTCAGGTACATCATCCTAAAATACCTCGGTGGTGGATAAGAGAGGATGTTGCTCGCTGATCACTTGACTATGAACTTTTACATCTGCTCATTCATGCACTTATCCAATCAGTCAATCTAGTGGCAGCAGCTCAGCAGGAACAGACCAAGAGCTTCAGTAAATGTTCACATCAAACACCAGAATGGGGAAAACATGTAATCCAAATACTGTGTCATGATTGTTGTTGCCAGATGTACTGGGGTTGGTTATGACAGTGTTGTGTGTGGAAATCTCAGATCAACCGTTTCTAACCGAATACAAAACATCCACTAAGTTGAAGTTCTGGGAGTAGAAACACGTTGATGAAACAGATAAAAGAGAATGGGCAAACTGGATTGAGTTCATAGGAAGGCCATGATAACCTCAAATAAACTCTCATAACTAACACGGTGAGCAGAAAAGCATCTCACAATACACTACAAGCCAAACCTTGACAATCTTATTCTACTCCTGTTGCCCAAGAACAGTAATGTGAGGCTACAGACACCGAAACCAGACTCTGAAAAGAGCAGGTTCAGCTTCTGTGAAGCTCATACACTGTGCTACTGTTACATGATTGGTTGATTGGATAAATCCATGAATAAACAGGATAAAAAATACACAAAGTGCAAAGGTTGTGAAGGACGGGTGGATCTAATTAGTATGCTCATCAGATGCAGGATTTGGCAGAAACTTTTAGAAGGATTACGGTCACCATTTGGATGTACTATATATATATATATACACACACACACACACACACAGTGCCTTGCGAAAGTATTCGGCCCCCTTGAACTTTGCGACCTTTTGCCACATTTCAGGCTTCAAACAATGATATGAAACTGTAATTTTTTGTGAAGAATCAACAAGTGGGACACAATCATGAAGTGGAACGAAATTTATTGGATATTTCAAACTTTAACAAATCAAAAACTGAAAAATTGGGCGTGCAAAATTATTCGGCCCCATAAGTTAATACATTGTAGCGCCACCTTTTGCTGCGAATACAGCTGTAAGTTGCTTGGGGTATGTCTCCATCAGTTTTGCACATCGAGAGACAAATTTTTGTGCAGTATACGACTGATTGTTGTCCTATGGACAGAGTCTCCCACCTCAGCTCTAGATCTCTGCAGTTCATCCAGAGTGATCATGGGCCTCTTGGCTGCATCTCTTGATCAGTCTTCTCCTCATATGAGCTGAAAGTTTAGAGGGACGGCCAGGTCTTGGTAGATTTGCAGTGGTCTGATACTCCTTCCATTTCAATATCATTGCTTGCACAGTGCTCCTTGGGATGTTTAAAGCTTGGGAAAATGTTTTTGTATCCAAATCCAGCTTTAAACTTCTCCACAACAGTATATCGGACCTGCCTGGTGTGTTCCTTGTTCTTCATGATGCTCTCTGGCATCATGACATTGGATCATTCAGAGATCCTCACTGAACTTCTGGAGAGAGTTTGCTGCACTGAATGTAAAGGGGCCGAATAATTTTGCACGCCCAATTTTTCAGTTTTTGATTTGTTAAAAAAGTTAGAAATATCCAATAAATTTCATTCCACTTCATGATTGTGTCCCACTTGTTGTTGATTATTCACAAAAAATTACAGTTTTATATCTTTATGTTTGAAGCCTGAAATGTGGCAAAAGGTCGCAAAGTTGAAGGGGGCCGAATACTTTCGCAAGGCACTGTGCGTGTGTGTGTGTGTGTATATGTTTATATATATATATATATATATATATATATATATATATATATATATATATATATATATATATAAAAATAATTTTATTTTGTCTTTCTCCCTGTGTGCACTGAGAAACTGGGACATTATCTTAGATTAAAATCTGTTAGCTGGTAGGAGAAAAATGTAACATTCCAGTTTTATCCCTGCACTGATGATTTGCAGCTCTTCATTACAGCCAATGTTTTATTCTGAATCATCAGTGGACCTTCACAACCATTTAGAGAGCAGCATATATGGAAGAAAAACAGAGTCTAATTGATAAAGCATCAAATTTCAACACCAGTGGATTTATAGCAATGAATAATAATACATTTAACTGTTTATCTATTTTTTTTTATCATCATTCTTTCATCAAATTTTTTTCTGTGTTCATGCAAATACAAGCACTTGTGTTCATGCAAATACAAGCACTTTCATTAAATCAGATATTCCAAAAAACTATGTTTAGGTTTCTCACGGCAGAACTCATACCTGGACCGCAGAGCACAGCAGTGTCTCTTATTCCAGGTTTAAATACTTTTGAATGGGTTATTTTTTTTTTTTCCCAAAATGAATTTTGCTGCATTAAATCTGAGCACAGGAATGAGCAGTCTGAATACATGAGCTTTGAATTTAAAGGTTAATTAAAAAGTCAGCAACAAAAATACTTATACTTACTGCTATGATGCTGTGAATTCACTGGTGCATAAATTTCATTACCAAATTCAATAGATTTTAATGTTCAAATCTGTTCAGGTCTGCTTTGCTTCCCCGTCAGTGACATCATTTTTTATTACCAGTTAAATTTATTCAAACCATACCAGTGAAAATTCAGGGAGGAATGATGGGCATGTACTGAACAGTACAACATTACGCTGAAACACATTCTTACTGAAACATGACACAATGCATTATTTATTCAGTGCTTCTCTGTATTAACAAGGTGAAAGACAGACCTATGGAAAAATAATACTGAAAGAACTAATCAAGCTTCAGTGTGATGATGAAGTGGACGTAAAATGAAAAGAAAATGATAAAATACAAAAATTGAAGAATTATTCACATAAAAATAAGTAACTTCAAGTAGCTAAGAACTGCATTTGAATGTTAACATGAAAAAGGTCAAGTTGGCACAGAGGAGCATGTGAGACAACAGATGAACATGTATGTACAAATATATTAATACATTTTTCCTCATATTTACACATCAAACACTAGGGAGAGAATACTATGAAGTGATGCTGCAGACATGCTGACTGTATCATCACGAGATACATTTTTCACAGTTGATTAAAAACAATGGATTTATAAAACGTGACAAGGTTACTTCACTATAGTTAAAAATATGCAAACAGGAATGTGTGTGTTGACCTCTTCATTCTCATCCACTCCCTACTTTTGCATGAGAGTGTGTTCACTAAGTAAACGCAGTATGTGCTCTTAAATACATGTTGTGCGAGTGTGTGTTCAGACGGCAGTATGAAGTGGAGTACCACCATGTGAGGAGGAGGAAGCATGTTCTGAGGATGAGGAGACAGACCGTGATGTGGCCTCTCTCTGAAGCTCCTCCACTTTCTTCTGCAGCTCAGAACGCAAAAATAATAACTCCTTCAAATTCTGATGGACCGGCACCTACGTCGAAATCGGCAAAGCACACAAGCAGTTAAAATGTAGCTTTGATACACTGAGACTTAAAATCATTACATTTATTTATCATTATTCAATTTCAGTAATCCAACTGGTTTAAGTTTAATCTTTATCACTAGCTATTCCTGAAGTGTTTAATTCTCCTGCTGCACATCAGTGAGCAGATTTGGAGATGTTCTGACCTGCAATCTGGCCGTTGTCATAACTGCTTAAATCTTTATGTTTTCCTGTAAACCGATTGTTCCCTTGGGGTCTAATATTATCCCACCCCTAGACAGATGCCCAGTGTAACAAGATAATCAATGATATTCACTTCACCCGTCAATGGGTTTAATGTTATGGCTGTTCAGTGCATTTCAGAAGCACTATTTTAGCATTTCTTCATAGTTTCATACATTGTGTTTTCAGTAATTACCTGTGGTCTCATGCGTGGGTTCCAGCGCACATAGTAACCCACCCAAAGCTCCAGATGTCGGAGACTGGCTAATGGATAAAGCACCTGGTTTTTATAGTCCACATATAAAGGGTTAATAAAGTCCTCTGGCTGACTGTTAACGTAGGACCACAGCGATATTGTTGTACTCTGTACTTCCTAAATGAGAAAAGGAGAGAGAGAGAGAGAGAGAGAGAGAGAGACTAACACTAAGTCATAATACACTTTCACAAGTTAATTTCAGTTCAGGAAATTCAAACAGCCTTCTATTGTCCAGCACACCTTTTCCATTCTCTCTTGCTCGTTGTTGTAGAGGAATGTTCCAAACAGGCAGCTGTAGAGATGATCCAGGATGGTAATAAGAAAAAGTTCATTGAACTCAAAAGCAGAAGGAAACTGAAAAAGAACACAGAAAACAGTGGGATTTATTAGTTTAATGGTGTTGCATGATTACTTAAATGTGATTCTGCACAATAACACGAACATATAATCATAGAATATTTTGCTCAACCTCAAAAACATTTAATTGCACTACTTTACTACATAAAATATTTGACAACATCTGAGAGAAAATAGAGTTCCTGGTTATATGTTACTCTTACTTTATAAAAAAAAAACCAATCATCTCCTCAACAAACTTCCTAAATTCACTCTCAAAATTAATAAAAAAAAAGCCTTTTTTAGAACATCAGTAGAACATCTCTGACTAATCTGACTGGAGAATTCAACAGCGTTGTGGTGTAAAGTATTAATAGCGGACCTGTCTCATCATCTGCCACACACAGTCGATGAACTGCACAAAGAGAGGAGATCGTTCAGAGTTGGCATGATTCTCATCTCCGTGGCCAACACGCTGTGAAACACACACACAGAGAGAAGATGGGGTTAAATAAACATGCATTTACACACACACACATACATACATACACAAACACACGCAAACACCCTCACTGCTCGTACGCACACACACACTGCTCAGACGCACCGAGGCGAACTTGTGTCCGAAGCTGATCCATTCCTTCTCAATCAGCACCTGGAAGCCCCTGAGTGAGCGGTAGTACGAGTCTAGCATCAGCATGGCCAGAGAGGTGAGCTGAGCCGTGCGATCCCAGCCGTCACTGCAGTGCACCACCACCGAGCTCTTACTGCATTCAGCCTTATCTGCTATACGCACTGCACCTGCTAATAACAGCTACACACACGTACACATTCACACAAACACACACAGTCAGGTCAAAAAAAACTCTGACTGATTAAAAAAAGTTCTGCTTTGTCCTTTGAGGGTCACACAGCACATTATCTTCAATTCACAAATGTTTTCTAAAATGGAATGTAGAAAATAACAATTAATTAAGTAAAACCATGAATAATTACGTAAAGTCAATAATAACAGAAGTGTAATAATAATTATTAAGGATTTATGTTCAAGACATAATATTTAACTACAATACAAATTGTAGTTAAATATTTGTTTAAAAAACAAAAACAAATGCTAGCCATTGCTGCTCTCTGCATGTATATAGCATTAAAAATACATTCATACAGATTAGAAATGAAACCAATTCTAAAACACTCGCACTGTCCACTTTAATAATTTCAGTGAGTCTGTATCTGTGATAGCCTTGGATTCCTGTTTCTGGATGACAGGAGTGAAACCTGATGTGGTGTTCTGCTGTTCTACCTTACATACCTCGTGTTTGGATGTGTTGTGCATGTTGAGATGCTTTTCCCCTTGGATATAAAGAGTAATTACTATAGACTTCGCATTTTCCCCTGACCTCCCTTATCATCAAAGAGTTTCCAGCACACAGGGCTGTCTCTCGCTCAATGCTTTTTGTTTTTCTGCATCATTCTGTTTAAACTTTACAGACTGTTGTGTATGAAAATCACAATAGTTTCTGAAATACTCAAATCAGCCACAGTTACAGTCACAGATATCACATGTTTGATGTGAACATTACCTGAAGCTCTGGACCTGTATCTGCATGATTTTGTGCATTGTACTGCCACCAGGTGTACCGGAATTCCTATAAAGCAGCTTCTGTAAGGCTTATTTCATAGGAGGTAGTTGTGTGTGTGTTTACCCGGATATACTCCAGCCAGTGTGTGGCATCTATGGCAGAGTGCCAGTGTGGTTCATCAATGGTTGGGTAGACCACATCCTTCAGCTTGCGCAGAGACTCCCGCATCACATGGATGTTAGGAATTTCCAGGAAAGTTAGTTCCACGTTGGGATAAAAACCTTCGCACTCATAGCCACCATCTTTAGCCTGGAGAAGAAAAGTGAGAAGAGAAGTGATTGATAATGTAATGTTAGAATAATCTCAACACAAAACATGTCACACGTACAGATCTATGGGTTTCATAGAGATTTATGTATATCTATGTTGACATATGTATGCATTTCATTTTTACACACTTAAAACTCTTTCTATATGAAATCGTAAACTGAACATCTCTGTTTACCTTATTTGTGTCAGCAACACTGTTCTGCCTTGCGTCAAATATAGTCAGCTTGTGTGACTGTGCGTTGGCGTCCATGATGGTCTGCAGGTAACGCTCATCCTCTTTGCAGCGGCGGTCTGAGGGACCCACCAGTGGCTGACTACAGCGCACAATTGTGGCCTGACTCTCAGGATGGATCCAAGAGAGGACCTGAAAAAGAGCAAGCACCAAAAATAATGTAGAGCAGAAATGAGATGCGACAGCAAGACATTATGAAGGAATAATGGTATATACTGGCATGCTGGCGAAGTTTTTATTTTAGGAAAGATCATCTTTGAGACAGATTGAGAAAGACAGGATGGGCAGTCTGGTAGGATTAAACTATGTCATTACTGCAGGTACCAGCATTAACACCACTAACAAAAAAGCCAGTGTTATTAGTATCTTAATCGTTAAAGAACACACACTTGTGCACATACACTTACTTACCGGTACACGATGCTTGGCCCTAAAAGCCGCCACTCTTTTAAGCTCGTCGTCTTTGATACTAGTCGGGATGACCAGGAGAGCAGGATACGTATCGCACACTTCATAATTACTGTTTATCTTACTGATAGTCCAGCTTTCATTGGGCAGACCCTTTACAGGAGACAACAAACAATAAGAACCTAATAAATATAAATACATTATGAGTCCAAAGGTTTTAAACACACTGAATTACTTTGTTTAAGCACTGGCAAATAAATTGGTTATGTCATAAAACCAATCAAATACCTAAATGTCTGTTAGCCTAATTTGTATATAAAAGTTCTTCATTGGACTAAAGCTTGTAACTGGGAATTGCCGACCTTTAACCTAGAAAACCACACGGTTTTGAATACAAATTCGAAAAGTCAGGAAAGTTTCATCAACCCCAAGTTCAGCGTTTAACCAAGTCAACAATGCTGCGATCAGTCAAGAGCAAAAATATCACAGCTGTATTTACTTTATGCCAATTAACACAGACACAATAGTTGGCCAAGCTATAACACTCTATAACAATCTGTGCAATCTGCAGTTTTGAGAAAATAAATATATCATAAACTTAGTAAATCTGTTAGTTGGAATATTATATTTGTAACACGAATATTACAGAATACTATGTTCACACATCCACATTCACACAAAGTTGAACACACCATTATTTTTCGGAGAGACAGTAGGAGAAAGGTCTGTATGAGAAAGGGATTATATTGTACAGTATGTGCTACAAGTGTTTAATAAAAAAAAGGAGTGATCCGGATTAGATTGTTCCAATTAGATACAGATTCAAAGAAAAGAAAAACAATTTCTTAGTGTAATTAAACCTATTTCTTATTTGGATTTCTTACTTACTGTTCTGCACTATTTACATTGTTCACCAAAATGTAGAACTTGTCTCACCATTCTCTTGTACTCTGATACTGGGTCATAAACTTTCCATCCGTCTACAGGATACTTCTCCTTGTATTGGAACGCAAACAGGGGCTAGAATAAAATAATATGAAATCAATTATTTACAACTCCTCGAACAAGCACCAAAAAAAAAAAGAAAAGAAACAGTCAGCATATTATCAATGACACATTTACTTACCAGATCATTGGATAGTGGAAAGGTGCACTTGGTTAGCGTCTCCACAATTTCCATTTTACCCTGTTCCTCCTTCTTATAGGCAAACCTAGGACTTCTCATGTCCTGATAGAGAAAAATGGTATGAGTTCAAATCTCTAAAAGAAACAACTACATGGAGGTATGATTTGTCACGATGTTGCTACGGTTGAAGCCAGTCCATGTGGTGCATCGCCATCTGAACACTCAAACTTTTCTCTTTTGTACTTCATCAATATTTAACAAAATCACCCTCAAGTCGTTTGCACTAGAAACACACAGCAACGCAGTGTCGACATTCTAGAAAAATCTTTCACCTTGCAGACGATCTCCAAACCTTGTGTGTTCTCCCCATGAGTCTGAACACTGATGGTCTCCAGCCGGCTTATCACACCCAAATTCACATTCAGAACGAAGGGATGATCCTAAATACAGCACATGATTATAAGATGATTCAAACCACAAATGATTTTGCTGATTAGTTTTAATTGTCACAGCATTAAAACCATCGCACTCACCCTCTCTAGACTGATGAAGTAAAGCTTGTAGTCGGTGATCGTGAGCGTGCCTGTCACGGCTCCAGTGAACGGACAGATGTACATCACATCTTTAGCTACAGATAAAGAACAGTCTGAGATTTCTGGGTGTTAGATAAGAAGCAGCTCATGAGAAATATCATGCTGTGTAGTGTGTTCAGGAAAACACTCACCAGTTATTTTAATACTCTCCCCAGGGACTAGTGGAAGTTCGTCCATGGGAACTGGCCTCTGCATGTCTTTAAATGCCTGCTGCAGAAAAATAACCAAAATCCATTAGAACAAAGTCTAATGATACGACTCCCCTTGACACAGAAATACAAAAAAGAACATTTTCATATAACCAATAATTTAAACGAAAACAACACTATCATTTAAAGTCTGAGGGAATTTAAATCTGTGATTGCTTTCTAATGTTGAACTTGTATCCATATAATTTGCAGTACACTGTAATGTTTTATATAAATTTAGTGCAGCCCTAATCTAAGCATGATGCTTTCAAAAATCTGTGTAGTTTAATATTGACCACATGAATCTTCCTGTGTCTATTCACCCTTGTATCCAACATAGTGCTAACACGGGTGTTTAACCATTCTATACCCTTTAGAGGACACTAAGCAATGCATTGTGGAAAGTCTATAACAATCCTTAACTTTGCTTTCAGGAAAGGCTACAAATGGCTCCCGATAATAGTGCACCGTGAACTCAATAGTGTGCCGTTTCCATGAAAAGCAAATCATAATTCTTCTATGGCTTTTGTTGTTTTGATGTGTTAACTTGCACCTTAAACTGTGCTAATTACTAATTCATTAAAAATACATAATAAAAAACAGTTCTTCACACTAGAGGTCTTCTCGGGTCTAAAGAAATGCTTCCCGATCTGAAATGACCCGAAGCACTTTTTACCCGAACCCGACGTGCATCTTTTTTTTTTTTTTTAAGAAAGACCTGACCCGAGACAAACCCGAAAAAAAATAGACCCGAGACTGAGCCGACCCGTTGGCATTTTTTTTTTAAACCTGACTGGACCCAAATGTTGCGCAACTCTACACTAAAGTAACTGCTACAGCATGGATTCAAAATTGATTGACAGGTCTGTTTCAACGAAAATTAGCTTACCGCCAGCCACACGTCACCAGCCACATGTCGCAAGCGGTCTTGGCAAACAGAAGAGAGGTTGGAAAAGGACTCGAGTCGATGCACACACGAGAGATACAGTAGTTCGGGTCTTCTCGGGTCCGTTCGGTAAAAACACATTCATTTTAAATTACCCGAGACCCGATGCCGCTATTATTATACCCAACCCGTGTCCGAGATACACGTGAAACTTTTAGACCCGAACCCGCTCGGGTCTCGGGTCGGACCTCGGGTTTTCGGATCTAAGTGGACCCGTGAAGACCTCTACTTCACACCACACGACCAGCAGTGAGATCTGGGTGTCCATGACCCTTTCATTTGTTCACTGGTTCTTCTTCCTTGGATCTTTTGCTTTGGTTCTAACCACTCTACACATTGGGAACACCACAAAACCTGCATTTTTTTTAATCCTCAGATCTAGTCAAAGATCTGTCAGATCTGTCTGGCTGTCACAATTTGGTCTTTATTCTTCCCGTTTTTCCTGCTTTCAACATATCACTTTTCACTTGAAAATCATTGACTGATCATTTTCTGCCTGATATATCCCAAACCTTGCCAGATACTAATGCTATTTATGTCACCTGTCAGGCTGAACAGTGTAACACTTTATGGTTGGGATCATACAATTATTTTTTTTAAAACTATGATAGTATTCAAGTACATTCTGTTTTCCTGTATAGTGGATGCTATAAAAGGTAATTCTAAATAGTCAGAGTGAAATATTCAGACAAGAGTGAACGCAGATACACTAAGATGCAAGAGATGCAGCAAGCAATAGTGGACTGTTATTAACGCACACAACAGCAATAATGTCAGTCAGTGTGTGTAACAGAAAGTAAATATCCAGTAGGTGATGAGAGAAGCTGTTGTAGAAGGATGATTAGGGGTTAAACAGAGACTTGCCAGAGCATAAGGAGGCAACTCAGTGTCACTGTCACCATCATAGCCATATTCCTCTATAGAGTCCTGAGACTAGACAGAAAGCCAAGCAGGAATAGAAAGAGCAGCAGAGGAAGAAAACAGAGCAAGAAAAAAGAACAGAGAATTAAAACAAGTTAACATTGTGTGCAAGAGTCAAATCTGAGAGTGCAGAAGAAAGGATGAATGCAGCAGTGTAAACAGAGCCCTGTTCGGGCCAAAAGTTCAAACGTACATACAGAGACAGGAAGTGTGATAGGAGGAAGTAGACAGCACACATACCACACTAGGGGGTTAATGACGCATGAGTTATTTTGATTCTACCAAGGTTATTCAGTAATTTACTTCCGATTTTAAAGCACATAACTCTGTGTTTATCATATGGGCAGGTGAAAGTTAACAGAGACTGATATGAAGCTATATCAACTACATTATACTATAGTTACAGTCAGTATATAGTACAATACAATGTTTATACTGTATGTGTGATTATTATTCTCATCTACTGATTCATATGCACAAATTATTAGAATATTCTTGATTTTAAACAATGTTTTAAATGCTTTCAAAGGACTGCCATTCAGTCTTGTTTTCTGAGATGGTTTAATGTACAAATGAGAGGCTGCAGTGAAATTATTAGACTCTGACAGACATTAAAGGCATTACTGATTTAAGCAGCAAGCTGAAAGCCACTGTATCAACAATTAAACCTGCCAGAGATGAAGAAAAAACTCATTTTAAACAATATGTAATGTTATTGTATAACATTAGTATTTGCATGTTTTATTTCTGTATGTTATATTTTCCCACCTTCAGTTTAACCATTTTTTTAGCATTTTATTTCTGTATACTGGAGATACTCTAAATCAGTGTCTAATAAATTCTGTTCTTTCCACAGCAGTTCATCAAATAAAGATAATAAACATTTTTGCTTGACTTATTATTTACTATATTTAACTTATTATACATTATTAATACAAGAAGCTTAAAAGGTATGTGACCTTGTGACCTTCTATGGAAGAGTGTAAACAGAATAAATCAAGCTGACTATAATAAATACATTCAGAGTTATTGCAATTATTCCTTGTACTTCAGACAAACATCACAATGCTGGAGGTTGGTCTGTCTTAACTTGTCATTTCCCGGTACTAGTTCTCTAGCAAAGCACAGAAAAGTCAAAGGTCGCATACTTCCCACAATCCCACAAATTTCTTCACCACAGCTTCTTTACAACAACAATAATAATAATAAGAAGAATCGGTCCAGTTCTTCTGCCAACAATCCTGCTGATTTCTGACTACATCTCCACTGCGATTTGAAGAAAGAGTTGAATCCCTTTTACCAGGATAGTATGTAGAGACTACTTCCTATGCAATTAAGTTAAGTTTTCCGTATTTGTATGGGAAACAGCACTCCAATTAATGCACCGCTTTCCCCTACTGTGCACTAAATCTAAAACAAACAAATACATTAAGAAAGAAAGAAAGAAAGAAAGAAAGAAAGAAAGAAAGAAAGAAAGAAAGAAAGAAAGAAAGAAAGAAGAGATAGAGCTCAACACACATTAAATACCTCTTGCAGATGAACACATCCCAGGCTGGGAAAATGGTGGCAGCTATAAGGTAGGCTTTTCCTCTTCAAATTCAGTTATCACATGCAGATTTATTACTAAAAGCCAGTAGTAAGTGAGTGAGTATAAAGACCAGAGGCTGCATGGCTAAAGTCATGCAGGGGAATAAGAGTTTTAAGTGTTAATTCATACTATAAGGCCAAAGGTTTGTGGACACTTGACCATCACATTCATATTAGTCCCTGTCTGCTGTGATAACCTCCTCTTTCCTCTGGAAAGACTAGATTTTGGAGCACCAGTGAGGTCAGGCTGATATTGCATGAGGAGACCTAGGGTGCAGTTCATCCAGGTCAGAGCTCCATGCAGGACATTTAAGTACAAGGCAAAACATTTCCTTATGTATTTTGCTTTGTGCACAGGGGCATTGTCACGCTGGTACAGGTGTCGGAGCCACCCTTTATTTTCAGTGAAAGTAAATTATAATTCTACAGCATACAAAGACATTCTCGAAAATTTTGTGCTTGAATATTGTGGCAACTATCTCAATAAGGCTCACATATGAGAGTGACGTCTCTACAAACTTTTGGCCAAATAGTGTATAAAAAGCGGAGGTCCTTAAGAAACCAATGTCCAGCTTAAAGAGGAGTCATTAGACACAGCCAGTTCTCAAAGACTATCTTACCCTCAAATTAGGCCTCCTGGATACCTGTCAATCAGAGACAAACATGGACACACACATACACAGGTAGATGAACATGCAGTCACTAGTGGGGACAAAGGTGGACTAGGTTTCTTTCTCAGCACAGAGCTACAGATGCGTGGAATGGCGTTTGAAGGTGTAATTGTACATTAAAAATAATTGAGAATTTGACATTGAATGATTCATGGCTGTATAGTATAACAATATTCATCACACAATGAAAAATTCAGACTGTGTAAAGTTTTATCATTATGAGCCTCACTGAACTGTACTGTATTGTACTGTACGTGCAACAAGAGTACAATTCCGCTTGGCTCGTCCATGTCAGGTTTGAAGAAAAAAAAATTTGAGGTAGAAAACGGAGGCAAGAGGCAATGAAAAGGAAGATTTGACGTAGCAGACTTCTTTAAGATGTAATTATAAGCAGTAATTTGAAACTGCTCTGATCAGAATAATGCACAGAGAAATGTGGATCAGTTACATGACTTGGGTTAACACACCCAAGGATTAACTCTGTTCATTTATATTTAGGTCATATCTGTATATTTCCATGGCATGTCTGGTATGATTTTGATAATCATTTCATGATAAACAAAGTGGTGATTGATATACAGCATATAAACTTAATTCAATGATTTCTTTTCTGAGTTCTAAGTAACTCTGCTAGAGAGTTTTAACAAGGAACAACTTCAACAACTGTTTGCATGATTATAACCTGCATGGCTTGCAGAGCACATTTTTCCTACAATACAAGCTTACATATGAATAAAAGGTTGTTATGCCACTTTGTAGTTAAAAGCTTTAACTGGGCAAGTAGAGGCAGATATTTATGTATTACGTTACTTGTATTTCTGTGGTTGCTTTTAGGATTGCAGGAGGATTAACTCTCACACAGAGCTGATGTCATGTCTACACAGACAATCCTCTCAGCCTTTAAAATCAAATAAAGGCTTCATAATAATACAGATATAACACTGTGGGGCTAAAAGATATCCCCTGAATAATCTAGTAATGAGAATCAAATGCAGTGTTTTGTTTGACGAGATTTTTTGTGCAGTAACATAGACAGGTAAGCTCTTAACTGTAATGTTTTAGCAGCATGATAAAAACAAACTTTGATTTTTTTTATTATATTTTTCTGTACTACAATAGTGCTTCAATGCAATGAGTGCTGAATAGTAGCATACAGGCCTCATTATTATTATTATTATTATTATTTTATAATTTTTTTTTATTATTAATAATAATAATAACAATAAATCAACTACAATATAAATCTAAATAAAGTGAACATTGTGTAAAAGTTTTTTCTTCAAACTATCCTTTCAAATGATCAGACAAAGCATCTTCACTCCTATCTGTCATAAGCAATCAGAAAACTCAAATCAGATCACAGCACAGTTAGACCAATAAGAGAGTGTAAAGCATTTGTTGAACAGACACAAGCAAAGCAAAAGCAAAAAGTCAAATTTGAGTCATTCCTAACATCAGATTTCAGAATTATTCTATTAATCAATTTTATATTATGCACTCTATTTGTAGTTTAAAGAAGCACACAGATACAGCAGCACACTTATCAACAATCATGTCTTACCCTATGATCTATCTTCCACCCAGTCTGTTGGTCAAAACAACGCATGCACACAATGACACAAAGTAAAAAAAAAGGATTTTGTATCTCTGTTTTGAACCAGAGATTACAAATCATGTAACAGGTTTGAATAATGGCATAAATTATAATAAATCATTCATATCATTTAATATATTAAATAAAACTCTATACTGGAGCTGCTCACCTTGCAGTCACGAGTCACGATCTCAGGTATAGTGGAGCCTGAGATCTGGCTGGAGATTGTGGCAGCGATCAGCTGTTTACACCATTCAACATGAGAGCCTGTGGGGCTGATACACACACACACAGACACCACCTTAGTGAAAAATGTCAAAATATGCCGCATAGTGACTTTCCATTATATGCCTGCATATATCATGCAGGCATTTTATTAGGAATATTATACTAATACTGGGTAGTGCATCCCACTGCTCTTCAAATAGCCTCCGCTCTACAGAAAACAGCTTTCATCCCAAATATGCTCTATTAGATTCATATCTGATGACTGGGAAGAACTCATTGTTGCTTTGTGACATGGTACATTATCATGCTGGAAGAAGCCATTAGAAGATTTTGGATGTGAAGGGATGCACATGATCAACAACAATACTCACATAGTCTGTTGCTTTCAAGTGATTGATTGGTATTAAACGCCCAAAGTCTGCTAAGAAAACATTCCCCAAACTGTTACACCAATAAAAACCAGCTTGCACTGTTGACACAAGGTAGGTTGGGTTTAAACATTCATGCTGTTGATGCCAAATTCTAATCAGACCATTCGAGATTCATCAGACCAGGCTACAACAGTCTTAAAGTGTCCAGTTTTGGTGTCCACTGCAACCTCACCTTTCTGTACTTGCTTGAAAGAAGCAGAAACTGATGTGGTCTTCTGCAGCTGTAGCACATCTGGTTCAATGTCCTGCCACTCATTAACTATTTTTACTTTATATACCATTCTGCGTAAACTTTAAAGACCGTAGTGCACATGCCAGGAGATCATCAGTCAAACTGGCACCAACAATCATGCCAAGTTCCAAATCACTCACGTCGCATTTTTCCCTATTCTGATGGTTGACGTGAAATTTACCTGAAGTTTCTGCTCATATTTTATGTGCTGCACTGCTGCTACATGTTTGACTGAGTAAATAACAGAAATGCATGAATGAGTAGGTGTCCAGGTTCCTAATAAAGTGCTCAGAAATTGTAGATAGGTTAATTTATTGATCCCTTTAAGTAACGGTTTTGTTGTTAGTACAATAAACAGCAGAAAAGAACAAAGACACAGACTAAGCACAGAGAACCAATGCTTAGTAAAGTAATGTGGTACGAATAAACTGCTAAGTAGCAAGAAACATACATTCAACTAGCACTTCCTTCCCTGTTTGTTGCATATATGTTTATAAAGACAAATAAATAAAAAAATGTCAACAATGTTTTTAGACTCATGGTAACCTAGTGAACCAGAGTGAATGTATCCAATGATAAAGACTTAAGCACTTTTGTACGTCGGTCTGGATAATGCCATCTGCCAAATGCTGTAAATGTAAATGTACTGTAAATGTATGCAGACTTGTCACAAATGATGTAATCCAATACTGAATTAGCAGAGATGAGGGATGCAGTTATGTGGTTGTGCATATGGATATGTAATTCAGAATGGCTTGACTAAACCTACTTAAACATAAAAATAACAATACAACAACAAAAACAACAACAAGATGGTACTGAATTCATTTGGATATTTCCATTTTCTTGGTGAAATCAGCAAGTTACCAAATAAAAATTTAACATAAAAATAAAAACCAACAAAATCAAGCTGATATTGATGTCATTTGGATGTTTTAATTTCTGGGTGAAATTGTCAGTAACCTTAAATGCTAGAAATTTAAAATTGGCTAAAGTAAAGCTACATGATTTCACAAAAACAAACTTTATTATTTTATTTGTATTATACAATTTTCTTGGGGAAATCAGCAAGCTACCAAATAAAAAGATAAAGACAACAAATGATAAAATATCCAAAGCCACCACCATCACGGATAGTAATGCTAATGAATATCACTAATGCTACGAATAACATGTTTAGACTAAGTGTCCCCGGATAACAGGCTGCTGTCTTGTGGGTCTGAGTGTGTTGTATTATGTGTGATGTGTGTTATGTGTTTGTGATGTGATGGTGATGTTGATGTGACTGTGATGTTGTTGTGATGTGACTGTGATGTGTGATGTTGATGTGACTGTGATGTTATGTGTGGTGTGATGTGTTATGGTGAGGTGTGATGTGATTTGTGATGTGATAAGTGATGTGGGTGTCATGTGTGGTAAGATGTGTTGTGTGTTATGGTAATGTGATATGTGATGTGTTATGGTGATCTGATGTGATGTGTGATGTGTTATGTTGATGTGATGTGTTATGGTGATCTGATGTGATGTGTGATGGTGATCTGATGTGATGTGATGTGTGATGGTGATATTATGTGATGTGAGCTGGTTTCATTGAGGCTCTTTAGCTGACAGACTGAAATACGAGTGTTTTCTTTCTTCATGAGTGAGAATCTGATGTCTCGGGTTATTTGTTACACACAGGCCTACATGCATCGATAACAGTGATGAGCCATTATTAGCAGAGATAACACAGAACGTCCTGTAACACATTTATAATTACATTACAATGCAAGCACTACATTTCTGGACAAGTGAGGCGCTGAAGTTCAAAATAAAAACAGCGTAAAAACAGAAAGCCGGTAAAGAAAAGACAAATAGATGATAGACAGATGGTAAACGGAGGGATGCACAGACCTTTCCGGGTTGTAGGATCACAGGCTCTGTCGATTGTGCATCGTGCATCTAAACGACCTATAATCGAGCCCCCGTATGTTGTTATAAAGTGTGTGTAAAAGAGGAAGCCATATTCACCTGTCTCCTGAGTCTTGGCTGTCTTGCAGACCCGATGTGTTTACTGAAAGAGTCCGCGGTTTTCTCGGTACCGGCGGTATCGCGGGATTCTCGGAGCCAGAACACGCCTGTTTCTCCATGTTTTCCGCTTCCTGTCTCCTGAATACTTGTCGCTATCGCTTTATCTCTATACAGAAATCGAGGCAGTTGTGTATCAGTGTGTTCGCGCTTCTTCCCCTCCCTTATAAAGGAAACGCCGTCATCGCTTCCTGAAGCGCTTCTGCTTTTATACCGGTGACAAATAGCGTCTGTTTACTTAGAGCGAGGAAATCATCTCTCTCTCTCTCTCTCTCTCTCTCTCCCTCCCTGTGTGTCTCTGTCTCTTTCTGTCTCTCTTTCTCGGTCTCTCTCTCTCTCTCGCACTCTGTCTTTGTCTCCCTCATTGATGTGTTATTATCAGCTAGATTCATGACAAACTTTGATGTTGGGATTTGGTAGCTCAGTGGTTAAGGCTTTTGACTACTGATCAGAAGGTCATTGGTTCAAATCCATGATCCACCAAGTTGCCACTACAGGGCCCCTGAGCAAGGCCCTTAACCCTCAATTGATCAGGTGTATAAACTGAAATAAGACAATGTAAGTCACTCTGGATAAGAGTGTCTGCTAAATGCTGTAAATGTTGGCCTGTCGGAGCAAGTATTCCCAATATGCTGTGGTGCCAATACTTTTGGAGGCGAGCAGATATTTTTACAGAACCCCTGCTGTGGTCTTAGTCAAGTTACAAGTCAAACAGCCAAAGAAATATAAGGGCTGATTAGTAAATGTAACTGGTAATGGTAGGTTGTGGTTATGAAGGCTTAAAAGAGAAAATACATTTCAAAAGTGGACAGGTCATGTACCATGGACTCCTGTTGGTCTCTGTAACCCACTGTTTTAAATATTATTTCACTATACAGTATATATAAAACAAAATAAAATTAGCACTATATCTTGCTAAAATGGTGAGGTGAAATCTGGTGAAGTTTCCATGCTGGGATATGGATGTTGTTTGAGAATGAAAATCTTTTAAACACACCAAATGTACAAATGAAATTCACCGTAATTGTTACGTTAATAAAACAATAAAATCATCACTTATGGATTTAAATCTGTAAGAACTGAAAGTCATGTGCAGGACATCTTTAGACGTGTAAAAATCTTTAAATTAATTTAATCAGCATTATTTACAGAACAAGAGGCGGTCATCAAACAGTGGAGTATACATGAGAGAAAACAGAAACAGAAATGATGGATCCCAAAAAAAAAAAAAAAAAAAAGGCCAAATGTCAGATACTATCCCCATTAATATCCCCATTGCCACGAGAAAGAAAGAAACAACATACACTCCTTCACTCAGTTTTACACTCACAGCAAATGGATGGAGAATGAAACATCCCTATAGTTGAACACAATTCTGACATTTCTCTCACATCTCTAAAAATGGTATAAAGAAAATCTAAATGCCCAGCAAAGAAATATGAAGTCCACTAATTAGCAACAGCTCAATCAAAACAGGTTTTTCTTATTACTCTCCTTTTTATAAAACTGTCAAATTTTACACTGAATAAAATAATTATATTTTACAACAAAGTTTCAACAGTAAAATAGGCTTTTGTTGAGGTAATTACATCATTATGGTGCTTGTACAAAATAAAAAATAGATTCTCCCCCCAAAAAAACACAACTAACAGCAAAGTGTTTCGTGTTTTTTTTTCTTATTCTTCTTACAATATGGTTTAAACTTCATCTCCTCATTGAGGCCAAAGACTTCAATAGGTCAGCTCTTCTGAGGCAGCATTAGTTTTGGCACCCAGGTGCCCTGATGAGCTGCTCCTACACGTGTTCAGTCTTAATGCCAGGTTTTTGTGTCTGATAGTACTGACACTAGAACAGCTCAAGAGGGCAGCTTCTCCCAAATCACTAGCTTTAGTTTCAGCTCTAAAGGACCACGCAGCTTCTGTCCACAGGAAGTAACCTGAATGCGAGTTGAAGACTCAGTATACTTTATGCATCTTAAATCTTAACCCAAAGTCATTGATGCTGGACTGGAGAGTGACCCTGTAGATCAGAAATGGAAGGAAGAAGAAATTTCTCCTTCATTGCCACCGATGCCGCCTGCAGAAAAACAATCGTTTTGCTTATAAAATGTCTATGTGAGGTTGCAGAGCACCTCAGATAGAAAAGGCACAGAACTGGTCTTTGTAGCCCCAAAACCCGGGTTCTGTATTATAAGCGCATCCAAAGCATTTTAGGACATTTTCCTCCCAGTCTGCATGAGAATTTTGAGCAAACAATACCCTGGATGCTTGAAATGTTGAAATAGCACACGCACATGTCTTATCTAACTCAAGACGAATGCTATGCCCTCAAACACCTTTGAGTTTAAGTCACAAATTCGACCAAGTCTATGACACAGACAAATCACAATCTCTGGATGATACCGGACTGAGCGGAAATCAGACATGCAAACGTAAACAGCTCTTCCTGAACCTTAATCCATTTCCCAAAACTCTCTCTCCGTAATAAAGCTAGCTCATACTCATACCCTGTCGTTAAGCATCACCACACTTTTCCCAACTCTGCCTCACACACTTAAGGCCTTGTGACCATAACAGACAAACTGACAACTCCAGCATACATCACATTCTTAATTTTGATCCTTCATGAACTTAACTTCACCGTATTTACAATTCAGGAAGAGCTTTTACCAGCAACACACACACAAAACAAACAAACAAACAAAAAAAACACACCGCTGCGTCATTAAGGCTTCTTGCTCCCCCCTGACTGACTTTTGCGCTATGAAGGCCATGCTGTGACATAATTATTGCATAATCGCATATTTTTCTGTTACTGGTTATCACTGACATCACTACTAACAGCGTTATAATTATTACTATTGCTATGTACAAAACGTCCTGCGTGTTGAGGTGTGTCTGTGACATCAGAAGGGCGTCTGCAGGTGCGTGAGGTGCTGATTGGGAGAGGCAGCGTTCGGGGTGGAGCTGTTAGTCAAGTGGGTGGAGGAAGGAGTGGAATCAGACAGCTGCAGTTCCTCCAGTTTCTTCAGGTACTGATCACGGAGTGCTAGGAGCTCCTTGTAGCGCTGCTCAACCGGGCTTTGCTGCACACATACACAAACACCAAATCTTGAATCACAATTGGACCCCAATATTTTGGAACCTCTAAACAGTAGTAGTATACAGTATTACTATTTGCATTGGATTTACGCTAGTAATCTAGCTCTTCATCACTGACAGATATTTCAACTTTTCATAATTCTGAGCTAGAAAGATACAGAACTTGTGGAAATTATTATCAAGCATCTCAGTCACTGTCTAAATAAAATAGTAACCTTTTTGTGTCATGTTGCCCATATCCAATTTTCTACGTGGCAGATAATACTGAAAATATGAAGCTGAATTAAGGCTGTGTGAATGTCCACCATCTATAACCACATGCAACAGATTATGATGTTTTAAGGCAACAGCATTAGAAGTTTTCTACTTCCGTCTTATTCGTCCTGCTACACCATGTATCTCTGCTATAGTGGAAGTGTTTACATATAATGGCTGCAATACACCCTTCATCCACCAGAGGGCGAAACAGACAACAATAGTGCAGAAAAACACAATCCATCACATCACGGCTCCTTTCTGTTGCCAAAGAAGTTGTGCTGCAGCACAAGCTATTTCTAAAACTCAGCAATTTCAAAAATTTAATTACGGTTCAGCTTTCTATAAAAAATTACTTTATAATTCATAATACTTTAAATGGCCGAAAGAAAATACTTAAGAAATGAGTGAACATGATGGAAAGGAGTATTTGTGTTGCTTGTTTGAGGTTTATATTTATATTAGTGATTGTACAGTGAGCACGAGAACTTTGAGACATTGTGCATGTGAGTGTGTGTGCGTGCATGTCTGTTGTGGAGATAAGGCAGTGTGAGCGGCAGCTCTCTGTCGTGCCAGTCAGGACGTAATTAAACTAGGGAAAGAGGATTTTCTGCACCAGTGAAGCTGAGAGGTTGAAACACACACACACACACACACACACACACACACACACACACACACACACACACACACATTCAGTCTGTCTCTCTCTCTCTCTCCCCCTCACACACACACACCCAAAGGCAATAACAAAGACACAGAAATAAGGACAAGAATAAGCACACACACAAACACGAAGTCTGCACACTAAAAGCACCTTGTAGACTCAGAAAAACACATTAACATGCAAATGCACCTGAGCAGCCCTTCAGCTACCAAAGCTGAATTATCATCTTAATATCTTCTTACCTGGTGGCGTATGCGAGGGTTCCAGCGGATGTAGTAATTCACCCAGAGCTCTAGGTGGCGCATGCTGGCTACAGGGTAAAGCACACGGCTGGCTTCGCGTGTGTAAAAGGGGTTCACATAAGATGACATGTCACTGTTTATCACAGACCACAGGGACACCGTCTTTTGCCTGACTTTCTGTTGGGAAAAAAGTTAAACAAAAAGATCACATTTAATACAACCTCCACAGCTTTGTGTTAACATGATCAATGCAATAACATGTGCACTGTGATATAAGTCAAACCATAATCAGGTAAAATACAACTGAGGGCATTTATGAGCAATGAGAGAGAAATCCATCACTTAGACATGGAAAGCATTTCTGAGGAGCTGAGGTGTGCGAGTGTGAAGTGTGACTGCATTCGGTAACACAGTTGTTGTTGCACTTGGCTCTGTGGGCCACACAATCAATGTTTCATCTCCCTTAAGTGCACCCTGCTCCGATTTAGATGCACTGAAGCGCATCACATGCTCTACTTCACACAATGAGCAGCAGACAGAGAGAGACACAGAGAGAGAGAGAGAGAGAGAGAGAGAGAGAGAGAGAGAGAGAGAGACAGACAGACTGACACACACAGAGAGAGAGAGAGAGAGAGAGAGAGAGAGAGATAGATAGAGAGAGAGAGAGAGAGAGAGAGAGACAAAAACCGATATTTCTCATTTCAAACCAGGCTTGTGATGGACAGCCACTGCAATGATCTCTTTATTAGAGTGATAAATCTCTGGTCGATGACCATCATAAAATCTCTCTCACTAAATCCCCTACTAAATATTTATTACTATTTTGTGTAGATTCATGATATGTAATGCAAAATAAGTTCATTTTAGTTGCAAGTTTTAACGCAAGTAAAATGCAGTGTTAAGCAGGTAAATACTTAGGCATGACACTGAAACAAACAAACAAACAAACAAACAAAAAAACACCACCAGAACAAGAGAGAGGATTGATGAGACCCACATTACTGTTTGTGTTTCTTACAAGGTTTTCACGGACATTCTCGCAGTTGTAGAGGAACGTGCCAAAGCGACAGCTGTACAAGTGATCCAGGATCGTTATGAGAAAATGCTCGTTGAACTCAAAGGCTGTTGGGAACTGCAGGAAGAACAGAAGGGTCAAATGCATTTCATTAACACTAGGGGATATGTAGAAAGTCATGATAGTTGTGATTACATTTAAGATAAACATCATGATCAAATTACTTTCACAGCTAAACGGCAGTGCTGCAATAGAACAATACACACGTGTATTAAAACTAGGTGAAAAGAAGCATTTATTATTAAAATAGGATTGATTGTCCCACCAGCTACTTGTTACTGCAGTAATGGTGTTGCTCATTGTTTTACTGGCATAGCAGGTAAATGAGATTGTGGCATAATACATTAGAATATTGATATCAGTTCGAACAGATTCACTCTTATTAATTACACTACATTTCTCACGAGATACCCTACGAACCTGTTGTCATTTAGAGCTCTGAAATACTGATCATAAGATTCAATTCCTGATATTGTTGAGCTGCCAGTGTACTGCTTAAGCAAAACCCTTAACCTGTACTCCATCTGTTCAGCTCAATCATACTGTATGTCACGTGATAAAAATGGCTGTAAATTAGGAAATGTGAATGTAAAGCAGTACTGACTGTGCTGACAGACTATTAATAATGCTATAATAACTCAAATTAAGTAAATAATTGAATGATAAAGGTAACATTTCCTGATATAAGGTTTACGTGCTAGCTGATAAACTAATAACCTTTATTTCTGACATCACAATACCACTTACTTGTTTGGTCATCTGCCACACACAGTCTATGAACTGTAAGAATATAGGCGACCTGTCCTGATCCGCATGATTTTTGTCTCCGTGGCCGATTCTCTGAAAACACACACCTTAATCTTAAGTGATCTTGTGAAGCTACAGTAATAAAGTTTAATAATAAACTTTTCTAATAAACCTTGTGGTTATACAGAATGCACCACAAGCAACAGTACAGGTTAAAGTGTGTAGAGAACGTAGACGCACCGAGGCGAACTTGTGTCCGAAGCTGATCCATTCCTTCTCGATCAGCACCTGGAAGCCCCTGAATGAGCGGTAGTATGAGTCTAGCATCAGCATGGCCAGAGAGGTGAGCTGAGCCGTGCGGTCCCAGCCGTCACTGCAGTGCACCACCACCGAGCTGCCCGAACACACTTTATCTGCTACCTGAATCGCTCCTGACAGCACCAGCTACAGCAGGATGAGAACAGACCAGAGAAAATCAGGAAAATATTAACATTACAACTAACTACTAACTAACTGCATCCATTATCTCTCTGTAGCAGTAGCAGTTTGAATCTAATTTGCATATTGAATGTGATTGGTCCAATGTCACAAAGCTTCTTTTGTTACAACGTGAACAGTGATCGTACATAATGCAATTAAAAACGTTAGGAAACACTAAGACAATTCTTTTTAAAAATGGAAATGCTTGTTTTAGACTGCATTAAGAACAAATCTAACGGCTAATCCTCTATATAATACATTCTATATCTATTGCAATTTTGTTATTAAGCTTTAAGCATTATTTCTATAAATATGTAAAATAGTGTGATGGCAGCGAAGAAGGGCAATGAATAGTGAAATAATTTGATGCTATTTTTACCCACAGGTTACGTTGTTTGTTCGTTGTAAAATCTAAGTACCTTCGAATGTGAGTGGAGGGGAATTTGTATTGTAAAAATTTCATTCTGACTTTCAAGCCAGAGCATCGTAGATATTCAGACATCTCGAATCTGATCTGAATTTATTAGACTCATGTAGATGTCACTACAGCACACACAGGTAGCGATATATATACTTGTATATTCAAGTCCACTGTTTGAGGAAATCACACCTAGCTAGTAAAGGTTTAAACATCTAAAGGCAACAGTCTGTGATTACTGCTACGCTGGTTTAACTGGCTCCTTAACCAGCATAATGTTTGCAGGAAAACAACCTAGGCAAGTTTCTGGTGAAATACATTCATGGCTTTGTGTCCCCGAGTGCAGTTTGTTATAAGAAGAAAAAAACATCCTTCTCTACGGCTTTTCACATTGCCCCTATTGCCCTTCCAAACTCTAAGAAGTGGGGTTAATACCGCTTTTTATCTGAGCAGCAAAAAATTCGGCTTCCTGCCTGTAAACACCAGAGATATGGGAATAAGTGAGTAATTAACCCAGGATTTATGAATGTTTAGTGTGAAATGTCAGTTTATGACTAACCATGATTAAGTCTTAACCCCGGGTTATGTATGAGCAGTGTGAAATGTGAAATGAGATAAAACGAGATAAACCAGGATTCTGTTTGTGTGAAAATCCTTTCTGAAACGTCTCTGAAAAGACCTACTTTTGCTCTTTTTTTGGTCATTTGCCAGAATTCAGCCCTTCACATTTACAATGCGGTTTATGCCACATGATTATTCAAAACTTTCCAACAGTGGCAATAAACTTAAAGCTTATCCATGTTTTACCTTTATGTGCTCCAGCCAGTGAGTGGACTCCAGGCTGGACAGCCAGTGGGACTCCTCTACATTGGGGTAAACAATGTCCTTGAGCTTCTTTAGTGACTCTCTCATCACGTGAATGTTGTGGATGTCGAGGAAGACCAGTTCTGCATTCTGATAGGCATCTTCACCCTCATAACCTCCTCCTGTGGCCTAGGAGGTAACAAGTTAAAGGTCAAAACAAGAAGTGGACATTGCATATTTGAGAGGTGACACCATGCTTACCACCATCAACAAGACTCTGCACAGCTGAGTGAGCAACACGAGTGAATCAGCGCAGATTTTTTACAAAATGCTGTCCGCAGATTAAATACATCAGTGCAATATTAGTGCTCTACTTGTTTCAATTCAGGCAGTTTGTGCCACACGCACACACACACACACACGCACACACACACACACACACAGTTCCGTCTTCTGTTTGCTAAACTCTACCTCATTTGTTATGTCAGTCGGCATGATGAGTAACGGATCGAGCGGACAAAACCAACACGCCTACAAACAGGATCAGAACAGAACAGAACACAGGCAGTCCATGTCTAATCAGCAATCCTGCAAATGCCCCATACACTCACAGGTCAAAGATGGAGATATATTCCAGTGAACAAGAAACAGTGCTGCAATGATCCCGAACTTGAACAAACAAATATAAAATGAATCTTTTAATACAAAAGATGTTCTGTTATAGTATTTGACTTCCACATGAGTAACGCATTTAAACCTGCACAATATCATCACTTAAAAAAAATGTGTCCTAAATATGCTGACCCACATAAACCTGAGAAACTAGTGCATGCTTTCATAACCTCCACATGACCAAGCTAATTATAGAAGTAAACAAAAATTCTCCTCAAAATGTAAGTCAGAATATAATGAAATATAATATCTGTCTGCAAATAAACAAGGACTAAGGTGAAATGTTTGTCCTCTTATCTTTGCACCTATACTTTGCAAAGCTGGGTACATTTGCTGTGGTCTGATTTTTAATATTATTTTGGGCACCTCACCACTCCTGAGTCACTTATGGTGCATGTGTGTAGTGGAAACTTTACTTCCTGAACAAGTGCAGACCCATTCACAGGAATCGTAGCACAGTTCCAGTGCAGTTGAACTCACACCACATCCTGCAAGGCCCACAGGCCTCAGGTTCAGTAACATGGTGCACTTGAGCGCTATCATGTGACCAGTTTGTTCGTGCAAACTGTGCTTTGTTTACTAAACTAAGGTATGAATGCCTCCGAAGACACACCGGCAACGTGTAAGCGCTATACACTTGCTGGGAGTGCCCCCCTTGGCTGCTAGGTTAACCCAGTTAACGGTCTTCTCTGGTATGGGCTATATGCTAATGTTAAAGCTTTGCAGCTGGAAAAACATGCTGTCATAATCTGTAGACTAATGAGCTTACCTATAAACACACACCCACTTCCAACTACTGCAGAACTTAGAATTTAGCACATTACATCTTTAGTAAGGCTTCCTTTAATGACAGCATGCAATTCAAAAATAAATCTGCTCTCCTATTTTACTGCATAAAAGTAACATATTGGAACTGTATGAAGTTTGATGAAAATGAGATTTTTTTTTTCCCTCCTCGGTTATCCCCCACTAAGTACTGCCATTAATCAACTGGCTAAAATCTGACTAATAACTTATGAAAGAGAAAATCTAATATACAAAACACAGCTGTAAGAGTCATTACACTGTGGTGATCTGCCATGCTTTTCAGTTACTTACATTTATGAGGCATTAAATTAAAATACTCAGCATCATCTGGTAAGTTCTAGTAGGAAAAAAAAAACATTTTTTTTCTGCATTGAATAAAAACAGAGAGCAATAGGTTTTGCGAGGTGGTACAGAGATGCTGAATTGCTTTGAGATCCAGCAATTTGTAGGAGAAAAAAAAACCTAGTTAGTGACATTTTTAGGCAGTGGTCACTTTGCAGGAACCACAGAGCACAGAATGATCAGCTCCAAAGCTCTACGTGGTGTTGTTACTTTGTGTAACTGTGATGAATATTTATTCTCCTGTTAGTTTTCTGATGATGGATTTATTAAAGGCCTGCTGTTACTCCTGATGTTCTCGTGCAGCTCAGACAGTGGAAAATGTTTTCTTACACAGACTTAAGGGACTTTCCTTAATTCTGTGGCTACTTGGTTAGCTTCACATCATCTTAATTATTAGCAGTTGTCAGTGAATTAGAGCTGATTAAACACTGTAGGTTGTTACTACTTATCATTATCAGAAACCTAAGCTGTGAAAGCAAAGATTTTTCTGCAAGCCAAAGTGAAGCCGAAATTACTGTTTGAACTATTACAAAAGTACATATATATATATATATCACAGAAAATATAAAAGGTGTCGAGTTCTACAATCATGCACAGTTTGTCAATAACCCGCTCACCTTATTGGCCACAGCATTAACATTCGGCCTGGCATCATAGATGGTGAGTTTGGGCGTGTTGTTGGTCTCCCGGATGATGTCGAGGTAGCGTTCGTCGTCTTTATTGCGCTTGCCGCTCATTCCTACCAGGGGCTGACTACAGCGCATTATCACCGCCTGCTTCTCCCTGTGGATCCATGACAGCACCTGTACACACAGGTAAAGCTCACTCACACTGCATCAAGTCAAGTAGCTTTTTGTCGTCATTTCAACCATATATAGCTGACGCAGTACATAGTGATATGAAACAACGTTTCTTTAGAACCCTGGTGCTACATAAAACAACACAGAGCTAAGGACTTAAAGTAGGTTGTCATAGCCACATTAAGTGCATCGTGTGCAAACTAGTGCAAACAGTGCGAGAGAAAAGACAGACAATACGAAACACTACAGGGACAAATACACAAAATAGCGCCGGCCAGCGTACATACAGTACTCTATATCGTGTACATTGTGGAACAATAGAGTAATCTGAACAAAGACAGTTCTAGTAAACAGATATACACTTGTGTAATAACAGCAGTTGGATAAGGTATTGAAATGTGGTGTGCAAAACAGCAAGGGAGTGTATGAGACAGAACCTGCATGTAAACAGTTTAATATGGGTGCTACTGTACATATGGATGTATATTGTATGTCTGGTCTGGTTGATGGTCTATGCAATAAGGACTTGAGGTCTAAGCTCACCGGTATACGACAACGGGAGCGGAACGTGGCCACTCGCCGCAGATCCTCTTCCGTGGTTTGGAACGGGACAACAAGGATAGTGGGATAAGTGTCGCACAGATCATAGTTAGAGTTGATAAAAGAAATCCTCCACCTATCGTTAGGTAGACCCTAGGAAAAGCAGAGGAGATCATTTGAGTGTGTTTAGTGCATGTGTATACAGTTCTCATTGTAGCCAAATATGCAATCTGTGAACTTTATCAATGAATGCTGAAATATATCGCACAAATATTTCACACTGAAATCTCACACAAAGTGTAAGGACCTCTATAGTGCTCACTGTAAGTATATTTAATGAAAGTAAAATAAAATTTCCTAAATGAAATTTTTTTTTTCTGTAATAGTGAGTCAGTAAAATAATTTCATATATTCTGTAAACACACAGTTACACACATCTGAACAAACAGCACTGTTCGTATTCATTTACATTTCTTGCATTTATCAGACACCTTTTTCCAGAGTGACTTACATTTTTTTATTTCAATTTACACAACTGAGCAATTGAGGGTTAAGTCTCTTCTCAAGGGCCCAGCAGTGCCAGCTTGGTGGACCTGGGATTCAAACTCATAATTTTCCAAACAGTAGTCCAACACCTTAACCACTGAGCTACCACATCCCACTATTCAGTAGTGGAAGAGCGAAAAGAAGGAAAGAAAAAAAAATAAAGCACCATAGTTTGAGTCTAGTTTCTCACCAGGTTTCTTCCTCATGTCATCTCAGTAAATCTTTCCTTTCAGTTATCATCTCTGGTCATTAGGCATCAAAATCTCCATCCAGGTTTCTGATTTCTGAGACATCTATTGAGTCTATTGCTGAACGCACTATACAATTAAAATGACATTAAACCGTGAAAGTGACAGACCTTGCGCAGATGATACATGCAAAACTAGCCTAGGGGATTAATTAAGAATAGAAACAGACATTTTGGAGGCAGACGAAAAATTATCTGGCAAAAATCTGGAGTTTAAAAGTCAAAAAAAATGAATGAACATCTTTGCATCTCACAAAATAAGCATGAAATTGCCCTTTACATTCTGTGCTTGTCTGCAGTTAAAATGATGAATTGCACCACTTATGGAGATTAACACTTTTAGCAATATTCTTAAGTACATTTATATCTCGGTGCTACAATATTGCAAGTTGTGCACTGACACTTGCAACGTTTCTAGAATCAGTACTAGCTGCTGAAACGTGAATGAACAGAGATCTTGAAGCTGAATTTCTTAAACATGTTGGTAAAGTTGCAGGTTGAAGAGCAGCCATGCTTGTCCAACTCATCATATTTATAAAAGCAATAACTAATCCCATATCAGCATTCAGTCATGAAAAGCCTGATAATTTTGACCAAACTGCACTGGAATAAAAAAATAAATAAATTAAATAATAAATAAATAAATAAAAAGATTACACCTCGTTCAGCAGCTTTACTGTGACAAGTCTGATGGCCACTAAGAGCATTACAGACCAGCCACGATGTGTTGTCAAATCTGCAGGGAACGGCAAAAACTGCAATCAATTCAAACCAATTCATCAGCCCAAGTTCATAAATAAATAAATAAATAAATAAATAAATAAATAAATAAATAGAAAAGAGGATAAGAGAGGATTTGCTGAATAAATCACAAGACCTGCTCCTACCCCTGACCATGACTGTTTCTATCTCCTCATACTAGGATCCGAGTCTGGGGTAAAATCTGCACAATCTAGGTTAATACAAAAATGTGTCTAAGACCAGAGGTGAATTAAACGCTGTGCAGCAGAGACCGTGTCGTCAAAGCAAAAACAGTGTGCTGTTTCCCGATCGTTGAGAAAACGGATGGAGGTTTTCTCAGTTCCTCACCTGACGTCTGTATTCATCCAGGGCTTTGTAAACTTCCCAGCCGTTCTCGTCAAATTTCTCCTGGCTCAAATATGAAAAGAGTGGCTATGGTGTTTGGTGGGAAAGAGAGAGACACACACACACAAAAAAAATGGAATTACATTCTACTGAGTGGATTTTGGACACAGCCTTTAGAAGTTATGCAAGAATCCTGCATACTATAAACAACCACCACAATAATAAAAATAATAATATGTATTATGAATGTGAACGAACGGCGGTGTGCTTGAACTGACCAGTCCGTGAGAGAGAGGGAATGCGTATTTAAAGAGCTCCCCGAAAATGTCTCGACGACTGTGACCCTCTTGCTTCAGAGCAAACCTCAAGTTCCTCATGTCCTACAAACACACACATTCTAAGATGTAAGTTGCTGAACACGTTATCTTCTAGATTTTATTAACAGCAAAAAGTAAAGCCACTACACACAAATTCCACCTGGAGTACAAGGACTGAAAGAAACGAGCATTTCCAAATTAATAATTAAACACTTAAATGTCAGTGCAAGACTCTACACTTATACTGTTTTGATGATTTTGTTCAGCTAATATGTCTGATCAGTGAGATTACTGTTCTGAAGCAGAGTGTGCTACCTTGCAGGTGATGTCCAGCCCATAAGAATTCTCCCCTCGGCTGGAGGCTCCGCCCATCTTCTCTATCCTGCTTATGACACCAAGCGGGACATCCAGCGCAACCGTGACGTCCTGTGATACAGACAGCAACATTAATCAGTACAACTAGTGTTCTATCCAATCACCTAAACCAAGTGTCTGATCTACTACCCTGCCTGTTGGGGTATTTATTTGAGTGAGGATTACACAAAACCATGATGTAAAGGAAGGTGTGGTCGATATAGACATATTCTGTTTAATGTACTGTTTAATGTACTAAATATCAGGTAATTAAAAGCAAACCTGCACATGACCTTGTCCACTGTCCAAACTAGGTGGAAAGCAGTTGCATGTGAGCTGTTCTGAGATTTACATGATGATGCTCTGGGTTGCCAGATGCATGGATTATCCTCAAAACTGACAGAAATGCTGCTTTTTATTCATGGTCATTCATCTTCAGTACGTGTTTTATCTATCTCTAGTCAAGGATACGGTGAACCTGGAGTCTATTTGAAAAGCGGAAATGTATCCTATAGAACGATGTTTACTGTTTATTAATCTCCTTGTCTATTGTCGCTTCTTTGCCATTTGTACAAATCCAAAACAGAAAGAAATGTAATTACATGTTCATGGTTAAACGGCTGTTCTGCATAAGGCATATGTGCATTATTACACTATTATTAGTCTTATATTACTTCCTGTAGCATAAAACTCAGAAATCTTATCTTTATTATAGCAGAGTGTGCCACAAACCAGCAAATACGTTTTCAGCACAGTAGCTGATTCGGGCAACTGTACATATTTAAGCATTGCTACATACAGTGAGAAAGGAAATATCACTAAAAGTATTTCTCTAGAAAATCCAGCTCTTTTGTTCCACCTTTTTCTGGTTCGAACTCCGACAGATCGAGCTAACAGCTGAAACTTGCAGGTGTGTCTTGGCCTGTGCCAACCACAGACCGTGCCAACACACAAACGAAAGACTCCCTCATAAGATCTTCGTTCAGCCCTCCCTTTTTTTTTTCTACCCATGCCTATCCTTTTGTTTTCTGTTGCAGCACAAGGACAAACATGACGTGCTGTCTGGCTAAGAGAGCATTAACTAAAAGGACGAAGACAGAAACCTTCTTAAGACAGAGACACATGTAAAAAGAGAAAAAGGAAAAAAAAAAAAAAAACAGGACAGAAGAGAGCGACAGAGCTCTGAGAAAAACCTTGCAGTCGGAGCTGGCAGGTGATCAGAAAGACGGGAAGCTGTTGGATGTTACCCTGCTGAAGAGGTGGAGCGAGGTGAAGGGAGGCAATCTGACTCACAGTGTCTGAAACTGTCTGCTGAGCACATTTACCTCAAATAGGAAATCTGGAGTGTCTGAGAGCTGCTCTGAGAGAAGTGTGCCTATCTTTCAATAAAACTCTGTGACAGCTTCTCACCGCATCAGTGCTCTTGAAGTACAGTCTGTAATTGGTGATGAACACTTTCCCTTTGAGCGCTCCATTGAACGGGCACATGTAGATGAGGTCTTTGTCTGAGAGAAAACATAAAAGGCTCGTAAAAATGGAGTAGCACAGATATACACAGTCACGTTATATTTCAGCAAACGTTTTAGAGAATGCAGTCTTGCGTTTAAAGCTGCGTCTAATAATTCTACATTAAGTGTTTGAACGAATTCCTTCCATAATTTTACACACCTTGTTTAGTCGATGACCTTTTGACACACCAACTGACAACTTTATTTTTATCTAGAGACTTTTATGTGAAAATCTGAACATCAGCAGCTTCCACGTGATTGGCTGATTAGAGAATAACTGCATCTAGCTGGGATCCATCCAGTTTTAACTTTATATTTGAGGTCATTTGAGGTCCATTTCCTAGCTGCATGTAACAATACTGTAAGGTCACTTGGCTTGTGTTGGTAAATAAATAATTTTTAATCCATAACTGTATACTGTAAAATAATTTACTTATTCAGACACGTTACATTTTAAGACTTCAGATGTGCATCAGACTAAAAGTAGAACTTGGTATCTTAAACATATCTTTAACAAAATCAGATCACTAGATGTTGACAATTTTTTTAACACCCTGTATATTATTCCTTGATACTATTCAATAAACTTCAATTCGATACTATTCAAAAAAAAAAAAAAGTTTTTTTTTTGTTGTTTTTTTTTACATGCTGAATGTTACACATGTACACACAGGTAGTTTTTGCTTAGCTCAAGTTCCTGCTGAAAGATACACACAAAACCTACAAAAATCAAGCATTTATTTAATGAAATGGGATTCGATTTCCAAATCACATGGTGCAATGATATTAACCCTCTTAAACAAAATCATGCCCAATATTTAAAGTCAACATCGCAAAATATAGTAAGTAATGGGCTGAAATTCTTGTTATGAGTAGATATTTTACTTGTATAAGATCATTTATAAATGTATTAGTGCTGGAACTAACTGTATCCGACTGCATCCGTTTAGTGCACCAAATATCCGGATCGAGATTCAGATTTAAATCTGAAAATAAATATATTTTTTTTATTAAATATAAAGCCTACTCTACTTTTTAATCCAACTCACAGTTGGTTTTGTTTGTATCTGCCCGTAATATCTTTTAAGATGTTCTATTATAGAACTGACAAATTTAGTTGGTTTTATTTGGCAGAAGATAAATAAACTGGTAGCCCAATATAAAGCAGAGTAACACAGAGACATGTAGTTACTAAGGACCGCTGCATGCTCATGTCAATGAACAAGGGCTTTGTCTGTCTGAGCTTCATACCCGACTTTACAAACTGCCTGAAATTAAAAACCCTCTCATTTGTGGGACTTTTTGTTGCATCCGGCAAGCACTAAATAAACATTGTTCCCCTATTCAGATCTGTATTTGTAACTGTTTAGAGCATGTTATATAATTAGCATGAACAATGTATTCAAATATGGTTCCATCCCTAGCATTGCATAATGTACATTATCTCATGTAAGGTACATACCATCCTTAGATATAGTACCAAACATCTACATACACATAGTAAAATTTAAATAAAATTGCAAAAGCAATTAAGATGTTATGCTAACATATACAAACACAAACACACACACACTCACCTATAACTCTCTCCTCTCCTGGCAGTAAAACAACATCTGCGAGTGGCTCCATCTTCAGACTTTCCCTGGATTCCTGTCAACACACAGAGGAAAATCAGCCTGACATGGGTGTGTGTGTCTTTCTGTGTATATCTTACAGTGATGCTATAAGAGGTTCTCCACTACACAGTGACAGTGCATTGTAAAGCGGTGACCAGCCTGAGGCGTAACCTGTTCTGGAGCCGTGTTGGACTTGCTCATTGGGGATAAATACAAATACATTTAAGTATATCTAATATTAATCTTTAATTTTTGTATTCTATTAATCTTCATATTATTCTTTATATTAACCTTTTGTTTTATGTTTATGTTCTGTAAAGCTGCTTTGACACGATGTCCATTGTTAAAAGCGCTTTACAAATAAATTTGAATTTAAATTTGGTGGGAAGAAAAAAAAACACGGCTACAGTTCTCAGCAAACGAGAACGCAAGAGTCAAAGCAGGACAGTGAGAGTAGTGGAGGGCGAGAACAAAGCAGAACAGATCTTTTTCACTCCAGCATCCGTATGTGTGTGTGTGTGTGTGTGTACACATGTGGACACAGATCCAGATCGCCTTTCTCTTGGTCACTTTCCTGTTGGAAGTTCAAGCTCAGTGAAGAGGAAACACACACATACTCATGCACACACACACACATACACCGAAAAGCATTATCACATGAGAGCTCCAGGGTTCTGAGCTCTACTTTACAGAGATTACTAATAAACCAGGCAAACATACACAAACATGCAGTTCCTCTCTTCAGAACACAGAGGAACTGGATTATCAAACAACAGAAGAACGACTGTGAACAGAAGCTGATAGTGTTTTCACACCCAAATCCACACTCGTAATGACATCAGGATCACACCTTAGACTGGAATGGACTGGTATAATGATTACAGTGGAGTCCTCTGTTAAACTGGTTGCTGTAAAATGACCAGTTCTTAACTGTGCTGCTTCTTACATCTTACTTTTGTGACATGGAAATTTAAATGATTTTTTCTAAAAAGCAAAAGGAAAAGTCTGAGGGTTACGAGTTCAGATGGTCACAATGACACGGCCACCTGTGGACCCGGGTGTTAGGGATGGCTTATTCTCTCTCCTGTCAATCACAGCGACACATTTGTGAGCTCGTAGATGTCGAAGAGAGCAGATTTCCTCCCAGTGTGTTACGTTACACTATAAACATGGGCCGTATGAGAGATGTACAAAACAATTCAGTGATGTTACACACCTGGTGAAAACAGCAACAATTTTGAACCACAGAAGTGCAGAAACTGCTTTAATTGAACAGTTGATGTTTTTCTTAGGCTCTGTTCAGACTTTTGCATGGCGATGTATGATGAGTGTTCACAAGCACACGAATATGACTAAAATAGTTAAGTGTTAACACTTGGTATTTTCATGAGTCTTGGATGCGTCTCCACAAGAACGTTTGTGATCACATTTCATTAACGGCAACACTGCCAAATCTGCCAAGAGCAACCGGAATGTAATTCAAAACCAAACACCAACGTGCGAACCAAAAACCAAACCAAACACTCACAGTGTTTATCTTTAGCTGTTGGGCGGCATTTCTTTATTAAATCATCAGGCGCTCAACGTCGCCCTGTAAAATCTCTGTTGTCTCTCGGCTTGTGCGTCTTGGCTCATCTACTCGTATTTCGTTTCGACAATCAGAAACATGAAGAGGGTGATTTATTTTCATGCTTTCTGAACATTTATAGCTCTCAACAGCTTTACAGCGAGACATCCTTTAACTTCACCACCACACTTCTGAATAATTCAATATGAACACTTCAGAACCAGAAACCGGGCAGGAAAAATCACCACTGACTCTTCGCACCCTGGACACAAACTCTTTCAGCTCCTCCCTTCTGGCAGGCGCTACAGAACTTTGCTTACTAAAACTGCCAGACACAGGAACAGTTTCTTTCCCCAGGTCCCTTATCACCCTGATTAAAAACTCACCATAATTATATTCCCTGCTTCATATCTATAAGCACTGCATTATCAGGACTGTCAGTCATCACATCATCAGTATATGTTACACACACTACTGCTGCTGTATATTGTACAAAAAGCATAATATTGCACAATATTGTTATTTGCACTCCCCTACTTTATGTTCATATTCTATATTCATATTTAATACTCATTCTGTGTATATTGTATCTCATCGTCTGCATTGTCTTGTATAGTTTGTATAGTATAGTCTTATTTATGCCTGTACTTTTGAGAGTCACAAACAGCTGGAACCAAATTCCCCGTGTGTGTCAACACGGCCAATAAACCTGATTCTGATTCTGATCTGGGCTGTCAAAGAGAAAATCCACTCCAGCATTCGACCATCTACGCACAAATACAGCATTCTTAAAATCTTTCAATAACTATTTCATTTCATTAAGGTGATAAATGTGTCCTGTTTTCATGCATATATTGTCCTGAACAAAGAATAGCTTTGTGATTAAGAGAACAATTAGTGAAACAACAAGTCTTGATCCAGTAAATCAAGCAGAGCTCATGCTGAGAACGGTAACAACATGACAGGCGCAAACTTCAATATGCAAGTAATAATAAATGAGGTTTAATTAATGTGATGTTACATTCTATGTTTGTGGGTTCGCTGTTTTGTTTGTTCTTTCTCTCTCTCTCCCTCTCTCCTTGCTCCGCTATATACCTTTGCAGATCCCTACCATTGGACATCTGTCAGTCTTCATTATCCTGCGTGACATTACCCATCGATCCATCAATCAACCAGAATCAGAATCAGGATTGGAATCACAAACAGAAAAAGAAACAGAAAGAGAAAGACGACGTGTGCTAATTTGTTAGAGGGCTATTGCTGTTCAGTCGGTTTTAGTATGTGAGACTGTTCATGTATCCCGGACGAGCCCCCATTTGTTACGACCCCAAAAGACATTTAGGGGTATGGTTGGGATGTAACAATATGAAATGATTATAAAGTTAGATTTCTGGTGTGTATGTGGTAGAGCTTTCTTGCTGCAAGCTGTGAATCAGTGGTATAGCTGGACGTTTGAAATGGGTCAGTCATACCAGACGTCATACCAGAAAACCATGATGACTTTTTGATATCAGCAAATGTGAAAACATACTTGGCAATAAAGATCTTTCTGATTCTGATAATACAAATATAATGCTGTCATGTGCAACTCGCAAGACGTATCTGACCCTGTTCACACCTTTATCTGTGCCCTTGTATTCAGAGACTGAGGTTAATACCAAGTGGTAGCAAAACACATGAAAAAAATGATTTTCACATAAATTTCCCATGTAAAATAGCATTTGCCCAAAAAAGCTTGAAAAATTGAAAAGTGGAAAAAGACAAAAGAGAATAAGGGGGAAAGTGAGAAGAGAGAGAGAGAGACGAGAGAGAGCGAGAGAACGAGAACGAGAGGGAGAGAGAAGGAAAATGAGAGAGGGAGAACGAGAGAGAGAGAGAATTTAAACTTTTACTAGCCTTTATTTAAAAGTAATATCATACATATAATCAGGGTGACTACATAAGTAAATACCAAAAACTGCTTCAAAACATCAGACAAAGCATAACAATGAAGAGATTTTATTTGTGATAATTACTCTGATTCTGCTGTAAAGAAAGGTTCTTCCTCTTCTACTGAACATAGAGAGAGTAAGGGAGGGAGGTAAGGGGGAGAAGGAGAGTGAGTGGGGAGGAGTGTGGAAAAGAGAAAGCGAGAGAGAGAGAGAGAGAGAGACAGTCAGCCATGGGTGGCTGGATGGGTGCAATTATAATAGTGACAGAGGTGACACTGACACACACACACACACTATACATACATACACACACACACACACACACACCCTGGCACTACAGAGAACCGTCACTCTCACCTGCCAGGTGTTAGAAGCAGCACTAACATATGTATAGTCCAGCAGTGGTCCAGCTAAAAGTGTACCAGCATGCCAACTTCCTGTCTGCCCTCCACATTCAGCCAAGAAATCACCTCCTGCCAACAATGCCATTGTGTGTGTGTGTGTGTGTGTGTGTGTGTGTGTGTGTGTGTGTGTGTGTGTGTGTGTGTGTGTGTGTGTGTGTGTGCTCATGCTCAGCAAGCTCTATTCAATTGTAATACTGCTTGAGTCACATTCAAATGAAAAGTCTAATATAGTATAAACGTTCATCCTTTTCCGTGTAAAACGGATATGTCCTGTAAGTTGCACTTCTATACAAATTTGTACTGCTTTGTACAACACTAACATGCCTTCTTCAAGTAAAGCTTTGTTAATCTGCTGAAGAGGAGAATCAAGCATGTTAAATGAAGTAGAAAGATAATTAGGCCTGTTTAACTAAAAATCCCATTCGTTTTACTCTGTAGGATTAGGTGACATTTCCACTTAAGAGCTGGTATTTATTTAGTCAGTCAGTTGTTCATTTACATGGCTACTATATACAAATTATAATGCTATATTTGTTCAAACAAACAAACAAACAAACAAACAAATAAGTATATGTGAAGCTAGAACATCTTGAAACCCAATCTTTCCTTGACTATCTATTATCATATTTTTCATTGCAATGATACAGACCTGTATTACATTTTTGCACGTTTACTAATAAATTCATTATTAAAATCTTAAAGCACTAATTGTTTTAACCGTATTCAATGCTTGACATGGAATGGGAATGAGCAGAATCTCACTAAAAAGCATCAAAAATCTTCAAAGGAATAAACTTGTAAGATTTGTGCTTGTTATGCTCATTCGTAAATGATGTAGTATTATCACATCATATCAAGTCAATATAAAATCTTTGAAAAAAAAAATGCCATCGTGAGGCATGAGGCATTAAAATCACTTTCACCAGCAGACATCTTAAATCTTCATATTTTTTGTTTGTTTTTAGATTTCCCCTGATTAGATTTTCTTTCCGATTTTCTACCTGCCACCCACTAGAATTGTATAAAATTCCTGCTAACTACTGCATATCTTTGTATTGCTGCTCATGTTACTTCCCAAAGCAGCTGAACACACCGAGAAGAGTGTTGTCTACCTTCTTCCTCATACGTGAGCCAGAAGATGTACGTGATTGGTTAGTTTTTTGTGATTGTTGCAGCCAAAAATGAGCAAAAAATCTACTTGAACGGGCAAAAACGCAAGCACGGGATTCTTCTATAAAACTACTAGCAGTGAAGACATGTATGTAATTACAGTCTGTAATAGTCGTACTCATGTTTGACACAGGTGAAACAAAGAGTTCTTTGACTAAATGTGCGTTGTGATGACGCTACATGACGTGTCTTGGCCCAGATCTGCGGAATATTTGAGAAACTGTCAATTGCTCCAAATATGTCAGAGTTTGCTTGATTTGGAGTTCATTTCTGCGAGCGCAAAATTGCAGAATCCTGAAGGGACTAAGTGTCATTGTGACTGACAGCAGAGAGAGATGGTAATGCCATCCCTCAAACCCAGACATCACGGCAAATTATGCTCTCCAGTGCTCACAGCCAGGCCTGTGGCATAGTCAGGAATCAAACTAGTGCTTTCACAGGCTAAACTTTATCTGCTGACAGATATCATGAGAGGCAACTACTGTTTTTCTCACAATATTAATTCCCGCAACTCTACTGTAAGTGAGATGCACATGTACCAATGATTACTTCCGTTTTTACATCACAAGACAAGTTCGGATTACTCGTACAATAAACACTTACTGTTTTGCACAATACATTACAATACCTCATATAACTGCTGCTACTACATTAAGTGTTAATTACAGTATTTCTGCACATGCACTATAGAATATACAATATGGACACTTCATTAAGTGTAATGTATATGTACACCTGTCTGAATGAGTGGTACAGGGTAATGCATTTTGCTACTGTACAGTGCAACAGCGGATACTATACAGCACAGGATAACACTGAAAAGCATCTTTTATTAATGCGAGCAGAGAAAGTCAAGCCCACCTTCATCTATAACTGAGTAAAGCGAAAACCACGAGCATTGTTCACACTGCACATGACAACAAATGTAACCTGTATTTTTGAAATGTGCTTTGAAAAAGCCACGGGAATATAAAAGTGAATTTAAGCCCCAACAGAAAGAAGGTGTAGATATCTGTGCATTGTGACGGAGAGACACTGAGACATTGAGAAAACATAGTAACAGTATGCACTCACGTTTGGACTGGAGCTGTTCTCCAGAGAGCTGGAGCTGTAACCCGGTATAGGAGCTGGAGCTGAGGCCATTGCTGGGACTTCTGCTTCCACCACTAGTGCGAAATAAAAAACAAAGAACCTCAGAGCTACAAATCAAATAAGCTAAAATCCAACCCAATACAAGACATGACACATGTTTGATAAATAGGCCAAAATGTAAGCAGAGCAAAGCGTTATTGAGCCAATTTTTTGTTTTGATGCCACACACATTTGAGGTCTTCAACACAGCCAAATATAGCCAAGCATGAGACAAGGGCGGAAATGGGTGGGTTTGGGACTATGTAGAACATCATATCTGATATCCATGAGTCATAGTTCTAGGTGTTACAGTAAAACTTTTTCACTCTATGCTGCCCTAAGTCAAAAAAATATCACAGAAATACTCAGCCATTTAAAACACACCAGACACATCCTACGTGAGGATCATGAGTTCGAATGGTAACGACGTCACAACCATCTGTTACCTGGAGCCAAGTGAACAAAACTGGACATGAGGGAAAGTTTACTCCCTGTCCCATGTTAATCACAGTGCTACTAGTTTAATGTTATACAATGATTAATAATATAGAAAAGTTCAAGATTAATATTAGACTTGTATTTAACTGTGTTTATATTTATCTCCAATGAGCAAGCCTAAGGTGACCGAGGTGACTGAGCTGGCTGCACATGACTCCGTGAAGCCTGTGCTAACCTTCACACTCCCTGTGCGGTGGTTTAGGCACGATATGGGACAGTTGGCTGGTAGAGTGGCAGGAACTGGCAGGTGACCAATTAGGGAAGGAAATTGATCAGGTAAAAAAAAAAACTGTAACAGACAGAAATAAGTAAAAGATTTAGCAGTGAGGTAGCTGCTTGATCATATACATTGACAAATACAGAAAATGAAAACTCTAGTTCCAGAGATGTCAGAAGAGTTTAGAGCACCAACAGCCCTTATTCCACACCTCAGTTTCTTGCCAGAGTTTCAGGTGCTTTGGGGGAGAAAGGAATCACAAACCAGTGCTTACTTCAGCTCTTGATGACTGCAATTTGATGTTACTGCTCAATATCACATAGCTGCTGGTCTGTCTTAGACATATCCATGTTAGACAGCTGAACATGACGTAGAAAGTTTTTTCTTTCAGGCAGCAATAATGAAAAGATTCTGTGTTTGCAGAAACTATGACATTTTTCAGTTTAAAAAAAAAAAAAAGTCCCCATTGTGATTCACAGTTCAAACCTAATGAGTGTGAAGTGACAGAAGGGTCCAGAGGTGTGAATTAGTATGAAAGCGTTGCAGAGAACACATGATGGGAGTACTCCAGTTTAATATGTCGTTACCATCTTCTCTGTAAAGAAAGTGCTCCTTGTCCTTTAGGTGTAGGCAGAGTCCTGACCTGTGGGATTTTCCCTTGTGTTCAGGACTTACAATGTGTACACTGTGTACAGTTTTGCTGCAAGTCCCTCCATTTACTTGTAGGGTCTGCTCTTCCAGAAAGTTTCTGTCTAAGTGTGCCGCAGGGTTCAAATTGTGTTCACTTGAAATCCTTCACATACTCTGTGTAAAAATTAATTCAATAAATAAAACGGATTTATAAAATGTATTTATTTTTAGATGTATTTAATTAAATAAATATGAGATGTAGTAAGGAGTAGCATGACCACACCAAACTGCATTATTTACCTACACACAGTATGTCCCAAAGTAATGGATTCCTCTTACACCACAAACATTTGCCAACAATTACAACTTGAATGTTTTTAATGAACGACCCATCACACATTTTATCAACCATTTATACTAGAAATGTCCACAAGACAAGGTAGTTCGTGTTATCAGGTTTTCTTCAACAGGCATTCCTTCACCAGTGTCTCTTATCTCTCAGCGGAAGTTATTTAGACCTACAAATGCAGCTTATCGGGTTACCAAGTAACCAGAAATTGCATAGCTTACTGTCCTGAACACATTCTTGTGGTGGAAAACCGTTACGCAAAATGCTGACACTGGAGACTCCTTCTGTACACGTAAAATAATCCTCTCTTTACGGAACCCTTCAGCAAATCTACTGCTAATCAGTTTATTATTAGTTCTTCTGTGAAGGGGCATAGTGGCTTAGCACATTTGTCTCACACCTCCAAGGTTAGGTGATTTCAGCCTCATCCCTGTGTACAAAGAGCTTACATGTTCTCCTGTCCTTTGAAGGTTTTCTCCCCAGATCCTAAGATGTGTTGGAGGCTGACTGGAATCTCTAAATTGCCTTTCATGTGTAAGCATGTATGCTTGTGTGATTAGTTGACACACTGTATAGTAAAAAAAATACCAAATTTTGTTTATTTTATACTCTGAAAAATAGGTTCATCACCCAAATGGTTTTCCGCTTCACAAAAAGGTTGAAAACTCTCAGAAATTACTCTACCAACTGTATTGTTGCCCACTTTTTTTCCCCTAAAGGTGGCATATTTCACAAAATCACACTGAAATGTGCTTATCGGTCAAATAAAGAGCTGCTGCTGGCTGAACGCTTGAGCAGGATATAACGCTTCAAGCAGCTTGCATTATATCCTGTCCCAAATGCAAAAAAAAAAAGGTCTGGATTAAAGAAAGTGTCTACCAAACATATAAAAGTAAAACACATTCAGTAGTGAAATTTGAACAGGACACCAAATCCTGAGTGTAGCAAAGAAAACAACTCGCAGCTTTCTTACCATAGAAGTAAACAGTCTTCACCAACGCCTAAAAGCCTGAAGTCACCCCTAATGCTGAATTTAGCTTACAGTGTCTGTAATTAAGAGCAAATGCAAAACAACTCGACACCAACCAAAACAGCCATCTGCTCTGTGCTCGCGTGCTTCGCTGCATTAACGTAACTACATGACTACTGTCATTGTCTTTATATATACACTATAGATCACACAGCCTATTCTGATTCTGAGATGGTAACTTAGAGTGAGGACACTGATAGTGTCTGGCAATAGTTATTTATATAGATGACATCGTTGGAGAAGCTATTGCATCATATGATCTAAAAGCTGCTCACAGGAACTAAAAAGAGGATGGATGTTGTTATAAAGGCTTATGGGTAGACATAGACGTGAACAAATAATAATTTGCCATAATAATAATAATAATAATAATAATAACAAAGCAAATGTATTCATCAAGGCAAGGAACATGTTTAATGATTCCCAGGAAGTGGGTGATGCTTTATCAGGAGAGGAGAAGCACACCAACTTGTGTAGCACCTCATGACTGATCTTACAACCAAAGATCATCTACAAACTGTGGTTCTCTCTCCTTTCACCGCAAAAAAAAAGGTAATTCTACCTGGCTAGAGTCTACTTTTTTCTTGTTGCTTTGCTTAACCATGAGGTGGCTGTTTGCTGTGTAACAGGAGAGTTATTACCACAGCTTAGAGTTTAATCAGCATGACTGCACGTTGACCCCATGTGTAGTATGGAGCAGATCCAGCAGCTTGGTACATTTAAACATATACGCCATGTGGAAATATTGAAAAATTCACTATGATGTTGGGTTTATATTCTTTGGGTGCATCCCAGTTAGCTTTCTAGTTCATTAGTCAGGGCAATCAGCAGGGTCTATTTTTGATCTCAATAGCAAAATCTTTGGAAGGTTTGCTTTTAAAAAAGGAACCAATGTAAGTAGCTTGTTATAGCGGTTGTAACTCAGATTATTGCTTACGTTAAAAAAGGCCCTAGATCAAAATGTTGCAAGTAAACAATACAGACAGAACAATCAGAGATTTTTATACTGAACATAAGAAATAGGATGTCAGAGGATTATGGGTCATTTCATTATGGGTCACTGATGGATGAAGTAATTTGTTATTTTGTCCTAATTGAAAGTTTAACTATGCAATGAACTGTGGCTTGGAAAAGAAAGCTGGCTGCCATTAACACAGTAAAGTGTAAAACTCTTTAAACAGGAAAACAGGATTAGACCTAAACTTTCTGTTCCGGATAAAACAAGTCATAAAACAGCACGACAAAGTAAAGTTAGCTGTGGGAGTCTATAATAAGAAAAAATCCTCCAAAAGTGAAACTTTGCCTTGTTCGTTCTGACTAATTCACACACACACTCTCTCTCTCTCTCACACACACACACACACACACACACACACACACACACACACACACACACACACACACACACAGACACAAACAAAACACACAGACACAAACACACACACCTTAACTATGGAAAATCGGACTATATTGGACCCCTATTTTTAGGGTCAAAATAAAACCCTAAAACTCTATTTAACACGAAATACTCAGAAAGCCGAGTATAACAACATGACAACAAAGTGTGCACACGTGTAAAAACGGAACTTTTACAACTTCTCACTGTTCCGTCAACACAGTTTGCGAACATTCCGAGTTAATACATGGAACACTATTTAGCTTGAAAGAAGCACAGTGTTGTTTTCCTATCCACATTCCGACAAACCAAACCTTCTGAGCTTCTATTGGCTTGTCATGTCCCGCCCCCTGCGCTGTGATTTGTTGTTATTTCACTGACCAATCAATGGGACGCATCTAAGCACAAAGTGTTAGTCAAGCTCTAACAAGTAAGCGGGACTTGTCAGAATACGGGTTGAGAAAAAAACCCGTAGGTTTAGTGTTGTTACCAGGAAATAGCTCGGGCCTATCCGAAAGACTGCTCTCAAGTGAACAGTTTAATCAGGCTCTTAAAATCAGCAGACCAAGATTGTGAAATAAAAGCAAGTATAAAGTACAGATCGTGAGCCGGACGCTAGTTCTCGCTTGCTAACCCATGTACTCACCCGATAAGTGTAATTGTCCGTTGCTGAAATGGCCAGTCTGTTTAGCACCGCCGCAGGAAGCGCTCTGCCCGAGTCACGTGACCGCGCTCAGCACCCTGATTGGCTGCTTGTCAAGACGGCCACTCCGACAATTTAAAGGAGATGGATTTTTGACCGGAATATAAATATCAGTATGGAGTAAAATAATAATAGTAATAACTTGTGACTGATGTTTACATGTAAAAATAAACCCAGCTCGGAAGTGGATCCAGATGTTATATACTAATGCATGCAACTATATTTACAGCCATATATATATTATTATATATATATATATTATAATATATATATTATATATATATATTATATTATATATATATTATTATATATATATTATATATAATAATATATTATTATAATGTGTTATTATACAGTATAAATCTCTATATCTTCATCTAATGAAACTTTAAAAAAAAGTTTTGTTATTTACTGCATGAGACACCCTCATCCAGAGCAACTTACATTTGATCTAAAATTAACAATTAAAAGTCTTGTTTATGGGCCCAACAGGGGCAGCTTGGTGGACCTGGGATTCAAACTCACAACCTTCCAATCAGTAGCCAACACTTTAGCCACTTGGCTATTTCCTTAATCAATTAATAGCGTTATATTATAGTGTAACTACACAATCAGTTTGGGTATGAAGATGATATCAGTATATCATTTGGATCTTTTTTTGGTAACGATACATGATACAGTATAACATGGAGTACACATAAAATAGCAAAACAAAACAAAGTATAAATTAGTATAAATTTCAGTTTATACTAATAGCCATCTGCATATTATATTCATAGTACATATATATTCATCTGTATATTATATTCATAGTACATACATATCTGTAAATTACTGTTTATAGTAATAGCCATATATTTTGTTACATCCCTGTAAATTTCAGTTATAATTATAGCCATCTGTATATTATGTTCATAGTACATACACATCTGTAAATTACTTCCATATTACCATTTTATTTAACTTATTTAAAATCTTGTACAAACAGTATATCCTGCACTTGCTACTATTGTACTCTGGTTAGACCTAAACTGCATTTTGTTGCCTTGTACTTGTACATGTGTAGTGACAATAAAGTTAAATCTAATCTAATCTAATCCTGCCAAAAAACTAAAACTTTTGAATGAAAGCTTATTATCCATAAAGCAGTGTGAAGCTGTATTATATTATCATTATTATTGTTGTTATTATCTCCATCATGCCAGGGTATGGTTTACATTTATAGCTAGCTGTAGTAAAAGTCGAATTCAGCTCGACTGCTTGTTTATATAAACCAAAGGAAGCAGAGCTCTGCTCACTTGCATTGCATTACATTACACACTCAAGCAAATGGCTCAACAGAGGACAGGTTTAGAGTACTAAGTCTCATAAAAGTGACACCTGGGAAACCATAAAGTAAGTTCCTATGTCTACACAGCACAATCTGCCTTGCCTTCCACCTGGGTCAGTTTGTTGCAACGAAGCTTGTTAAAATTAAAGTCTGTTATACAAAGCAAAGCAAAGCAAAGCACACACACACACACACACACACACACACACACACACACACACACACACACACACACACACACACACACACACACACACACACAAACACACACAGACACAGACATACACACACACAAAATGGTCAGTAGGAAATTATAGTCAGTGATTTAGTGTCAAGCTCCTTAAACAAAGAACAGAGGCAGTAATAGTGACTTCTTCCCAAATATGAGTTCATGAAGTATTTTGTATTTCCTGAATAACACAGGATCTAGGCAACACCCTGAGCCTGCTTTCTTTCATTTCTGCTTGCACACAGTTGGGATCTTTTTTTAATATACAAATCACAAGATATTTTAGAAGGTGTTAATGGGCTGTCTCATTGCCATTACTGACTTCCTTCCTGTCTCAGTTGTGAAGCTGTGCAGAGCTGCTGTCATTACTAAAAGAACACTTTGCCTTTGACTTGCTTTGTACACTATGCAATTGAGCGTGTAAATTCATTGTGTTTGTAGTTAATAATAACACAGTATTATAGATCATTTTACATACATTACTGTTTGTATATCTATATTTCTCAGTTTTAAAGGAACAACTGCAGGTGCAATGATGTATCAGCAAAAATGTAGAAGCAAAACAATAATTTTATCTCAAAGTGAAACAGATAAAACAAAAATAAAGAACTGAGATGTGGTTGAGTGACCAGAATGCTGGCAAGAAAGATCTCACTAGCAGTTCCTGTGTGTTTCCTATAAATTATGCTAAATTCAGCTCAGTACAACCTAAATATCCAGCACTGTTTTACTTTGATGCATGAAGTTCGTGTCCATACATGATCATGTTATGAGATTGTGAGTGTGTTTTTGTAGTTGTTGTTTTTGACAGTTGTTACATCCAGCGTGTAATTTCACCTCACTTCTAGTGTTCCCAGGATATGCTCCTGAATCCACACACCCCTGACAAAGATAAACCCTTCAAGGCCAAATGTATTCGAACACCTGACAATTACACCCATATGTGGATCTTTGCTAAACTATTGCCACAAAGTTGAAAGCACACACTTGTATAGAATGTCATAGTCTTGGCCTGAACCCCACTGAACACTTTTGGGATAAATTGTTGATTGCACCCCAGGCCTCCTCACCTTATATCAGTGCCTGACCTCACTAATGCTTGTGTGGTCGAATGAGAACAAATCCACAAAGCCATCACAGAAGGCAAAATATAATGTAACAGCATAAGGGGACAAAATATGGAGTCGGATGTTCAACAATCATATATGGGTTGATGTCAGGTGTCCACTTGCTTCTCACCATATAGTGCATCACAGCTGGTCTTACAATTTTATTGATTTTAATTGTAATACACATTAAACAGTACATAAAAGGACATGTTTTAGATAGTCATTGTCAAGGTAATGATGAATCTGGAGACTATCCTTAGAACACTGATCCATTACAGTGCAACAAGTACATACATAACCAACACTAGACCTAACCGCACAGACCTAAACCCAGCACAAGATCAAACCAGGACTGCTGTGACTCTGTGGTGGCATTGCTACCCTCTGCATGACAATACTGCCCATGTAAAATATTTTGGGCAGAAATTAAGTTTCCTAGAAACCTGGCTGATGTAAAACACGCAGATTCTGTTTGCTGTAGATATTTGGGAGTTGTTGTTATCCACAGAACAAGGTTCTGACTTAATTTAAAATCTTTTATTTGGAATCATGATGGATTAGTAACCCAGAAAAGCTGCTCACTTTACTTGTTATTAAATAAATAAATAATAGATTTGTGAATTTAGCAATTACTCAGAATGGGAACATTAAATGGAAAATGTCAATAATAATAACAAAGCACATGTAAGTAGAATTTTTGTCCCCAAATATTACTCCAAACACAGTACTGTATATACGTAGCCTAAATCTTTGGTTCAGTAGTAATGCTGTAAGAAAAGGAATGATATTACAGGACACATTGCCTTGTACAAATATAAAATGCATCACTCAATGATAATGCAAAGCACATCACTTGGAGCATTTGATTCCAGTCTCATTTATTAGTTAGTCGGAGCTTTGTTTCCCTGCTATGTGAAATGCCTGTAGGGAGACAAACACCTATAGCTTTGGATCAAAAGCAGGATGTGTGCAAGTATAGATAACTAAAGCTAAATTAGCAAGCTGTAATAAATATGAAAGAATTACCCATCATGTTTTTTTGCATTTACACAGTTTATTGTTCAATCTAAAAAATAAGACAAAATTGAATAATCACAGAGAAAACACAAATCAGAATGGCCTAAAGATCATGCCCTTAGCCAAAAGACCACAAACAAAGGAAAACTCAGGACTCTGGCACAAAACACTGGGGCTAGTGTATGCTGTTTTAAGTGGTATTTGTGGCAGGTCTCTTACATAATGGATGGTGGTATAGTATTTACCAAATGCTGAAAAAAATAATAGTCTTAGTGTAGATTTTGTACACTAATGTCGACATATAGATGAGATCATGTATATGTACTTGCGCCTAAAGATATAAAATCCCTATATAATGTGACCCCTCTGTCAGACAGATTCCCCCACATGGTACATATTATGACAAAGACAAAGACATTTGTCTAGTGCAAAATGTGTTGGAACAGAAGACAAAGATAGGGGACCACTGGACTTTTGTAGTGCAAGTAGTGTCAGAAATTGACCTCACAATTTTTTTTAGCCACACAGGAGTACCAGAAGTCCAGTTATGTCAAAACCATAACAAATATTTCAACACTGTAATACATAGTATTACTGCAAAAACTAACAATATTGTCTTGCGTATTACAAATTACAATAGAGTTTACAAGATCAGTTGAATTGTTTTAACATTGTTTTCGTCTTCTTCATATATTTAGCATTTTGATTATTTACAAAGGAAATCTAAAGAATGTATTTGCACAAAAGAAGTATAAATATGTGTACTTCCCTTTTATATGTTACAGTATACGAAAACATATTTTACAAAATAGTTCACCATGTACATTATTAAGCCCCTTTTGAAATACCACCAAACATCTCACATTAGAAACGACTACATCATGTGTATTTCCACCATGATAAGCAAGCCATCAACCTTTTTGATGTGGTTCAACCAAGTGAACTGCACCAGGTTATTATATTTCATGAATGAATGCCCTCATTTGCTTTGCTGTGAAAACACTGATCAGCTCATTACACAGTGTCCAAGTCCAGTGGAAGCAGATTATTAACTGTCCTTAAAGACAGTTAAAGTACATTTATTTAGAGAGAACTTTACAGCAATCTTTGATGTGAGAACTTTAGGGCAGCCAGCATACTAGGTGTTGACTTTAAATGCCTTTCAGGGGCACTGTTTAATGACCCTAGCCACAACTGCAAAATCTTAAAAAAGCCCTGATCTCAGTGTCTTTGTTACAGACACATGGCAGTGTCTGATTCTAACCTATCAGCTCTCAATTGGAAAGGACAATTATACAGGCTTGGTTTGGTACCTTCTCAAATGATGGATTTCTAGCTGCCCAATAATTTCTTGCTTTCCCCTATGAGTTCTGCTCTAGGTATTCATCAATCATATTAAGGTTGTTGAGCCAGTCATCATTTGAACCCACTAAAGTGTCTATGAAGTCCACTTCGCTTCCTCCAACTCCTTGAGATCCTACAGCCATGCTTCCATTACTGTGGTGCTGGGGTGGATAGTCATAGGAGGGTAGTTTACTTCCTGGAGTTGGTCCAGAACTATAGCCTTGTGTCAGACTATGTTTGTCTACTGAGGGATAGCTTGGGGGTGCCATGCCATGAGCTGGGTCCATCATAGTCAGAGGGGCTCCAGGCTTCATGATTTCCATGGCAGTCAGAGGAACCCGCATCCTAAGGCTCTGCTGGCTCATTGTGGGAAGAGTTTGCCCAGGGGGCATCTTTTGCAGGTGTCTGCTTACCATGCCTGGAGCTAGCTGGTTTGGTGGAGGTTGACCAACCGTAAAGTTGGCTGGCATACCTGGTCTCTGTGGGAACTGAGGTGCTCCACAGACTGGAGGTGCTCCTCCACTGGGGAAGAGGTGCTGGTGGTTCACAGGGTCCATGTGTGGGTGTGCCCCTTGTTGGCTCTGCCAGAGCTGTGATTGTGAGTGTGGTTGCTGTTGAGAAGCACACATCATACGTGGAGGAATAGCAGTGCCTTGATGCAATGCCTGCCGGAGGTGGTTAGTTGGACCCCCTCCCAAGCTTGGTCCAGGCATCACTGGTCGAGCTACAATATGCCCTGGGTGGGTAGGCTGCCTTGGAGCACCTCCCACTCCCATTAAGCTCTGGCTTGGGCGCATGGGCATCCCTAAGTCTTGTGAGGAATGGTAGAATGGTTGCTTGGGGCCAGTTCCACCCATGTATGGACCAGAGTGGCCCACCTGGGATAAGGATCCAGGGGGAAGATTCATGCGATTGGGTAGTATTGAGCCACTGTGGCCCATCATGGCGGGGTTGGGATGCTGGGGTGCACCCATAGGGTAACCACCACATTCAGGGGGTATAGTTCTACCTTGACCTGTGAGACAATAAAGAGCAAACAAAATCTTGAAAAAAGCCTTAAGACCACTATCATCTCTACATCTTTATTTTATTTCCTTCCTTTTTTTTTAATCTGAACTGCACAATTTTAAATAAAAATGAAAACAATTACTAGCTTTGTTGTATCACTACCTTGAAATGGTGCCACCTGCTGGCAATCTGACATCTGTCCTCCATTCATTTGCTCTATCTGCCTTTGCTTTTCCTACACAAGACAGAAAGTTTTACCAATACGGCACAAAAACAGCAGAGCAAAAATCAGATGCTGTAGATTCACACAGATTGAAAAAAGGCAGTAAGATAACAATTTAGCATAGCACATCATCAGAATCTAAGCATAATGTTTAGCAAATGCTATAAGGAGTTACAGAATATCCACTTTTGGTTTAGGATTGTGGTTTGCACTGACCTGCTTCCTCATTAGTTGAGTCCTAAGCAACATGTTGTAGTTACTGGCCTGCCCTGGACGAGGCCCTGCAGAGGGATCTTGAAGATGCGGCACCATCCCTACATTCTGTTCCTGCATGAGAGAGAGAGAGAGAGAGAGAGAGAGAGAGAGAGAGAGAGAGAGTCAGCTTACATTCCATTTCCATACTTGGTTATCAGTCTCACAGGAAAACATCTGATAATGTCTAAAGTATGCATGCTCCGATGGCAGAAGTACAATACAGTGTCTATCACACTCTGCTTGCTCATTTCATTTTCAAAAGGCAATCATGTACAAATGAACGTTATATCTGAGCTCATATCTCAAAAGAATTGCCAATGAGCAAGATCTCTGTTCTTGCCACCACACAACACCTCAATCATGCGTGCATGTTCATCATCTTCTCCCAGATGTTTGTGCCACAAATATATGTAAATAATGACAGAGGATTCAAACCAGCCATCATTTCCCAGAGCAGTGGACTGTTGTTTGCATTGGCTCTGCTTGAATGCTGCACCCATCCAGTCTTTCAGTCTGAGCAGGCATTCCCATATTCCCATACTCAGGTTCCCCCAACTAAACAAACAAACTTCCAGCACATCTCCTCCCTTCTTTTCATCCTGCCATGCCTCATCTAGGCTGGTTAACCATAGTCATAGACTTAGCTCAATCAATTAACTTACAGTTGATTTCTAACTATTCTTATATTCTAATCAATACCAAAACACCAGTCTGAATACCACCATGCATGTTACCTTTCAAGGTGCCTTTAAAATATCTTTAAGGTATCTTTAAAATGGCCTTGTGTGTGGGAATGAAGGGGAGGGGAGGGGAGGGAATAGCAGTTTTGTTGCTTGTGTTGGGGAAATGAATGGCCTGTGTCTGCAGCAGCACTGCTGATAATTGCTATTGATTTTACACCTCACTCCTGGCAATATGCAGCTACAACAAAGAATGGACAAATCCTCTCGTTAGAGTAACGGCTACCAACCAAGTCCTGAAGCAGTTACTTACAATATAGTTGTCTAATGGGCTTCTATACAAATTGTACTAAATACATAGTATAGTAGTAGAATGATATTTATGCGTCTGCAAGAAATATGCAGTTTATTCCTGTATGAACACTAGATGGCATTAGGTGCACCATTTCAAACAAATAAAGCAGCACATGCCTTGGAAGGTAATGTTTCCAGATTACATGATTTACCACCCACTTAGGCTTTTTGCAATCAAATGTGCTTTATAAAAAAGATTTTGGCATTTGGCCGGAAGAGTCATTTGGCAATCCTTTATCTGATATCACCAAAAAACAGTTTCCTCTGCAATCAACTCACATTGCACATTTATATGTGAGAGGGATTTTGGCATACCTCAGAAATGAGTTCCTTGAAAAATGTTGCTACAAGAGTCATTAGTTACTACAACTCATCAGTTTTTTATGTGCAGACAAGCATGCATAATCCCTGTCACTTGTTGTATAGAAGAGTTAGACATCTATAAGATATATTGGAACACATCCTGATCTATTATAAGCTCATAAACAGCAATGTTAATGCTACAGCACTTAATAGTTTTTCATAATAAATGCATCACATTTGTGCAATAATGACCCCACAATATAAACATTATTTCTAAGTACACGTTCCTTGAAATATGCCGTAGGGGTAGGAACAACCATTTTAACCCTATTATTTTCCCCTATTAAATAATTCAGTAAATGCCCTGCTCCTGCGGTTTTCTGTCATTACTTTGATAATGTGAAGTTGTAAACAAATACTATGATACTTTTTGTTTGTATGGTTATTGTATTGTGAATTTTTCATATTGCTTCCTGCCTACTTACAGGCAATAGAAAGCATTTCCTGCTTGCACAAAAGGTTCAGCTTCATTATTCTAAGCTGTTGAAATATATGCTAAAAGGAGGGAAGGAGAAAAAAGCGACGGTCCTTCATATGAAGATGACTTATGTTCCTGTTGTTGCAGTACTGGAACATAAAAATTTCCCTATTTCTTACTCATGACAACCTCTGGCAACCACCTTTCCTATGAAACACACACACACACACACACACACACACACACACACACACACACACACACACACACACACACACACACACACACACACACACACACACACACACACCCCTTCTGTTTTATGCATAACACTGAGCTTTTCATTCATTGCATTCAGGGTGCATTTAATAGGTTAGACATCACGATGGAGGTTATCGAAGCAATCCGCTCCTTTAGCTGGCAGGCACAAAGCAACCATGGCAGAGTGTGTGTGCGTGTGTATAAAAAAGGAACAAAGGGAGAGATAAGTTCCCCCCTGTGGCATCCAGTAGAGCGAAGAAAATCTTGAATTTAAATAGTGTGTCTTTCTCAAAGCCATCGTTTTACCAGCACACTGCCCTGTCATTCAGCGATTGTATACCATCAATACAGTACAGATAACAAGCTGAACTGATCAAGTGTGAGGGCTGTTATTCTCTTAAAGCTGGCATTCAGATTAAGAAATGAAACAGCTAAGGAGAAATACACTTGAAGCTATATAACCAAACAGAACATTACAATTTACATTTTTATTTTATTATTTTACAGTATTGTGTTCACATATTGAATCGTAGCATTTACTCTCTTCATTTGTATGCTGTTTGGCAGCTAAAGGCATTTTGCTTTTGTGTAGCCCTGACCTCCTGTGTTTGACCTTGCTCCCAGCGCTGTGTATTGTGCAGTGACCATGTAGATGCACCTATCCTCACGTCCACTCACTGACGACAGACCTTAATTGCACCAAACATATGAGGCTGATCGAGCAAAAAAGCTTAATGGACCCACTGAGACACCCATTAAAGCCTCACGTTTCTCCTTCTGAAAAGATTGTGTTTTTGCCCCTTTTTTGTTTGTTTTTTTTACAATGTAGTGTTTTTTTATGGCAGATTTTTTTCCCTTTTGACCACATCACTCCCCTTATCCTGGAGTGGATCTAAATGAAATCACTGACGAATCAGTGTGTGTGTGTGTGTGTGTGTGTGTGTGTGTGTGTGTGTGTGTGTGTGTGTGTGTGTGTGTGTGTGTGTGTGTGTGTGTGTATGTGTGTGTGTGTGTGTATGTGTGTGTGTGTGTGCGCACACGTGTGTGTCTGACACATTTGTTGAGGCATGCTAAAATACAGTGGTAAGCCATCTGCACGATTCTTGCATCCCACCATGGAAGCTCACGCTCATACACACTCACATACCCAGTAGTGCTAAACATAGGCCGAGCTAAAGTTGAACTGTCATTGGAAACAGTGAGCGACAGTGATGAAGAAGACAGAGGAAAGGACAGACAAACAGAGACTGTCTTTCTGTAACCTCCTTACAGGCAGGTGTGAGAGTGTGTGACAGTATAGAATTAAGGGAGCAGAGGAAATAAAGGCAGTTATAAAAAAGACAAAAGGAAACAAAACATGAAAAAGAGAGAGAGAGAGAGAGAGAGAGAGAGAGAGAGAGAGAGAGAGAGAGAGAGAGAGAGAGCGAGAGAGAGAGAGAGAAAGTAGGACAGAATAATGCACTGGAGCAGTGCACTTGCATTTGTGAGTGTATGTGGATTGGCATAGGTCCAGCTGTTGGAACAGAAGCAGATACTAAACACACTGATTGCCACAGCAAACAGGCTTTTATCTCCACAGTAACCATGCTTAATGGAGAGACTGTAATAAAATGATGAGCAGCAGCGCAAGCATAATGCTACAGCTAATAACTACTGACTGACCAAAAGTGTAGTCTTAGTAAATAGATTATTGCATGCTCAATTTTGACAGTAACATCAACCATTATAAATCAGATTCGACACAGCCTTGCACTTTAAGCTTTTAAGCACTTGTAAGCACTTTATCCTGGTCAGGGTCAAGATGGATTCAGAGCCAGGAACACTGGGCGTGAGGCAGGAATACACTCCGGATGAGATACCTGTTCATCACAGAACATCTGACAAACACACAAACGTCCGAACATAAAGACAACACACCTACACATGTTTTTTGGGGAGGTAGGAGGAAACCGGAGAACAAGGAGGAAACCCACGCAGACACTGAGAGAACATGCCGAGAACTTCCAAAGAGACAGTAACATGAGCTCCCCAGTGCATCACTGTAGCTCTTCACTAAATATTTGTGTGCACTTAATTTGTAAATGTTGGTTACAAACACACAGACACACAAAAAAATCCTTCCACACAAACGAAATGTAATCTCTTATATTTGTCATTTGCATATTTTCCCACTGAAATCATCAGGTTATAATTGTCATCAACAAACAAAGTGAATGAAAACATCATAAATCAGACAGCAAGACAAACTGTATTTTTTCCATTTGTTTTCCCAGTAGCTTGGTGATTTTAATATTACTCTATATAAACATCCTTTCAGATTGTTAGTTATACCAGTATATCTAGTTTCATGGGAAATAAATGTCATTACTGTCCTTGAAAGAATGATAATGCTCTGAAGACAACATGAAATTTTTAGTTTAATAAGGTTAAAGGAGCAGTTTGTCATTTTTAGAGCCCTCTGCTGCTTGAGTATTGCCAGAGCAGTGAAAGCATCGACACCTCATCCCATTCTGCTGAACCAACACCACTTACTCTTGTGAAAAAAAACAAACAGCTATATGTCTCCTGCATGGGTTGCTTTTTAGGGAAAAAGACTTTATGGGGTTGAGACAAATTTCAGGGCCAGAAAAAAAAACTGAAGTAAAGAAACGGTTCATTTTAATGTATAATAATATTTAGAATCACAGTTAGTCTAAGAGGGAGTTTGTGAGTCTAGAAAGACTTTTAAACCTGATGATAATTGCATTATAATCTTCACATTCGTTGATGTAGGATTTTACATTTTTTATTTGCTTTGCCTGGTAGCAAATACAATGTGTGTGTGTGTGTGTGTGTGTGTGTGTGTGTGTGTGTGTGTGTGTGTGTGTGTGTGTGTGTGTGTGTGTGTGTAATGACTAGAAGAAGCATATTTATCTAGTAAGTTACACTTTGTTTGAGCATGGATGTATGTAAGAAAGGGCAAGAAGTAGTAAGAGAGAGAGAGACAGAGACAGAGACAGAGAGAGAGAAAGCACAAGACAGGGAATGGGGTCAATTTGGGCGTAAGGGGATGTTAATAAATATTTATTTGTACTTGACCTACTTCCAAAACAACACACATCAACCCTCAATCTGTGTATGTGTGTGTGTGTGTGTGTTTAATACTGCCTGTCTGTGTAGCCTGAAGTTGGCAGTTTGTGCCATCCTTTATGCCAACTATCCACTGCTGCCCAACCACATTCTGTCTAACACAGGCCGACAGACAGACGCACACACACACACACACACACACACACACACACACACACACACACACACACACACACACACACACACACACACACGCACAGATGTATACAGAATCACGTGCAGCAAAAGCCAGTGTGAATTTATTAACCCAGAAATTGGGACGGAATGCATCTTTAAAAAAATGAACGAGGTGAAAAAGAAAAAGTGGAGCTGAAAAAATAGACAGACAATTTATTATACATAAAAAAATTCTGCTAGAAGCATTTCCTTGATGAAAAATCCAGCTAGAACCATATAATAATTCCTGTTTCTCAGCATGGTTAGAATACTAACCCTGCACCATCTCTAACTCTCTCTCAAACATACACAAACACACCTGATAGTGTTGGTGCCAGGCCAGTGTTAACTTGGCAGCGCAGTTGGTTTATTCACTATTCATTGGAGCTGCAGCTGGGTTCAGGCACGCAGTGCTGGGAATCCAAACTAACAGAACTTGAACAGTACCCACACACTCATATCATCAGTCCAACACTAAACATTCATACCATTAGCAGTGCCTTCATCCTATTAGTGCAGCTTACTGAGCTCAGGCTTAACAGAGTATTTGGCAAAGCACTGATTAACACTGCTATAAGAAAAACTACTATGGTTTCACACACTGGAGATCAATTTATCTTAGTGTATGAGTTTAGTACAGCAGAGTACTGCTACTAATCTAATGGATTTATCCTTGTTTCCCCACTGGATGCTAGTTTGGTTGTGCTGCTCCTAAAAAAGCCCCTTCATCATCCTGGAACCATCTCTCATGCCATCTGTATTCCTCCCCCTCTCCTCAGGGCAAGGTCAGCAGGGATACACACACACACACACACACACACACACACACACACACACACACACACACACACACACACACACACACACACACACACACACACACACACACACAGAGAGAGAGAGAGAGAGAGAGAGAGAGAGAGAGAGAGAGAGAGAGAGAGAGAGAGAGAGAGACAGTCTCATCTGCTGGCCTCAACTGTGCCTGTGGTTTTAAGTAACAAAATAATAAAGTACCCTGAACTCAATAACTCAAGATTTTTTCATTTGTAAATGGCTAACTCATTCTGGATGACAGAATGATGTTCATAATGTTGCTCAGATAACACAGTGTAAACGTATTCAGATGCTTGTCAGTAATTAGTGATTCTTAGAATGTCATATCCTCAAGCTCAGTGTTCTACAGGCTAATTAACAGAGAAGCATGTGCTACCTGAAAGAATTTAGACACAGAGATTGTGTGCTAGCTAATTTAGTTAAATGTGTTATGATATCTTTGACAGGTTAAACTATTGTTACATAAATATACAGAAATATGCACCATACTCTTAAAAACTCAGCTAATGAAACCCCATGTTGCTAGCTGTGACACAAGTGTGCTAGCTGTTAGCTAGCTCACTAGCAAAAAAACAAAAATAGTTATGGGGCTTCCATGATTTTATATAGCTTAAAATTTATTAGTTTTCTATCTTTTTTTTTAAAGGAAAATAATCTATTATTCTACAATAACTGAAGTTTAACTGTTCAGGTTTACTTTATTTATGGTTTAATGGCGTGTTCTTTATCATTATTGATCTTCTTCCCCTTAAACTCTGTCTGCTGGTCTGATTCACACACACACACACACACACACACACACACACACACACACACACACACACACACACACACACACACACACACACACACACACACACACACACACACACACACACACACACACACACACACACATCAGTGTGACAGCTTAGGCAGCCAGCCTTTGTGTTCAAGGGTGACCACCTACAGAGGAGACGAGGAGCGTCGTTCCCATGAAGCCCTCCTGAGGGTTAGAATTGGATATGTCGCAGTAGGATGTGTGTGTGTGTGTGTGTGTGTGTGTGTGTGTGTGTGTGTGTGTGTGTGTGTGTGTGTGTGTGTGTGTGTGTGTGTGTGTGTTTATGTGGACCAGAATATGGGACACTGAATGGTTTAGGCTTCAAGAGAAATACAGAAAGAAATCTTACCACTAAGAATTTTCCTAAGTGGCACTGAAAGTTCTTAACTAAGAGATTCCTTCTCTTAAAACCTATTCAAGAAACTGCTAAAGAAACATTTACTAAGGAATTCTTAAGCTAAGAAAGAGGGCCTGATTGACCCCGTTGCCATGGATTCATGCCTGAACAGCGGCGGTGATTGGCTGATGTGCTAGTGGCTTATGGTAAAACTCCTACATTTAAATTCCAGTACACCAGCATAGTAGGTTCTGATCACATGTTGCAAAACAGCACAGAATGAAAGTTCACTGAATTAATGCATGAAGCAAAAGCTAACCAAATGACTTTCAACATAAGCGTGTGATGTCATATATTAACAAGAATGCTCATTTCCATATTGTAGTAATGAATTAAACATTCATTCGTTTCTGCAGCTGACTAAAGCAGAAATTGACTGGAAATTTGCAGCAACTACTTCTTTTACAGCTCCACAATCACTGTAATACCCTCACAGTCACCATGAAACCTTCAAAGCTTGTCGTTAAACAGATTAGCTTGATTTCACTTGTTCGTGATTTGGTCGTGGTTGCTACTGGTTCAGTTCACTTCCAGAGAGCTAGCTTGCTGGTTGTGAGTGAATATGTTGAGTAATCTTTGTAGACTGCTAAATGTACTATAGCATGTTATCTGGTTAAATCAAATATTATTAGCTGGATCGTTTAGCTCATTAGTGTACTGGATCACATTAAACAATGTTAAAATAAATGCAGTCTGCTGTGACAAAGTTCTGAGACTGTACTAATGAGCAGTTACTCCATGTTTAGTCTTCCAAAAAGACATGACCACACCCAAGAATCATGATATCTATTGGTGCATGCTTCCAAGATGGTTGGATAGGTTTGGTTCGAGGATGTATAGTGAATTGGCTTTCATCTCCCTGTAGATTTTATTCACATCTGTTTTAAGTTGTAACGTTTTTCTGCTTTAGGCTGAAATATCTACTAGACATACAGTTAGGATAAACTTCGGTTAACCATATCCAGTTTCCCTGGGAAATTAATACAAGGCCGCAGACATTAAACACCTTTATCATCTGTAATCATACAGGGAAAAAACATTTAAACACAAAAGAGCCAAGGAATGAGACACATAGACACATGGGACGATGAGCTGGCTCATGATCTTTTTTTTTGAAAATATCGCCATTGTTTAAAAGACGATTTGAAATGTACAAAAAAGGATTTGAGCAGTAAATCAAAATTGGGGTCTGAGAGAATTTAAGCAGCAAGTTACCTGCATGTGAACCTTTTCTATTAAGTAATAATTTCAGTAGATATAATAATGTATCTTTATAATCTCATTTGTACCGTATTTCACTGTAGCTATACAGGGTGTTTCAGTGCTTTTCTCCTCTAAATCCATATGATCTATGTATCACACACACACACACACACACACACACACACACACACACACACACACACACACACACACACACACACACACACACACACACACACACACACACACACACACTTCTCTGATGTCAACAGAAAGATTAATACACTGAGACATTTTTGCTGCAGGTAAAAAAAAAAAACAACAGCTACTCTACACACGCACACACGCACACACGCACACAAAGGATTATAACTAAAATAAAATAAATATTGATTACACCACAACACAAAAATTGCTGCTGAAGTGTAAACACAAGAATATAATATGTGCAAAGTGACATAACAGTAATATAGCTAGAATATAAGCACAGATGTGTTTACACTGTAATCATAGAGATATCAGAGGATTTATGGAGCTTGACAGTGATGAAGTCTGGTTTAAACAAAGGCCAGTTCACCTTTTTATAAACACTCTTTTCACATTCCTCATGTGTGAGATTATGATTGAGCAACGCTGCCTGTTTTGTTACTAATGGAATAACATGATAACATAATACATTTACACATCCGACAGCAGATCACAACAGCTCCATCTCTATTTTCTCTCTCTCTCTCCAGAGACAATGAGTTGTTTAGAACATACTTTTTACAATGTGGTGATCTACACTCAATCCTCCTCTGGTTCGCACCCTGCAGGAACGTATCAGCAGCACTCCAGCACTTCCTTCCTCTAAACCGTGTGTGTGTGTGTGTGTGTGTGTGTGTGTGTGTGTGTGTGTGTGTGTGTGTGTGTGTGTGTGTGTGTGTGTGTGTGTGTGTGTAAACTAGCACACAATGATGGGGGTAAGGGCTAAACATCACTCACAGCTACAGTGTGACATGCAGCATGTTTTCCCAAGAGTATATTCACACGCACTTATGTACACACACACACACACACACACACACACACACACACACACACACACACACGCACACACACACACACACACACACACACACACATAAATACATGCTGCAACTGAATTTGAGAATCATTTGTAGATTATGAGCTGTGATATATAAGACATTGTCGCTACACGATTTAAATTGTTACTACATTGATTGATTGATTGATTGAGGAAAATTACAATCAATTTTTCACTGATCTGAGAAAAAAAATGACTGATACAATCATCAATATCAATAACATCAGTGCAACAATTTAATGTACATAAAAAAACCTATTAAGAACCTATAAAGACCTATTTTGCTTTCTATTTCCAATATTTGTTTTTAGCTAGTTTCTGTTGGTCCCCAGACCACCATCACTACCAACACCAAAACTACCACCAACCAAACTCACTACCCCCTTCCCCCTCCCCCACTCCTCTTTCTGTTGCTGTCATGCTCCTGTCATGACCTTGTGTACACACACATGCAGATGTTGTGAAAGTGTGTTAGGATTAAAGCTGCCAAAATAAATCACTTCTGTAGAGACACACACACACACACACACACACACACACACACACACACACACACACACACACACACACAGTCCACCGGAGGGATGCCAGTATTTCAGAAGTCCTGCATGTTTCTGAGCATATAACACACATTATGCATTTTATTATCATCCAATTCTCTCTCTCTCTCTCTCTCTCTCTCTCTCTCTCTCTCTCTCTCTCACACACACACACACACACACACACACACACACACACACACACACACACACACACACAATCTAATCCCACAATCCACACATATGCCCCACCAAAAGAGTTAGAATACATAAGAAGTACACTAGCACATAGATAAAAGACAGTTGAACAGTAAATAAAGTCTTTATTCTCATTACCCATGTCGGTGTAATGAATTATTATAATCTCACGGTAATAAATCTTGATTTAAAAATAATCTGGAGAGTGGGTGGGAGTGTGTGATTTAAATGGATCTCACAACATGCTCACACAGCAGGAGATAATGAGTGTGCGTCTCACAGAGCTGCTGTGGACTTGAACAATAAACTTTTGGGAAGCATCGATACAGATATTAGAGTAGAGAAGTCTGATATTATGCTTATTTACATGTTATTGTAAAAAACTACTCCAATATCAGCATCCAGTACCATGTGCTACTACAACTATAAAACTGGTGTATACTGAACAGACTCTTAATTCAAAGTGAACTTCACAGCACCATGTGCTATTTTTTTTGTTTTTTTAATGCCCCCTTTTACTGATACCGCTCTGAGTGCTCAGCTCACCTCACCACCCCTTACGCTCGCTTTTAAAGACTTCTACATCATAACATCTGAAACATAAAACTTAACACAAGGAACACACACAGCACTAAACTACAGGCTCCCGAGTGGCGCAACAGAAACACGTTCGCCTTTTCATCAGGGTGGGAAAGGACGGAGTTCTCTCTCCTGACGGTAGGCAGTTGGTAGAAGAGGATAGAAAGCTTTCCTCTGAGTGTACCATCCTGCCAAGATGTAGATGACTGGCTTCATGTGTCTCGAAGGAAGCATGTTTCAGCCTTCTTCAGTTTGTAGCCTGTCATATGACAGCAGAGTTGGCTGGCTGGTGGGTGGGTGGGAATTAGTCAAGATTAAAACGAAGAAGAAGCCTGCAGCTAAATCGAATGTTCAATGACACCTCTGATTTTTTTTTAATTACTAAATAGGTTACATCAGTATCAGTAATAATGAGTACCTACAATGTGTACTTATTCTCTGTCTGAATAAATAGAACAGAAATGCTGCTTTAGTTCAAACAGAATCTGTTTTGTGAGACAGATGACCTTAGGATGCTTCACAAACACTTCTCTGTGTGAACTGCAAAGACTGGATTCAACACTCTAGCTGTTAATTTAACTCACTAGCCATTAATCCAACACTTTTTTGCTGTGTAGTGTAGGAAGGAAGCACTATAAAAAAACACAAGCACTCCATTGTAGATCTCTCTCTCTTTCTCTCTCTTTCTCTGTCTGTGTGTGTGTGTGTGTGTGCGTGTGTGTGTGTGTGCGTGTGTGCGTGTGTGTGTTTTCCATAGCCAGCAGATTCAGCAGGCACACAAATCTCTGCTTGACACCTCTGTCTAATTAGTAAAGAGACGACGAGGAAATCCTGGACCCCTCTGTTTGAAAGAGAATAAAAAGACCAAAGCCAGCCCTGTAGCTCCAACTGCCCCATCAAGACCCCCCTTCTCTTTTTTCCCTGCTCGCTCTCTCTGTCTGTTTTGAGTGCGTTTTCACCTTCCCTCCCATTTCCTTTCTCTTTCCCCTTTTCGCCTCCATTGTTCCTTTAGTATTCAGCATAGCAGTCTTTAATGAATTAGCTTCATTGTGAAGAATGTGTGATTCCTCTCTCTCTCTCTCTCTCTCTCTCTCTCTCTCTCTCTCTCTCTCTCTCTCTCTCTCTCTCTCTCCGTGTGATTCAGGACTCACACACGCTCTCATTTGCTAAATTGGTTGGGAGATTTTGCATGCCAAAGCCTGAGGTTTTTGCGCCCACAGGGTGAGGACTGACAGATGTCCATACACATAAACACACAACACACTCCGTCCTCACTCCACTTTATGACACGTTTCTCTCGTCAAGCAGAAAAGGATAGGTACTGTATCTCTGTCAGTTTATTTTCTCTCTCCAGCCCATTATTGTATTAGATCCTCATACTGAGCGCCAGAACACATCGCGACAACTCAGCAGGCACTCACAGACAATAAAATATGCACTTATTAGCACTCTCATCTTGAATACAGCAATTTAATGACTAAATAGGTCGTTACAACAATTATTAAAGAGAAGTGCCAGTGCTTTACTGGAGAGCAAACATCAGGAGTGTTGGATGAATCAATCAATTTCTCTGAAGGATAAAACCTTTTTTTTTTGGTTTGAAACTCGTTAATTATGCATGGCCTACTTTTGTCCATATGCTCATATAACAAGGGTGTGAGAAATGAACATGGTCGTGTGATTCCTTTACACACACACACACACACACACACACACACACACACACACACACACACACACACACACACACACACACACACACACACAAAAACACACACACGCATACATACATACATACATACATACAGACACACACACACAGTCCTGTGTTTGACTCCCAGACCACAGACACACCCCTGTCTCCCTCTGAACCAATGAGCTTACAGGATGGAAACTACCCACAGTCAATGACCTCACACTCAGAACTGCCAAACACTAACCACGATGTTATGACTGAACCTTCGCCACACTGCACATGTCCTTCTCTCTCTCTCTCTCTCTCTCTCTCGCTCTCTCTCTCTCTCTCTCTCTCACACACACACACTCTTTCAACACTTGTAGACTGTAGTCTTTCAGAACAATACATACTTGTGCGGGTGAACACTTTGTGTATTGACCTACAGAGCAGGCTGTGTGTGTGTGTGTTATGTGCACCAGCATTAGATATCTACTTTACAGTGTCACAATATGAGGAGAAAAACACAACCTGAAAAGATTCTTTTATCTGATTTCAGAACACTCTGGAAGTGTTATAGAATATTTTGAAGATAGCAATTTATTTATTATCTTTTTATATAGATAATACTCTATAACACTTATAATACTCTATGTTTTTATTTTAACTGGCCAGAGCAAATTTGAGCACACACACACACACACACACACACACACACACACACACACACACACACACACACACACACACACACACACACACACACACACACACACAAATGTGTAAAAATTCTAATCATCCCCAGTCCTGCATGAATTTTGAAAAATAAATACATTCAGTAAAAATGAGCAACAAGAGACTGAAAACTCATTTACTTTCACAATCTCTCCTTTTCTTTCACTCTCTCTGTGCCCTCTATCCATCATTCTCTCTGTGGGATGCCTCAGAAAAGGCTTCTGATGGAAAGCAAGGAAAGACAACAAGAAATGAGTGCCTGTCAGGCAGAATAAAGGGAGAGTAGAAAATATGACAGAAAGAGAGAGAGAGATGAAACAAACCTGCAGAAGTCCAATGAAGCATGCAGAAAAGAGACTGAATCAGGAGGTAACAGGAGAAACTGCATGTGTGTGTGTGTGTGTGTGTGTGTGTGTGTGTGTGTGTGTGTGTGTGTGTGTGTGTGTGTGTGTGTGTGTGTGTGTGTGTGAGTGTGATATGGATGTGTGTGTGTTGGTATTTCGTGTGTGTGTTATGGATGTGTGTGTGTGTGTGTGTGTGTGTGTCTTTGAATACTGGATGGCTCCTGTCAGGAAAGTGCCTTCGTGCAGAACAAATGCAGCAGTAGAGCAATCTCAGCTCTCTGATGGATGGCCTCATAAGTATCAAGGACACACACACACACACAGAGAGAGAGAGAGAGAGAGAGAGAGAGAGAGAGAGAGAGAGAGAGAGAGAGAGAGAGAGAGAAAATACCATATATTTTCTCTACATTTATGAAAAAAATCCATTATAAGGGAAACTAATGTCCAAACTACCACATCAGTGATTAAATCAAAACAGTGTAATAATACTTCATACATACACACGCACACACACCCTCACACATGCACATTCACACACTATCTTTAATTTATTTTTAATTTCAGATCTACTGTCACATGTGATGGTCCTAAACATTTTGTCTCATAATAAATTCAGTTCTTATTAAATATTGTGTCAGATTTGATGCAGATATTGTGTCAGATGTATGTTCTATGTAGGATCCACATGTGTAAAGGTTCTACATATTTACTACCTTATACTCTAGGTAGTGATTATACAGTACACAGTGAATACAACACCATGTGAGATTCAGCCACACTGGCTCATCTACCTGTGTTTTACGGTTCGATCTAATCATTACTTTAGGATACTGAGTCATGTGAGAGAAGACAAACTTATAGAATACAAACTCAAATTTATTTTTAGATACTTTTAAAGTATTTTTTAACATACTTTGAGAAACACAAGGTCAAAATGCAGGAAACCTGCAGCTGCAGAAAATCAAAACAGAATCTTGCTAAGGAAATAAAACTGTATTAGTTAGACATAATGAAGTTTAGGAAGAAATGAAAAATGTTTTTAGCTTCTGTAGTTCATCAAATGTGCATGCTACATGAGCTCTGCTGTTAATGTTTGTTCTGTTCACACACACACACACACACACACACACACACACACACACACACACACACACACACACACACACACACACACACACACACTCATACACACACACACCACACACACACACACACACTCACACACACACACACACACACACTCATACCCCCCCCCCACACACACACACACCCCACACACACAAACACTCAAATGCAGTGAGTAATTGTCTGAAAGGTACTAAACCCAGCAGAGTGACTCCACTGTTGGAGTCTGGAGTCTAGACTAAAACAGGAATTTGTAGTATGATGACAACAGAGAGAGAGAGAGAGAGAGAGAGAGAGAGAGAGAGAGAGAGAGAGAGAGAGAGAGAGAGAGAGAGAGAGAGAGAGACAGAGAGAGAGAGAGAGAGTGTGAGAGAGTGATATATTGTAGTGTTGAGAAATGATTTCTGTATTGCAGTTTTAACTCTTACTTTGTGTTTTTAATCTTTTCATATTTTCACATTTCTATATCAAAAAGAAAGCACAGAATTTGTAACGGTAAAGCAATCTTTCTTATCCAGATCATAAAATAATAGGACCCTAGTGAATTGCACCTAGTCTGTCTCTGCACAGTCGCCCCCTCTCTGTCCCTCTCTCAGTCTTTTCCTTCACACGATCTTCTCTCCTTGTAATGAGAATTCTCTCTCTGATTTCTGATATACTGACCTACAGTGTCCACCTGCCCGATCTGCTGCGCTGTGAGATACGACAATGACGTACGATATTGATGTAAGTCCTGATGATAAGATAAATGACATCAAAAGGAAATGGTGCGGAAATAAAGCAGACACATGGCAGTTCAGGAAATGTCTAAATGAGCTGACTTCCTGAACAGTCATCGGTTAGTAATGACGTATAGCGGAGGGAAATTAGGAGGAGCTTCTATTCTGTCATGAGGAAAGATGCTGACGGAACAAACTTATCAGATGGTTTGAGTCATTTTGCTGTTTCAAATGAACTTCAAGAAAATCTCCACCCTAAATCACATTGAATATGTTCATATTGGCATAATTGTAGACAGTTGATTGTATTAGTTGATGCTGCATTTTTGTTAATCCCTTGGAAAGCTAGCTGTTTTGATTTGCTCTGATGTCCTGGGTGGACGACGACACTGCTAGCTCAGTAACATCTTATTCTTTCAGCTGCTCCTGTTATGGATGGCCACAGAGGATCATCTGATCTGTAACCCTCATGTTTTTATCTGGGTTTAGGTTTTTTTATTTTGCACTGGCTTGTGCATCCCCCAGTGGCTGGGAATCGAGCTGAGGCTCTAGCGGTGAGTTCTTTCTCCATTAGACCACTGGGGAGCTATTGCTAATTCAGTTACAGTGGTGTTAACAGGAGAAAATATAAGCGATCACAAAAATAAGTGTTAACAGTAAAATTGTTAGCGACCAAGGAAACATGAGCATCAGCTTCTTGTCCCGCTCAGTGATATTCAATGTTATAATAATCGAGAAATCCAACAGAAATTAAGGAGATTTTGCAGAGCAAATCTGCTCGGCTAGTTAGTGATATACGGAATATTGAGCACAATGCTGATGGAGGACGATGGTATTATCAGATGATTGAGCAGAGTGTACTAAAGGAATAAAGCTCTGCTGCATCAGAGCACCTTTATGTAGAGATGAAGTGAGTCTCACAGCATGGTGGCTTACTTACTAAACTAATAGTGAACAAATGAAACCAGAACAATAGTTTGACATTTTGTACAGTATTGGAAATCATATATTAATTCTAAATATTGATACAGAAGTGTTCATGGTGAACTTTGCTCTATCTTGATGATATCCTTGTCTCAGCTGAAACAAGGATGCTATTTTGTTTGGACTGACAACAATAAAACATGCACTTTTACCTATTTCCGCTTGTTCTTTATGACGTGACCTTAAGCCAAGGTTTAAACTATAATGCAGTCTTGGCAGTTAGTTTGCTAACTACTTATTACATGTGCTTTAGGACAGGAGAGACACCATGAAGAACATATAGAATCCTTTGTCTGTCTGTCTGTCTGTCTTTCTCTCTCACATACATTCAAGTTACAGGTCCTCAAATCACTTTTCAGACACAGAGATGTTTAAAGCATAAGAACAATTTTACTCTCTCAGCTCCCTGCTGAGATTACCCTTAAATATGTGTGTGTGCTGTATGTCTGTCTGTGTACAAGCATGGGTGTGCGAGCGTGCATGTGTCTGTTAGGAGAGGGTACAGGCATGCAATATTTTTTCTTCCTGTGCTGTCTCCATGTCTCAAACCCTCCCCCTTTTAGCCTTGGAGGAAGGACATCAACACAGAATGAGTGAGAGAGAGAGAGAGAGAGAGAGAGAGAGAGAGAGAGAGAGAGAGAGAGAGAAGAATCACTGGATTGTAAGTGGGTGGGGGACAAGGCATTAGAAATGGTGAAAGAAACTTGAGGTCAAAGTTTGTGTGTGTGTCCCCTTGTTTCCTTCCTCTTCTAACTTCTATCCTCTCTGCACACGAGTTAGCTTCACTTTCACTGCCTAACACATAAACACACTCAGTGCCAGCTTTTATCCAGTGCAACTGTTCTTCACTGATAGTTGGATTACAGTTGCTGGTGGTGGAATTGTTCCCACTCTGACTGAACATACGTGAGGGATACAAGCAGACCAGCTGACAGTGTGTGTGTGGTCAAGGGTAGGAAGGGGCAAAAATATTCTTGGGAAGCTTCATAAACAGTATTAATCACAACGAAACACAACACACACACACACACACACACACACACACACACACACACACACACACACACACACACACACACACAGGCTAATATATCATAACATGGCAGAAAGGACAGCAATAAATTATGGAAAGAAGAACTAATAAGGCAGCACAGGTGAAAGATGGATGGCAAATATTAAAAAGCAACAAACTGTTGTTTTCTGCATGTGAGTGAAAATGCACACTTTATGATTCCACTCAGCCTGAAGGGATGAAAATGAACAGGCAGAGATAAATAGAACAGATAAAGACAAGCTCACCTCTGTTCTGTTCACACAGAGGCACAGACTTCCTTTACAAACCGCCTGGCTTGACATGCAAACCTCAGCTAGAGTACACGACTGTGTGAGAGAGAGAGAGAGAGAGAGAGAGAGAGAGAGAGAGAGAGAGAGAGAGAGAGAGAGAGAAATGCAGACAAAGACGTAGGGAGGAAGGGAGGGAGGAGGGGATCCCCACTTCAGTAAACAAATCCGAGAAAGCATCTCCTGCTGGGAAAACGACTGCATTCTTGTAGAGCTTTCACAAAAACACCTCAATAACGGTTCACTTCTTCTTCATGTCCTCATTTTACTGTAAACAGATTCATCTTTTTCACTTTTTACAGGCAAAATACTGGGCTGTGTTTACACAGGTTTATGTATGCAATACATGCTTTATATAAGGTGACCTACTTACTTCCGCCAATCATAATTTCACCCTTTGTGTTGGGTTTTAAACCTCTAATCACTGTTGTTTGTGTACTTTTTTCTCACTGAAAAACAAGTGATAATATTAATTATCAGTGTGTCTTGATTTCATGCAAACATTGTCTTGTGGGCAGTGAAATTGGCCACATTACCAAAAAGCATCCGGCAAAAACAATGTCTGCCTCAGATATCCATAATAGGAAGTAAAAGCTGTCACACTACAATTACTATATTTGGTATATATATATAAACTGACTATTATAATAAGATTGTACTGCTGTATCGATACAGTGTTCAAAGGAGGTATAAACATATAAACATTAACAACATATCTGTACTGTAAATATATAATCAGCTGATGACTATCCTGATTTATAATGTTCACAACCAAAAGGTTAATCAAATATACCAATTTATATAAGCAGCTAAAGTATAGAAGTTCCATCAGTGTACATATGTGTATATGTGTATTTAGACTTAACAGGTTTGTTCTCCCACATGTCAGAGGGGCCTCTTTAAGCTTGTGGCTATGCTTGCCAAAGTGCGGCCCCCGCCTCCTCTAAAATTCATTATCTTTTATTGGAGTGATGAAAGAGTGTTACTGGGCTCAAAGAGGTGGACTGTGTCTTCAAACAGAGCGCCAGCCTGCGACAGACAATGCTGTGGCGGTACTTTGAAACTCTATATACACACACACACACACACACACACACACACACACACACACACACACACACACACACGCTCTTTCTCTTTTTAGTGTCTGTCCAACACACACACCCATCAAGAGGCACCCTCTCATTCTCTCTTTAATGCACACAGATTATCACATAATTTCTCCCATTAGCCTGTGCAAGCACACGCGCAGGCACGAACACACACATACCGCCACACGAACTCTCACACATGAACTCTCTCTCTCTCTCACACACACACACACACACACACACACACACACACACACACACACACACACACACACACACACACACACACACAGAGGTAAGACATAATTCTCGCTAAAGAGAAACACACAAACAATGTAGACAGATAAATAAGCTAACAATGTAGACAGACAAATAAGCTAAGCAACTCGGACAAGCTAGTCCAAGTTTTTCTTAAGTCATTAATGAACTGAGTCAGTGTACATTAAAAATGTTGAGTATTTCATCCTCTTTCTGTTCTCTAATTCCACCCCTGTTCTAATCAAATCTTTTTTCTCTTTAGAGACCAAAAACTGTTATATGAAGCACTGTTGGACCAGTCCTAATTAACATAGATGCACTGTGCATGTGCATTCCATACAAAGACTCACATTCCTCTTCTCTCTATTCCGTTGTCCGTTCAATTAACCACTGATGCTTCCTAGTCCACCAGTCCCCCATTTGCACACATACTTCTATATAAACATTCTTTAATGACGATTGCACAAGAGCAAGACACGCTGCGTGGTGCCAGACTTTCCCTCCCTCCTTTCCTAACCGCCTCATTTCAAATGACCTTTCCTGGTGAGTATGCATTAAACAGGCATACCTAAACCTTAGCAAGCACGTGGAATAGCACTGAGACATATTGCTTTCTCTCTCACACTCTTCTTATGATGTCCTTGGATTATTCATTAACTACTACCAGTCAAATGAAATGTTTTTATCATGGGCATCAACAATTTGCTTTAGTCTGTAGACCTTTTAAAATATTGCTATAGTTTCTGACAAACAAAATATCTAGGTTCCAAGATTCTACAAGATGATCAGGATTTGTTTTTCACACATAGATGTTGCACAGGTACTGGTAAGCTACTCTATTAGCTAGCCTAATGTGCCTGTTATCTTTACCTCAATAAACAAAATAATGAACAAAGAAACTAGAAAGTACTCACCTCTCCACAATGGGGTAACATGCTATCTGCCTGCATCCCTCTCTGCATGCGTTGCTGAAGCAAATGTACGTGACTTGTTGCTGATGTGGGTGCTATGGACTGCATGCTTCCATTGTGGAATCCACCCAAAGGAATGGTCCCCATTTTGGAAGCATGAGGTTCAGGATCAAAATGTCGTAAAGGCTTGGTGTTGTTCAAAGAGAAAGTTTCTGGACCCATGTTGCAGGGGGTGCCTTTGCTGAGCTGCATCTGAGCAGCTTTTGGCTGTGACTGTTGCATGAGCATTTTAAGACTGTTGCTAGAAGGCTGGCTGGCTGTGATGGCTTTGTAGAGCTGACTTGACATGTTGGGTGCTTGACTGTTCTGTGAATTGAAGGGACATCCTTGTGTGGAAGGCTGGGTTCCAGGCTGAGTTGGACCAGCTGGGCTAGGGTGTTGTTTTTCTGTACGGTAAGGGGGCGACGGTCTTGTGGAACCTGATGTTTGGGGTATACCACTCAGATAATTTGCTTGGGAGCCTTGGACAGCAGAATTTGAGCCTACAGATGGAGTACTTCCTGGATGAATTGGGTTTTGTGGACTAAATGGTGGCTGAGCAAGAGCTGGACTGGCAAGCTTTTCTGGTCTATATGGTGGAGAAGGTCCTGCAGATTGAGCTGGAGTTATGCTGGAGATGAGAGAGCTTTGAGGACTCTGAATGCTGCTGGCTGGGCTGAAGGGCTGCTGGTGGGGGGATGAATTGGGAAGCTTGTCCCCTGGCCGATAAGGGGGAGATGGACCAGCCCAGGAGGATCCCTGCTGGCCCAGTGAGGGCAAACCTGGCTGAGCAGGTGGTGGCCCTCCACTGCTGGTGGAATGGTGCTTACTGTTGGATGCCAACTGCTGAAGCTGCTGAGCACGAGAAGTATAGATAGAAGTGGATCGGTTGGAAAGTGCAGCTGAAAGCATTGGTGATCGAGCTTGATTCTGGCCCTGGGAGGAAGAAGATGAAAGGGGTGATGCTGAAAGTGGGGAAGGGACTGGTTTGGATGGAAGTGGTAGGGTATAAGGTGCGCCAGTTGGACTAGGCCCCATTTGGGGAGAGCCTGCCTGTGGAAAACCAGGGGATTGTGTAAGGTGGGCTTCCAGGTGAGAAGCTCTTTGTGGGGAACGTTTGGGAGTTCCACTCCCCTCTAGGTGGGAAAAGCTTCCAGCACTACGTGTTTGCTCATCTACCTTGTTTCCTAAGATCTTCTCAATGTCAAGCTCAGATAAAGAAGGGTCGGGGTTCTTTGTAAGTTCATCAAGAATCTCTTGAAGCTCCTGTTCTACAGAAGGAGCTGCTGAGTTCCCATTTGGATTATAGGTAGATGCCAGACTTCCTGAACCTACAGCTGTTGATCCAGGGTTGGGCTTAGGAGGCATAGTGTAAGGAGAACCCAAACCATTATTGTTACTGTTCAGTCTGTTTCCTTCTAGACCACTTCCCTGATTGCCCATTCCAGGTCCAGAAGGAAATGGGTGTTGGGGATAGTTTGGCCCCATGGCCAAGGTAACATCATCAAGGCATAGACGCTTGGCACTGCTCTGGGTCATTGAGGTATCAGATACCCCGTTTACTGAAGCAGCACCATCCACAGCACCAGTTAGCTTCCTCTTCACTCCTGGCAGCTTAGGGAAGAGAGAGATAACACTGTTAGAAACCACATCTATTTTATTGCCATCTATTATACTTCCAATTATAATTTCTATAGAAGCATGAAATTACACCTGAAAATCTGACAAGGAACTGGATGAGCACAAAATGCTATGGTACTCAAAAGTGGAGAATCTGATTTAATCACAGAATTTAAACATGTAATATTCCACATTTACAGTTTATATGTATGTGAGGTATAATCACCGATGAATAGAAACCTATCACAGTAACTAAGCTGCCTTTCTAGGTGTCTCAGAAGAGAGATAATTCATCAAATCATTTACATTACTGCTTCACTCATCACTTTGTCAGTCTACCACATTTACCCAAGTTCCACATCCCAGATCTTTAAACAGCCCTCATGGTGGATTAAGACTACAGTGCCACCAAGTCATAAAGCACTTGCTGACATTCAGTGATGTCAAGATGTTTGCAACCATGCATACCAGGAACTAACTATAGTATTGCAGCCATACAGGCTGGTGAAGATGCCTACTGGCATAGATAAAGATGTAGACATTGTACACATTGAAAAGAAAAGTTGAGAGGTCAAAACTGTGATAGTGGATAAAGTAAGCTGAAGACCAGTTAAATATGTGTGAAATTGAAAAAAATGGCCTAAGGATACGTTTAGAATGTCAGGGAAAAAAGTGGTGTCTTTACAGAGACATAATCCAGTGTGTAGGAAAGAGAGAAGCACAGTGGATGAGTTTCTTTAATAATAGTAACAACATGATACCATTACACCTCAATGTCTTAGAACTCATTCAAAAAGTGTCTCCAAGAAAAAGCACACAAATATTAAAAGACATTTTTAGTCATCTCCTTGACAGAAATATGTTTACTTTATACAAATGCAAGATACAGTGTGTTTGTACATGCACAGTATATTTGTCTAAATGGAAGAGGTGTGACCCATGTAATCAACTTCCTAAACACACGCACACTCTTTCCGTTCCACTCTTCCTCCTCCACCTCTCATCACACTGTTTCTTTTATTTTCCCTCAAGATGTGTTTTCTTATAGATTCTAAAACAATAGAATTCAGTCGACACACCTTCCCTGTATCGCCAAGCTGTCTGCAGTGTCCACCCTGCTGTGCTGCGTGTATTGTGTATGTGTGTGAGTTGAGAGACGAGTAGGATTGTGCAAGCTAGACATGTGACAAAGGGGAAGGGTGTCTGCATGTGTAACAGAATATGAATTACTTCAACCATCATTTCAGTGTTGCTGTTCTTTCTCTCTCTCTCTCTCTCTCTCTCTCTCTCTCTCTCTCTCTCTCTCTCTCTCTCTCTCTCTCTCTCTCTCTCTCTCTCTCACACACACACACACATACACACACACACACACATTTTTCCTCCATGCCAATTTTACTCTAAGCAAACACATCAATACAGACACAGACACATCGATGCTCTCTCTCCTCCCCTCTTCATCCCCCCTCCTTCTGCATTGGAGGGACATCTTTCATTCGGCAGCAATCGGATTTATCTCATTATGACTGACACCACCATCTGTCACCGCCGAGAGCAGGCATGTGTGTGTGTGTGTGTGTGTGTGAGCACATTATAAGAAAAGAGACAGTACATAGACCTGTCATCCAAACCTTATGATCCTATGCATATACTTCATAATTATGGCTCTTGAGAGATGGTGCAGAGAGGTTGTTGTGAGTTCCATTATTATGTAGGAAAACACACATAAACACATACCACCTCATATGTAAGCAACAGCTTACTGCCATTTTGGTGTCAGTAATGAGTTTGGCTCCTGTTCATTTTTTGATGAACATTTTTGCTATATGAGTTCAAGGCTACTTTATCTGTCTACACTAATGTCTTAAAATATGCAAACAAATACTTTTACTCTTGTATATCTTTGATTTCCCTTCCAGCAGTCTGGAATGCTGATTGGCATCTGTATGTTAATCCAAATAATTAATGTATAAACCACACACCCCACTACAGTTACTGTTAATCGGATTATATAATGTATCAGAAAATGGCAGCATGTGCACAACATACCACCAATGCATGCCTATATCATGCAATTCAATTATTAATGTAATAACATTTGGGTTTAAATTGCATTTCTGTGCTTCTAATATAACGTCTAATAATCTCAATATAGACGCATCTGGATTTGTATATTCTTGTCATGAAGATATTTCAAACATAATAGGGGCATTTAATGATTTATATCTGGTGTTTTCTCCTCATCATTCCATAGCTATTAATCTTAGTTATAGCCTAGATCCTATTATTACTCTTACAAGTGGACCTTCCATAAAAGCTTTTATTGATCCAGCTCAGTGCAGACCAATGTGTCCTTCTCTGCTATGTGAACTAAATCAAATCAATTTACTTGCTGAAGGCTTTTTGAACACTACCAGGTGGCGACCCAACCTAAAGCCTGTCAGTGTTTGCATCTTTATTTAAAATTTTTGTTTTCCAAACAAATGCTAATGCAGTGCATGTATGAACACCATTGGCAATAATCTCTAAATATGTGATTTTACTCAAAATGCTAACAATGCTAAATATGTCCTTAGTATTAAATTTTAATAGAAGGGCAGTTGTTGGAGGCAGACAATAAATATTAAATATGAAAATATTTCAGTGTATGTGTTATTTAAGTTCTTATTCTATATATAAATCCTCCTATAAGAGATGGCACTGGTGATAAGGATTTGTGGTTGTGCATTATAAACAGAGAGTCTTTAAACAGCTTATACCTGGATACGTTAAGAAAAGTAAGTAAGTAAGTTTGTCAGTTGCTACTTTTTACCATATTACTGGATTAAACCATATTGCTGGAAAAAAAACTATGTTTAAGAAAAGCTTTGGTAAGACTTTCTCTCAAAACCGCTTCATACTTTGTTGCTAGCTGTTGGGTGGCACAGTGAGTGTAGCTGCCTCACTGCTCTTAGGTCTCCACTTCAATACTGGGGACCTCAGGTTACTGTCAGTGTGCAGTTCACATGTTCTTGCTGTGATCACATGGTTTCCTTTAGGTTATCTGACTCCTCCTACTTTCCAAAAAACATGCTGATAAGTGGAATGACTGTTCTAAACTGCCTCAAGGTTAAAGGGTCCTGAAGGTCCTGAAGATGAATGAAAGGATGAATGTAACAGCTGTAGTTTTGAGCTCAAATTATATGGTCAGGTGATTAGGTAATTTAAACTGAGAAGTAAATACTTTCTATTTTTCAAATATAGAGAAGTATGTTACAACAAAAATGGTCTTTTCTGATCCCTCATGAAAAAGCAGAAGATGAAATAATCTTCCTGAGCCCAATTTTATACCTGTAATTTTTTAATTATATAAATGAAGTTGTGTTCAATTATGGCCACAACAGTGCCTTCACTGTAGGTGGATAGCTAGACCTTAGATCCTGTTGCCTCCCCTGGGGGCATTAAGCTGTGTATTTGAGAAATGATAGAGAGTATGGGCTTTGGTGGTTCATATTTTTTGCTGTACAGAACGGGCAACTGAGGACAAAGCCACTCCCTCAGAGAACACAGCAACAGGATGAGGGCTGTGTGTGTGTGTGTGTGTGTGTGTGTGTGTGTGTGTGTGTATGTGTGTGTGTGTGTGTGTGTGTGTGTGTGTGTGTGTGTTTGTGTGTGTGTGTGTGTGTGTGTGTGTGTGTGTGTGTGTCTGTTTATGTATGTGTGTAAAGGAAAGAAAGAGAGGTAGGAGGAAGTTTGAGCCAAAAGAAACAGTAAGGGAGGGTTTTAACCCACACACACTCTTCAGTAGGTCCAAGCAAACAGCAATTAGTCTATACACTGGTGTAACATGTACAAAGAAAACAGTCGCCATTAGGAATATACACAAAAGCTCTTCCCCCCACCCTTTCTCTCTCTCTCTCTCTCTCTCTCTCTCTCTCTCTCTCTCTCTCTCTCTCTCTCACACACACACACACACACACACACACACACACACACACACACACACACACACACACACACACACACACAAAATTTCATGAGATCATGTTTGCAAAAGCTTTTATACTTTAGAGAGCAAAACCTTTCTCTTTAAACTCCACTGTAATCTCTCTCTTTCTGTCTCTCTCTCACCCACCCCATGGCATGTAATGGTGTGTCAATCATCATTAGGAGCACCATTGTTGTGCCCTTAATTACTTCAGTCTCTATGCTGCCACTGTCATTTCGATATGCTAATAAACAAAGAGCCGCCCGCCAGCCACGTGCTACACATACACTCACCACACTCTCACACACATGCATCCATGCATACACACACACACAAGACAGCAGTTTGGAGTGATGGCTTTCACACGGGAGCAGGGAAGCGAGAGAGAAGGACAGAACAGCCTTAACCACTTGCGAGGAACACAGTACAACTGGCTCTAAAAATATTCTCCCTGCTTCAGACAATGGAGCTATGCTAAAAAAAACAGTCATCTGCCACTGTACTCTATGTGGGAGCTGTATCTTCAGGAGCCTTCAGTTGAAATGCTGTTCTTCATCATCATCTTCATCAGTTTTACACAGGATTACTACCATAGTATATATAATATTACTTGCCTTTATTTTAATGTATAATGTGGCTTTAAAATATTAGGGAGATTATGCTGAAACCTGGCCTTTAAATCTTAAAGGTTCTTAGAAAAAGAAGAATAAAGCTGACTCTGATGTTAAAACATATGCGTTGATGCTCTGGATTAAATTGATGAATATTCCTTCATATGTATGGCATTTTTATTTATAAGAAAGGCCATTTAAAACATGTAATAATGTGTTTTTAGGCTTTACCTGGTCAGTGCTCGAGTCATACTTAGATGGTAGGTAGGGTAGTGAGTGTCTGTGTTGGAAAATGAAGATGTCTGTGTGTGTGTATGTGTGTGTAATCATGTGTGCGAGCACAGATGTGAGCTGACATGGAACAGGTCTCGGACAGGCTAAAGAAGATTTAGACGCACGCCTCCAGCCTGCACCACCACAGAGGAACAAAGGAAATCTGTCTGAAAAGCTGTACAATAACCTCATATCTGAAACATAGAACATATTGGTTTGTTTATGAGATTAATTCAATTCAATTAATAGCAAGTTTGCATCAATGACACACGCAAAAAATTCCAGACTGTTAGCTTGTCTAACTGATCCAACATTGTTGTGTTTTTATTTTGACACGATTCGTTAACAATCACAATTAAACTCGAGACGGAGACAGAAGAGCCGCAACCGAACCGAAATGTTCCACCTAATACACTGGCAGACGTTTAGCACTAGCTGTTATCTGCTACAAGCCTTTTTCCTTCTGCTGCATACAGGAAAATAAGTGATCACCAACACACAGCACTTCTTCATCAAATACATTACATCTGTGCTTTTATTTTAGGAGGAGACTTTCCTAGGTTATGTGCCATCCTGCTGTTAGTCCATTATGTTGTTTTTTTCCCTATTATTATAGTATAGTTATTATTAAGTTATTACAGTTCAGTATTAAAGAAACATGCTTTTATCATTCAACATACTTTTGAATAATAAAGCTCAAAAATTGAAAAGCAAGTATATCTTGATTAAGTATAGAAACCTGAATCTCCTGGAATTTGAATAAAACTATAAAAATAAATAAATAAATAAAGTGGTTTATATGCCGCCTCAAAAATGTTTCAAGAGTATATTGTATTACAGTGCTGTGTGTCCACAGATGAAATATTTAGAAATAAAAATCCCAAATGTCCCCAATAAATAAATATGATACTGCATATTTCCTGAACATGATTAATATTTGAATAGTAGCGTATTATGTTCATAAAATAAATACAGCAGTTAGAAATAATTCACACCGAGACAAGTTGAAGATGACGTGTAGTATTTCTCGGTGTGAAGACACCACAGACTGAAAGAAAATCTGTAGTATACTATTTAAGACACCACTAAAATGAGATCCTGACAGAAAGATGGAGAGGCCCTCAATGGTTATATTTTTCCTCTGAATGACTAAAAGTCTAAACCCAAGCAGTGCCTTTGCAACCACAAAACAAATGAAGCTGATTTAGATGTGAGAGATCAGATTACTGTTTTTAGGAACTAAAAGTTAGGCGAAGTCGGATTCGGCTCTAGTCGTCAGCACACAGTGTGACTGCTGACCACACACGGCAGCCTCACTTTTTCCTCAGCGGCTACGTCATCACTCCCCGTCATCCGCCCCCTCCGCTGAGTGTACTGGAAATCATCACTGCAGGACATCTGTACTGCTCTAATCAGAGTTAGGAAAACACGCTGACACACTGAGGCCAGCTACATATACACTCATTCACTTCGACTTCTGTACTTTTTTGACGGCAGGATGGAATGAAAACATTTGATAGGAGTGATTACTGTGCTGATGTAACGAGTCAGAGGGATTTTCTCACATCAGGTGTGCTCTAATTATTTGTGACAGTTATTTAGGTCTAAAGAAGGAGCGCCTCTATCATCATTTCTAAGCAAGCTGAACTCATACTTCACCCCCCCCCCACCCCTTGTTTTCCCTTAAGCTTCTAGGACGACAGTAAAGCAATGTAGATTTTAAATAACAGTTTAAAACAGCTCCAAAATCAATAGACAGTCTTTGTGGCATACTCTGCTTTTCTTAGTTTATTGATGTCTCAACACTGACCTTCTCTCTTCTGCTGCTCTTTTCGTCGAGCAGAGGAAGAAGAGAAGAAAAGCATGAGCGAGAGAAAGGGAGAGAGTTGTGTAGAGAGGGATGTGTAGTGTTTAGATAAGTTCACTGCTCTTACTTTCGACTTAGCTTTCTGTTCTCGTCAAGTACTCTCACATGTGTGTTTGTGTGGGAGTGGAGTTTGGGTTTTTTTTTCTGGTTTGATTTCAGAAACTGACATTTCCTAGGTAAGAGAAAGAGATCTAAACTGAGGGGATCTCCTGCACGAGTGTACACACACACACACACACACACACACACACACACACACACACACACACTATGCACATGCAAGTCAAAAAGAATGAGTTTGCTTCAAGCAGGGTGATGAGTTATCACATTTCTTTATATGTATTATATTAAGTGAGAAAAAACAGTAAAACCCCAAGCACACATAAAGATAGGTGCACACACAGACACACACAGACACACAGACACACACACAGACACACACACACACACACACACACACACACACACACACACACACACACACACACACACACACAGAGACACACACACACACACACACAGAGAGACACACACACACACTGCTTATGGGTGAAGAGTGCCGGAAGGTCTGAATCTCTATGCGCTGTGTTCAATGAATGTCAATGAACTTTGCAGAGAAAGAGTGGTGGTGGTGGTGGTGGTGGTGGGGTGTTTGTATATGTGTGTTGGGTGGGGGGGGGGATGGTTTGTTAGTCGGATGTGTGGCCTTTGCATAACAGTCAATAAATACAGGACTAAGACAAAGAAAGAATGAAAAGGATGACAACATTGGGCTTTGTGGCTTTGTGAGTGTGCTTGGGTTTCTGTGTGTGTGTGTGTACGGTTGGTTTTGACAGTCTATAGAGACGGTAAAAATTTAATTCATGTTTTTGCCCTGTTTTTCATTTCCTGTGTTAGCAATTAACAGGTCAATTTTAGTCATAGTCAACTTTACTGTTCACTTTGAGCTCACTAGGTTTTTAACAGACACACCGACATTTTTATAAATAAGTCTGTTCCGTGTATG
>NC_062518.1:32266139-32276139 GCF_022655615.1 Tachysurus fulvidraco
ACAGAAAATTGCTATCATTTGCAAACATCTGTGTCACAAAGATAGACAATAATACAAAAGTAGTTGAGTTATAAAGGCATCGAGTCGCATGTCAGTCACGCTGCCCGTCTATCGTGATTGGTTTTGGTGGAAACACCAAACATGTGGACTTTTTTCTTGTTGAAATGCTGGATTTGAGAACAAATCTAAGAAAATTCTTGTGAAATCACAGACTCCACCTCTAAACGAGTCAGTAATTGAGCTAGCCTTTTACGTTTCCAACACTAACAACATTCTTTTCCAAATGAGGCATTTTTGGGATGTTTTGGGCAGTAAATACCTTGAACAAGCTGCATGATGCTATATATCATAACGTAGAATTTGAGGCTAATTATGCACTGGCCTTGCTTCACTCACGCTAGCAGCTGGAGTGAAAAGACAGAATGAGAAAACTTGGCGTAAGTAATGGTATGAAAGTTCTGTTTTGCAGTGTGCAAGAGGAACAGCTCTACTGCTCACCCACTGCTGTTACATAAACATGCTAACCTGACTTCACCTGAACTGTAGCCAAGATTATTAGTGTCAGCATGTTTATTGTGTGTGTGTGTGTGTGTGTGTGTGTGTGTGTGTGTGTGTGTGTGTGTGTCTGCATGTGTGTGTGTGTGTGTCTGCATGTGTGTGTGTGTGTGTGTGGCCTGCCTTAATCTTACCATCACTGCACCAACAAGATCAGTAAACAGGGCTTTATGAGAGGTGATGAAGCTTGCCCCACTATTTCTCTCTCTCTCTCTCTCTCTCTCTCTCTCTCTCTCTCTCTCTCTCTCTCTCTCTCTCTCTTTCTGAGGCACATCAGGTAAAGCACAAACTCATTTGCTGCATGGCTGGAAAGACACAGAGCTATTGCAAACTATCTACAAAGCACGCACACATATACAGAGAGAGCGTGAGAGAGAGAACCAGTGAGAGAGAGAGAGAGGGAGAGAGACTGAGTCCCTATTGTTTGTCCCACCTGCAACTCTGAGGCCATTGAGCGCTCAAGGCAGCTGCTCTCTCCTCTTCCTCCTCCACTCTGTGTATCATCCCTCATTCCTCTCCTCAATTCGAACACACTCCTTGCATTGTACACCATATCCCTTAACCCTCACCTTAACCCCCTACAATCCTCACAGCAAATTGCCCAGTGCTGAATTAACTCCTCAGATAAGTCCAGCTGAGCACGAATGCATGCTGCTGGAGTTTATTTCACACTGTAGGTGCCAATTAAACACTGTGGGGGTTTGTTAAATACTAGTTTGTCTCATTCTTTCATTAATAATAATAATAATAATAATAATAATGAAAGATGGGAAAGCAGGAAAGGCATGAGTCGGTAAAGAGATGTAGAATATATTAGAACATTTTGCATGCGCAAAAATACTCATAACACACAAAAATACTCTGCTCTTCAGGTCATTGTTTAATGCTTCACAGATAAAGTCTGTCACATACAGAGAACATTATCAGTGTGTCATTTTAGGCTCATTATTTTTATCATATTTGATATTATCATATTTGAAGGCGACATCGTGTCAGAGTTACACAAAATGTTAAACACGCCAGCAAAAACCTGCTGCTTCAGACTATACTATGTAAATAATGTAACTCATTTCTACAATATGAATATAGAATATAAGCATGTGTTCGCCCACGCTGGCTTAAACACTGCTTTAACCAGCACAATGTTTAAAAGACAATCCTTCCAGCCAGGTGTGCACTTATCCTCCAGCAGCTCAGAGTCAGGGTCAAATAAGCAAAAGCACAATTTTATTTCCCAGATCAATACCCAAGGACAAACTGGAAGAATAAAAAAAAAACTACTAAACAAACAAACAAACAAAAAAAACACTGAACAGAAATGTAAAGCTATAATTAGCTAGAATATGGAGGTGACTTTATGGTGGCAGGTGGGCAAGGCGGATTGTCACACCGACCTCCTCAGGAACAGTGACGCAGGCGAATTTGCTGGTGCGTCAAGCGTACCGGGACACTTCACAAACGGACAAATCAGCAGTCTACCCTGACCTTTACATGAGCCTGAGGCCTGGGAGCTGCATGTGTTTGTGTTTTGTGTGTGTGTGTGTGTGTGTGTGTGCGTGTGTGCGTGTGTGTGTGTTTTGTGAAGCAAGTTCTTCAAGAGACGTCACTGTGACGCAATTAAGATTTTAACATATCCCAAAATTAATAACAGCATAGAACCAAAACACACACACATGTGTGTGTGTGTGTGTGTGTGTGTGTGTGTGTGTGTGTGTGTGTGTGTGTGTACAAGCAGGAATATACATCTTCAAAAAATTCTTTAGTCATTACTAGGCCATGTCACACACACACACACACACACACACACACACACACACACACACACACACACACACACACACACACACACACACACACACACACACACACACAAAATTACCATTATGAAGATTTCCCACTGACTTACGTATTAGTATAATCAAAATTCTTTGCCTAATAGCCTTCAGATCAGCCAGCGACTAATTCATTTCAGCTTCTCCAAAAAGTAAAAGCTGCAAAATAATTCATGGGGGAAATAAAAATAATATGTCTCTACAAATAGACCAAAACTGTACGTATCTGTATGACAATATTATGACATATTACAATAATTGCCTAATATTATAATGAGGTTGCATAAAGAAAGCTAATTACTACTCAATTATCTGTAGTAAATAAACTGATTTTTTTTAATTTCTACAACGCTGAAGCAACAAATTTTGCTGTTAACACTGGCATTTACATAATGTTAGTTCTAGGCAAGGTAAAGCAAATCGATGTTCTTTGCAGGGATGTTAATTTTATATTGATGCTTTTAAAAAATACCCAGAAACAAATGTAGCCAGAAAAAAAGGCTGCAGCTGTGGGGCCCCTGTGCAAGGCCCTTAATGCTCAATTACTCAGTTTTATAGTTGCTCTGGATAAAGGTGTCTGCTAAATGCTGGAAACGTAAATTATTTGCTGAGCTTCCTATCTACAATAAATCCATCCATTTTCTCTACAGAGGGAGCCTGGAGTCTATCCCAGTGGCCTTGGGACACAAAGTAGGGGACAACCCTGGACGGGGTGCCAATCATTCGAAGAGCACAATCACACACACTATAGACATGTGCAGTGATGTAGTGATGGCAATCAGCCATCACACATCTTTGAGCTGGGAAAAGAAACCAAAATAAGACAAAAGGCTGGTTTCTCTTGTACTGCCCTTAGCCCATTACTGAGGGGCTCTCCCCAAGGATACACACACAACTCAGTGAGCGAGAGTCAAACAACAGACAAAATGGAGCAGTAGGAAGTACATAAGAAAGATTCAAAGCTACAATACAAACATGCTAAATATAAAAATATTTCACTGGATTAAAGACAGTTCAGAAAAATGTAAAGAAAGCAAAGTCAATCATGAAATATTAATTAAGGAAGTGGTCAAGGTGTGTGTTCTGAACCCATTGTGTCATAAACTTGTGTGTGTGTGTGTGTGTGTGTGTGTGTGTGTGTGTGTGTGTGTGTGTGTGTGTGTGTGTGTGTGTGTGTTTTTGTCTAAGATTCTGCTTGTTCCGGGTTACTGACAATAAGTTCTCATGTTCTTTGTCCTTGCCTAGCTTTTTTCCACTTCAATGGCCACACTAGCACACACACACACACACACACACACACACACACACACACACACACACACACACACACACACACACACACACACACATACATACACACAAACACACACACACACACACACACACACACACACACACACACACACACACACACACACACACACACACACACACACACACACACACACACACACACACACACACACATACAACTGAAACATTGTGCAGAACAAATGAACTGGAAAGTGTAAATCACACAAGATGAAAAAACTGTGACTATGTAAATACACACAAACCTACACACCCACTATACAAACACATATATGTTACACACATGCAGGTATGTACAGTTCACACATTTCATACATCAGTATTTATATGCAATTCTTCAGATGTAAGACAAGTTTATAGGTGTGTGTGTGTGTGTGTGTGTGTGTGTGTGTGTGTGTGTGTGTGTGTGTGTGTGTGTGTGTGTGTGTGTGTGTGTGTGTGTGTGTGTGTGGTGTGTGTGTGTGTGTGTATGTTTGGGGGTGGGGGTATGTTGAAATCAGGTAGTATAGAACAGGTTTAGTGGCACAAACTCACCACAGACTGAAAAGAGCCTTGGGGCACCTGCGCGCACACACACACACACACACACACACACACACACACACACACACACACACACACACACACACACACACACATAAAAAGGTTCACACAGCAATAACACCCAGCAGCAAAATAAGAAATGAATCAATAAACAGCATACACACAGCAAGATTCCAGCTTTTATCATCATATGTAACAAAACCTGTCATCAGTGTCGGCTTTTCATATACAGCAGATTAAACACCTCAGGCCATGATCAAAAGCCTACAATTACATGCAAACTGATATTCACTTGGGTCTTTTTTGTGTTGCGACAATCACTGAAACAGAACTATTTCTTTTAAAAACACAAAGAAAATGCAAATCCAGTGGAGAATATTTTATTGTACGTGTATAAAGTTAAACCAGATTCACCTGAAGCAGTAATAATATTGGCAAAATTTCCACTACATGATTTCCGGGTTTTAAAAACTGATTGATTCTAATCATGTGGTGTTAATATATATATATATATATATATATATATATATATATATATATATATATATTATATATATATATATATATATATATTTGTGTGTGTGTGTGTGTGTGTGTGTGTGTGTGTGTGTGTGTGTGTGTGTGTGTGTGTGTGTGTGTGTGTAGTGAAATTAAAAAGAAGTCTACTTCATTTTTAAACCCCAATCTCAATGTAAATGTTTTCCTATTTGTCATGCTAATAAAAACACTTATAATTTCTTGAGTAAAGAAAGAAAGAAAGAAAGAAAGAAAGAAAGAAAGAAAGAAAGAAAGAAAGAAAGAAACCAAATGGTCCAAATAACACAGAGCACTAGACTGGGATGGACTGGATAAAGAACAATCAGGCTTCTACCTACACCATGAAAGGCTGATTCTGGAGTCAAATTGCCTCAGACAGCAGTGTATAAATACGCTAATGGCAGCAGCACTAATCCATGATACTGACAGCAAAATGTTTGGCTGTGATCATGTTTCTGATCAGCGTCAGAAGCTATAAATATCTTACTATACAGACGGAGACTTTACCCGTGCTGTAAAATAGATCCATCCAGATTAATGCCAATAAACGTGTCAGTAATGTACAATTATCATAACCCTGAAGTAAAATGCAGCTATCGTGAATAAAAAAAACAGTTTATTCAAATAGTTCAATAGATAAAATGAGCTTCGGTATGCAGATTGGATTCTCTTTCTGTAGATATGAACAATATGAAGAAATCTCTTGTGTAGTTTTCTTGTGAGTCGCAGGTTTTGATCAACACTTTTCATATCATGATCACTTCTGTTGCTGATGATTCGGCACCATGTCGCTGAGGCATTTCTGTTTTTGTCAAGACCAATTTTAATTATGAAGTGTTGCTGAGGCAACAGGTCTACAACTGCACACTCAGGAACATTCAATTAATGTGGGTTCAGTTTTCTTTCTGACAAAACGTCTTCTATGGGTTAAACTTAAATTATGAAAAGTTATTTTTATAAGAATGACAATTTCTTGTATTTGAAACATAACGAACTTCGGTGAATCTGACTTAACTTCTTCTACAACATTGGATGAAACTACTCAAAGTTTACACACACACACACACACACACACACACACACACACACACACACACACACACACACACATGCGCGCACACACACACGCAGCCTAATTAAAAACATAGTTTGTCTTCTCCTGGCACAGAAAACAAGCTTTTGAGCTTCATATTAATGAGCACCACCTCATTATAGTTTAAACACACACGCACACTGCTGTATTCCCTTTGCGCATGCACACACACACATATACACACACACACACACACACACACACACACACACACACACACACACACACACACACACACACACACACCCCTTCATAAACACACTGTCATAAACAGACACTAGTGTGCACATGCATTCACTGAAGTTTACTGATTTACCAAACTGGCACAGACACACACACACAAACACACACAATGACACACACAGACATAAACATACACACAAACAGAACACTGTTGGAATGCATATGTTTACAGGGATGTGTGTATGTGTATCTTTTGAAGAGAGTGTGGGAGAAAAGAAGAGACATGCACAGGGCAGGAAAGATACAGATAGAAATATGATGAATGAAAGGAGGTGGTGAATGATGGAGAATAAGACGAAAGGCTGGTTTCTCTTGTACTGCACTGCCCTCAACCCATTACTGAGGGGATCTCCCAAAGGACACACACACACACACACACACACACACACACACACACACACACACACACACACACACACACACACACACACACACACACACACACCTCAGTGAGAGAGAGTCAAACAAAGGACAAAATGGAGAGGTAGGAAGTACCTGTATAAGAGAAAGACTCAAAGCTATGATCCAACCTGCTAATAATAAAGATATTCCACTGGATTAAAGACAGTTCAGAAAAATGTGCTCTAATCCTCCTTTAATCCACACAAAGAGCAAAGAAGTCAGTCATGAAATATTAATTAAGGAAGTAGTCGAGGTGTGTGTCATGAACCTTTACAGCACCTTCCACACTGAGACGAGAGAGTGTGAGAGAGAAAGATAAAAATCCTGTGCTTGTTTTATGAAAGTTGAAAACGTGGACAGAGGTTACAAAGCCAAGGCTTCTCCAAATCCTCAAAGCAACAAACAGTGAGAGAGCACTTTAATTACTTGACTTTGTTCTTAGCAACACACACACACACACACACACACACACACACACACACACACACACACACACACACACACACACACACACACACACACACACACAGACAGATGAATACACACAGATACACACTTGCTGGGCTCTGCGTCTTGTACTGGTTGTTAAAGCAGTATAAATATTCATGTGGAGGGCTGCTGCTGTCAGAGAGGCAGTTTTAAATGAATCACTCGACCTTGCTCCAGTCCAACAGCTCTCTCCTTCCTCAGGAACTGTACTTCAAGGCCGGCCACTCTTTATTTATCATCTTTCTTTCTTTCTTTCTTTCTTTCTTTCTTTCTTTCTTTCTTTCTTTCTTTCTTTCTTTCTTTCTTTCTTTCTTTCTTTCTTTCTTGCATTTCTTCCTTTCTTGCATTTATTTCTTATCTCCCATCTCAAATCCCCTCCTTACTGGTTTTAGAGACACCCCCACCCCCCCACCCCCTTCTCTCTCCCTCTGTATGTGTGACTTCACTCACAGACATCTGCTTTGATAAAGACAACTATTCGAAATGAGACGACAAGGGAATCTGCCTACCTTGAACCCCAGCATCCCTCCTCCTTTTCTTTCTCCTCCCCCAAAACTGTCTTACTCTTCTGCTCTAATTAGAGCTTTTTTGTTTATTACGTGGGTGAGAGAAGGATATGTGATATGTGATATGAGGTGGGAAGAAAAATCACTTTTCCTCTCCGGCATGCTGCGTCTAAAAGCCCTCTTTTAGATAAGAATGGGTTCATGAATGCCTACGCTTTGTACCTTTGTTTAATCTTCTACCCAAAACTGAGTGAGCTCTCCATCCTTTCCCTTATACACTTCTCATACTTATCTCCTCTTCATTCATTTTTACTGTTTCTATTAACACCACTCCCCCCCCCCAATAAATCTCAGCACTGCCCCTTTCTCACCCAGTAGCTCTCCCCAAAACGTCACAGCAATTAAAGCCCTCATAAAATGGCGCCATGAAGTCCCAAAGTGTGTGTATGTGTGTGTGTGTGTGTGTGTGTGTGTGTGTGTGTGTGTGTGTGTATACTGTCATTCTGTATATGTGTGTGCGTTTGTGTCTGTGTGTATTAACACGTCCTTGAGGGGGCAAAAGAGGAGCTAGTTATTGATTGCAGGTCCCTGTACAAACAACACACACACTGCAGGCTGTTGATTTCTCCAGCCCACTGCAATCTCCCCTTCTCTCTCTCTCTCTCTCTCTCTCTCTCTCTCTCTCTCTCTCTCTCTCCCTCTCTCACTCTCGCTCTAATCCCCCCCCTCATCTGCTGAACGCCTTTTCATTGAACCAATATCACTCTTCCCTTGTCCTCAAACTTGGTATAACCTGAAGCCAGGTTTAAAAAACCCTAGATTAGAGTATAAGTGGCATTAAAGTGCACTTCAGTGAGAATGTATTCAATATACACTAGTGATATTTGCAGTTAATGAAATAACAAGAGCGGGACACGGCACTCCATCTTAAGTGCAGAACATACCACTCAGGTCTGCTTGTACAGAGCAAAATACCCGAGGGGCTTCTCTCTTAAAGGAGCTTGTTAGTGTGTGTGTGTGTGTGTGTGTGTGTGTGTGTGTGTGTGTGTGTGTGTGTGTGTGTGTGTGTGTGTGTGTGTGTGTGTGGGTAGGGCTGGGGGGGTATGGGGGTGTCAAGCACCAGGTGTATGCAAGCCCAACTCCTACAGCAATAAAACCTGGACTCACACAGATGTGCATATAAAGGAGCGCAGGTTTACATGCATATTTATATTATTTACACAGCTGTCATTCAGATGTGCCATTTACTAATGTGATTTATCCCATCGAGATTCATAAGCCTCAGCTCTCAGCTCAGTGTAACGCACCCGTGTATATGATTGTGGTCATTATAAAGATGTATGAAGCTTGAAGGTTGAGGCTTTGAAATATGGAGCAGGTGTATAAAAGGCATTCAGCTCTTACACTCTTAGTTACTCAAAACACGGAGATTTTAAAGTAATTAAAAAAAGAAATGGTTTAATGTGTTTTTAAACAACAGTCTCACAGAATCAAACTTTGCAGGCAACCTATTTGTAGCACATTCTATATATGAATATGAAAATTCTGGCACAAGAACCCCTGAATTTCAACATATCAAATCTCCAGTTGAATGAGACGTCCTGCACGGATGTATTTTAATCAAGTCCACCTCGAACACTTTTTAAATAAGATCGATATGTTATGCACACGCACTTAATGCATATGGCTTGTGCTTTTTAATTAGACTGGAATTTTCATGCAAAAAGTCAAATTACAATGAAAAAGGGATAAAAAATATATATATTACTGACCCTATTCAAATAGTCTAGTAGTAAAGGTTAACATTGTTAAAACACGATCATACAGGACGTGACCTTCAGAGAATTTGAATGAAAGTTTGATGTGTTGCTATGCGAATGTTAGTATATAGTTATAAAAACAGTGTGTGTGTGTGTGTGTGTGTGTGTGTGTGTGTGTGTGTGTGTGTGTTTGTGTATTCCTTTAGTCAGATTGTTAAAAGAAGCTGAATAGCTTTTTGCTAACTACAAGTAAACCAATTTGAACTTGATTCGGTTTCAGACGATAATGATTTTGTTTAGCTCTAACATTAACTAATTTAGCAGACACACTTTTATGGCTAATCCCATTCCAGATATCATGCTGTCTTCATAACAAATATAAGCCATAAATTACATTTTTCTGAGCTGACAAACCGAGCTCATAGTTTTTAGTTTCTGAATTGTTTTAGCAAAGAACCCATAAGGGTAAAAACACTGTTTTAAATATATAAATGAGAATTTAGCTCTGTGCTTAGACATCTGTCAGTCTAGGAGTGTGCTGAAGAACATGATGTAGTGACAATATCTCTCAAATTTATTCAGGCAGGCATGCTGAAAAATCAGCTGCACTCTTTTAAGTGTTAATTACATGGCCCACCCTCATAGCTTCCACACTCACACACACACACACACGCACACACAAGCACAGACACACACACACATGTATGTACACACAACTGAACCTAAATT
>NC_062518.1:32281139-32446139 GCF_022655615.1 Tachysurus fulvidraco
TTTGTACGGATTGCATGGTCTTAAGTCTCTAGTCACTAGAGAAAACCTGTGAATGTTTTGTATTCACTAAATAGTCTCTGTGTGTTTTTATATTCGCTTTAATTGGCTGATTTGTCTACTGTGTTATCTAAGCTGCTTGTCATAAGTGAAGTTGTACCAGAAAACCACCGGCCTTCGTCCAGAGGTGAATAAATTACTACCTCAGGCAACTGGTGAAGCAGATTGTGTGTCCAGGCAAGGAGTTTTTTATTCACAGTTGCCAAACGGCTGCTGATTTAATGGCAACTAGTGTTATTTTTTTTCTATAATGTCACTTATCACTCATTCATCACTGAAAGAAAAACTAATTCCTAAAGACTTTTGCTAAAAAAATAAAAAAAAAACACTGAAAAAGTGATATGTTTAAACATAATATGCAAATTGGTCCATATATTTCTCAATTCTGGCATCCACCCTGACGCTGTGATGAACGTCAGTCAGTTTTAGCAAAATGTAACTTTATTTATGAAACATCATCTGCACGATTGCCATTTCTTTAGAAAAACATATGAAGGTTTCTCTTCCAACTTTGGCTCCAAATTTGGCAACAGCGTCATGTGTGATGTCCTTGCCATGTTTCCTCTTAAAGTTCATCGCAACCTAGGGACAGCTAATATGTTATTCTTTTGACAAAGCATTCTTATAATCTATCTATCTATAATATTAACTAAGTTGAAAGTATTATAGTATCTAAAAAAATTGCAGAGACTTTTTACTGTTTAACATGTAAATCAAATTTAACTTTATTTCACACTTAGATTGTTTTAAACTTCTTGTTGTATGTGATGAGTAAACAGCATAGCTCATAGCCAAAAAAGTTAGATAAAAACTTTTAAAGACTTTTAGGTCAAAGGCACAAACATGATGCTACATAAGCATGGACATTATCAGGACAGGATTTTAAAAACATGGCTATATAAAGTCAGCCTCTCTCAGGGATTCAGGTCCTAAGGGTTAGTTTATTCAAGCTGCACATAATTCGTTTGCTATATATTTTTAGTTAAATTGTTAATTGACTTTTCAACTAGTTAACTTGGGCAAGCATGACAGGAAAACATGTTATTACTTTACAAAAATAAAACCAAGAGTTTTGCCCAGTAAAACATGTTATGACTTTATTTATTTGTCCACTTTAAAATCTTTAAAAACTCCTTCAATTGAACGTTCAAGTTTCTTTTACTAGCACACAACAGCAGTGGTACGTAGGGTCGGACCAGCTCAAAAATCGATAACGATCAACAAAATAACAACAAAGTGTAACAGGTGAACTCCAAGTGAAACATGGTGTACAAGGACTGTAGTGAGTAAGATAGGGTGAATTTTGTAGATGTTTGCAGGAGACTGTGCAAATGTTAAAACAGTGCGATTAAACTGTAACCAGGAGCAGCAGAAGTGACTGAAGTAGGTGTGTTACAGTAATGACAATACATTAACGTGTGTTAAGGAGTGCACACAGAATTGAGTCATAAAGTATTGTGTACATAAACATTACAGCAGTTCAAAATGAAAGCAGGAGCATTCAGCAGCCTTGTCAGACTTCAACTTTTCAAAATATGTTTTCTTGTTTCAGACAAAAACTTGTTTCCATCTGCTTTTCTATTTATTTTCTGTGGTCAAAGCCATTTGTGGGCCACTCTCAGCCGAACACCTCCACAGTCAGACAGGAAACAGTGAACATTCCCACAATGTCTTATTTAGACTAGCATGTTAATTCCACATGTTTGTCTCAGCAACAGTCCCATCACAGAGATGTTTCTACCTAGTTACGGCAATGAATCACGGCGACAGGACCAGTCAGTAATTATGGTTATTTATCCGAGAAGCTCCCAAGTCGATGCCTAAATGAAAATGCTATTAGGCCTGGACATCTATTAATCAGTTATAGCAATTACATCGACTCCACCCTTCAAGTGACCTGGGGTCATGATGGGTCAGATGGTCAGTACTCAGCAAACGGTGTCGGATGTGGGAAGGCTGTGCGTGTGCGATTGTAACTAGAGTCAGTCCTAACCGTGTGCACAAAGCACAACATTAGGGCCCTATCAGGTTACTCACAGAGAACCCTGTACCACAATCTGTTCAGTGTGAATGTGCAAACAGACACCCTGTTCTGCTACGCACGATATTACCATAGAGATACTCTAGCTGACCTCACACGAAAAACACGCACAACCACAAGAAAAAACAAACTGCTGTTCCAGAATGAGGGCCAGCATGAGTAAGTGTGTGAATAACTAAGGCAGTGTGAAAACGAGATAGAAATGATAGGGATTATATGCAAAAATAGGAAGGTGGGTGGAAGGAAGGGAGGAACGGAAGAAGGAAGGAAGGAAAGAAGGAAGGAAGGAAGGGAAAGAAGAGAGGAAAGAGAAGAAAGGAACATGTGCACACATATGAAGCTGATGAGTGACTGAGAAACAATGGAAAAGTTCAATAAAAAACATTGCAGTCTGGTGTAACATTAAGTCAGATTGGGGTAAAAACAAAGAACCAAAAAAACATAAGCAAAGCGCTTATGTTGTGAGACAAGGAACCTTCATGGACACACTTTAACTAGAAAACAACATAATTTTTGGCCTCTGATATTGCTATTTATGCTTTACACACACAGGGACACACACACATGTATGCCGTTAATGGATGATATGACGGAACTTGTAGGGTGACCTAGAACACTGCATTTATCCTAGACAACAAGACAACAACGTACAAGTCAAATCTGTAATATTTCCCTAATCCAAGACCATTAACAGAAGGATCTCTCTCTCTCTCTCTCTCTCTCACTCACTCACTCACTCACTCACTCACTCACTCACTCACTCACTCACTCACTCACTCACTCACTCACACACACACACACACACACACACACCCTTCTAGACTACACATTGTATAGTTTTTCATTTCTAACCGAATAAACTTATAGACAAAATGTCTGTCTTTGTGTATGAATAAATAAACACATTCCCCTACCATTTCTGCTAATTAATAATTTACATTCAATTCCATTTGTATCACTCAGAAAGCAGAAGTGGGGAAAAAAAGATCACAACTTGTGAAAAGCTGCCAAGGTTACTACGACAGCTGCTTCTGGGAATCAGTGCATTATGTTGGGGCCAGGAATTCTGGGTAATGCTACTTTGGACCACAGATGAAAGCCGAGTTGTCTCTCGTGTGTGAGTGTGTGCGTGTGTGTGTGTGTGTGTGTGTGTGTGTGTGTGTGTGTGTGTGTGTGTGTGTGTGTGTGTGTGTGTGTGTGTGTGTGTGTACAAATGTGAGTTTGAGTGCTTCAGTAGAATCCACTGTCCTGCAAGTGCCTCTCACACGCAGGTGTTAATCAGATTAAACTCACAGATGACCAGAGAGCTTCTGATGCCTTCTTGATGGCTAGATACTTCTTGGCTCTTCAGCTTTATTAACAAAAATGGTCAAATATTGTGCTAGGATATCAAAAGTGAAAATGAAACCAGTTCATTTCCCTTTCTGAATGTGATGTAAATATTCTCAAATAACTTGTATGACCTTTGCCTTTATAACTTCCTCAAATCCTCTGAGCAGTTTTTGGATCCTCTCAGTTCTCATATTCACCCTGCTCATTTTACTTCACAGCTCCAAACTCTCTCTTAGAAACTGCTCAACTAATATGAAGAAAACAAACAAACACAACTTATTTCTCTTCCTTACGCATGTATGTATGTACATATGTACATACGCACACACACACACACACAGACATGCTTTCACATACCCTGTTAGTGTAATTCTCTCTCTCTCTCTCTCTCTCTCTCTCTCTCTCTCTCTCTCTCACACACACACACACACACACACACACACACACACACACACACACACACACACACACACACACACAAAAGCCATTCTGTATCCCTTTCCCCTTGGTTACACTCAATTTCATCACAATATCTGTCTCCTTCTCACCCAGTGCAAAATTACACAAAGTTCTCGTCTACCTACAGCCTTGCCACCCAATTCGTCTGAATGTGTGTGTGTGTGTGTGTGTGTGTGTGTGTGTGTGTGTGTGTGTGTGTGTGTGTATGATGATGCAAGGTGGAAATCACAACAAAGGTCTGCAGTACATGTTGCATGACAATGATGCAACGCTTCTTCATAGAGGAGGAGAAAGAGAAGGATGTAAAGCTGTGGGATGAGGGGTGGGGGGAGATTCAGAATCTGCATGTGACCCAAATCATAGCAGGGTTTAGTTGATGACTGACAGTTTTACACCGAACAGCACAGGACAGGACAGGAAGGACGTGTCAGTTCCAACAATCTTTAATCACTTCAGTGCAGTTTCATGTTAACAAGCCTACTGTTCTTATATCTCAGCAGAACAAAGATTATCAGCAGCACAGTGTGCACGGTGCACTATGTGTTTATATACACACGCAACTCCAGCATCGGAAGCATTAATGTGTCAGCATTTCTCGGTAATGCTCTATTGCTGCTGATACTTAACATCATTTAGCGTTTCTTACACTACCTTAGATTTAAATATAATTTTTTTTTTCATTTTTTACTACACTATACAGGATAAAACAGTGCTGTTATACATTCTGTAAAAAATATATATATATATATATATATGTGTGTGTGTGTGTGTGTGTGTGTTTGTATGTATTATACATTCCTGCTTTGTGACATTGTCCATTGTTAAAAGCACAAATAAAATTAAACTGAATTAAATATCCAACATTTACATTTGGATAATCTGCCTTTTAATATGTCAATATTATAAAGATGTTCAGCTGCTTCTAAATCCAACCTTATGTGAATCAGCCTTTCACAGGAAGAGAAATCAGAATCATTCTGGTAGAGAAAATTAAAGACCGACTTCCTGTGTGCAGTCTCAAAGACTAACCAAAGATAACAGACTTTTTAAAAGCTAAGAAAAGATCCTATAAGGGGGAAAAAAGTAATCAGGAATGTCACCAGACAAGATCCAGGCTAGAGAAATGTAGATCACGTTCTCACTGCCTAAAGATCCACTCGGTTAAAGCCTCCACTGCAATTAAATGAATCTGTGAAATTAATATGTGGGTGATGTTTCAGACATAGAATGTTCCTTTAGGCAATGAGGCACAGCAGATGTTCAGCTCATATGGCGCTGCGTAGTCGATGGATGATTGGAGGCTAAAGATCAGCAACAAAGGAATAATTCCTGTTTTGATGCCTCTCTACACTAATCTAATCACATCTAATCCACATATAATCACACTGTGCTTCTGTGATGCCACTTTATATTTGTGAAAAAATGAAGAAGAAAAAAAAAAGCCAGCTGTTTTTTATTGGGAGTTGATACAGGTGGATGCACAAAATAGATGAAGCCAGTGTTACTCCCTCCATCTTTTCCCCAGAAGGAAAGTACAAGGTTTCCTGACAACAGATTGATGAAATAGACATGCAAACTGCTGTGTTCGCTGTGCTATCTTTGTTTTCTCTTTTCTCCTACTTATCTAAAGCAAGCTTTAAGAGCTGATAAGCTACCTCCTGAGCAGCTAGTAACAAGACTGGATGCACGCTAAGAGTCAGTAGTAAGGGGTGGGTTTGTGTCCGAGTCAGCACTGAGGATGGGTTCAGTGAGGGATGTCTGCTTCAGTGAGAGTCAGTGAGGGTAGGTTTGATTTAGTTGCACCTCTTTTGGTCCCCGCTTTTTTCTTTCTTTCTTTTTTCGGCATAGTCTTAGAGTCAGGAAAGAAAAACACACAATCTAATATTTGGTATGTGACTCCTGTTTGTTTTTCATCCCTAGGCAACACTGTTATTTCCTGGTGAGGATTGCCTGATAGTCACACTGACGCACTCACATGCGTCCACTCTCTCACTCACTTTCTCTCTCTCTCTCTTTCTCTCTCTCTCACTTTCTCTCTCTCTCTCTCTCAATTGCACATGCGTTCCATCTGATGGAAAGTTGGGTTCACTCTAGAACGATAGCAGGAAAACATGAGTGTCTTGCTCCATAGGTTAATAACCATTTTCGTTTTCCTTTATATTCTCTTTTTCCTTTTCTTCTTGGCCTTCTGTACAATTGAACTGAAACATTTATTTCTAGTCTGCAAAACTGCTTAGGTGCTGTGGCTTTCTGCGTGTGTTGCGAAGAAACTGGGAGAAATGTACAAATGATCTCATGTAATATAGTGTAAAATAGTCAGACAGCTTATCACACATCATTGTGTTTGCTTGTCTACAAACATATACTATGTATTTAGAAAAATGGAAATCCAGGAAGTATATCAGTGTGAAAAAATAACAGGTTTCCAGAGAAACAGGGCAATTTGTACAGAAGTGAAATCAACATGCTTTCCAGATATTAAAAATGGTTGATGATGTAACAGCTGATGTCAAAACATGACTTTTACTCCACGAAGTGAGATTCGGTATCGAATCCTAACATTTGTTCACTTTACAGCTCCCATAAAACTATCAGCAACGTAAACAGCGATGTCATGAACGTAATGACACGGAATTGTCACTGGAAAAAAATAAATCCTTCATTCTCATGGTGCTTAACAAAAGAATCATACAGAAATTGAAATCTGGAAGTGTAGCATCTCGAGAGTGGTAAACATAACACTAGTCAGTGAATCATCAGTCAACTGTGAAAACTTGGAAAGTTTTGTTGTAAATATTTTCCACACAGTCAACTACAAGACATTGTGCCTCCACGGTAGTTTCAGTACTGAATTCCTCAACTGGAAATAGGCCATGTGAGGTTACAAAAATACTTAAGATATCATTTCCTGGCTGTCTTGTGGACGATGAAGTGTGGACGTTCCTTCCTATAGCTTTTGTAACATAAGTATTCAAGGACAAATCACCCTTTTTGTCCCTCTTCCCTGTCGTCTCCCTCCCTTCATCGTGTCCTTACCCCCTGCTATCCCTCCATCTCCCACTCCCAAGCATGCAGCATATGGTTTTCCGCTGTGCATCAGCACTATCTCAGTCTCTTCTTTTCCCGAAGAAGGTGATCTAAAACCGTCACTCAGACTGACAGCGTTAAACTGGAGGATGGAGGAGCGTGGACTATTTTGTTCTGGATGCTCCGTGCTTTGAAGATGTTCGCGCTTTTGATTCGGGTTATGGCGGCTTCTTTGAAAGAAAGTGTCGCATTCCTAACCTCTCGCTGATCTCATGCTTTAAGACCGCCGGCGAGACCAAAGTTTGCGCGCCGCTTTTGTTTTCAATTCCGACGCAACTTTGAGGTGGATCCAAGTGTATGAGCAAAGGCATTAGTACGGCCGCTCTCTCGTTACGGTGGCGGCTGTGCTGCCGGTGTCAGTGAGCTCTGAAAGGGATCTAAGCACAGCACCGCCGAGAACTCCAGCGTGTTTCCCTCTTCAGCTGCAACTTCAAAGCGCTCTGAACTAATTTGGCCGGAGATCAGTTCAAATCGACAAGAGCAGAAAGATCCGGTGCGGGGAAACGTACCGTGGGTGTAGTGTAGGGTGGAGTTCAGCAGAAAACAGACACTACGTTGTATTTAATTGAACTTTCAAACTGGCTTAGTATAGCTTTATATAATAATATTAACAACAACATTGTATATTTGTGTGTGTGTGTGTGTGTGTGTGTGTGTGTGTGTGTGTGTGTGTGTGTGTGTGTGTCCTGCAATGGGCCACCCAGGGCCCCCGTGATTGACTTACGTGACCATGTGCTGGACAAACACTATAGAACATGGATAATAATAATTATAAATCACCCACTCATCTTCAGTTACTGCACACACACAAACACACACACACACACACACACACACACACACACACACACACACACACACACCTCCTAAGAACAAATCAGTACATGTTTTTGGTACGTAGGAGGAAACTGGAGAACCCACGGGAAACCCACACGAACACTACAATAACATTTAAAACTCCTCATAGACACAAACACAAACTGATGCCAACAACAACAATAAAAACTACAACAAAGATAATTAATTATGTTTTTCCTCATCTGCCTTACAAGTGTATTCCCCTTTATAATATATACATCTACGAGTCAGCTTTTCGACTTTTTTTTCAGTAGTTTCTATTCTCTCCCATTATCACTCATTACCTTTTTGAATTCGCAGGCTTTCAGCTGTTTGCATGCTATTGTAGGTCTCAATGGATAAAAGTGTCTGCCAAATAATTAAACATAAATGCAAGGTAGAAACTGCTAAACACCACCTTCAACTCCCTAAAGCCACAGCTAAGCTCAGATAAGCCTGAAAGGTTAATTCATTTACAGCATCCCCAATATACAGTGTTTTACCTACACCACACACCCTTCAGCCCTATTCAGAAAATATTTTGTTAAAATGGAACGAATGTGTAATTACTTCATTTTCCTATTCTGTGATATTTTTTTATTTCTGTATGAAATTGTGCTATTCTGCCTTCCAAAAAAGAATCAGCCCATGATACCTGCTGTTTCTGACAAACTGTCTCTGCTGTCTGATTAATTTAGCACTTAATCTGTGATTTAACAAGCAGATGTTGCTTCCTGTGTTGAAAAAATAAAAATTGACCACTGCTTTTTAAATTGGCTGCATCCAGCTATCACAAAATAATGCATGCTGTAGAAGAGTCACTTGAGATGGTTAGATGCCATAATGACAGCCATAAATATACATCACAAAATCATTCATCTGTGTATATTATACTAATGTACTTTTTTTTGCCTAATTCTCTAAGTGAGAGATAAACAAATGCAATCAGATATATTTCTTCACCATTTTAGAAGAAGAAATGACTGCAGGGAAAGTTACCAGTCATTTTAAGATGACATTAGTGATGCTAGCGATTCATCTTAAATTCTTCCAGACTTAGCCAGTGTATGAGTCTTACCCTCCTTACAACCCCATGCCATCCAACCAAACCTCCATCTAAAAGTGGTTTGGAAGTTTAAGTCACTGTCTGCAAAGAAATGACTTATACTGGAACTTCCAAGCAAACATCAGGCTTTTCTTCCTTTTTTTCTTTTAAGATAAATCTATAACTCTGCTATAATCATAGGCCTATCCCTTATTCCATCAAGCTAATGCCTTACTTCCAGTTCATATATAGCTTTGGTTAACACTCCTAGATTGTGTTTAAATATTAATAGCTTTTCACAGACCCAAAGCCAGTCACAGAACGTCTCTTTAGTGAAACATTTTAGCCAACATGTCCGTAAAATTGCTTAAAATTAGCTTTAAAGTCTTCAAGATCTACCTAACACCACAGAGTTATTATACAAGATGGCTATGAATACATTGGCTTGTGCCTTAAAGGCTGTTGGCAGTTGGTGGCTGTGTTTAATTAGTATTATTAGTTTTTTTTTCACTTATAGCTCCTAGTCAGAGATCTCTTTGGGTGACATATTTTAGCTGAAGTGTTCTAAAAAAAATTGCTTACATAAACTTTTCAGAACAGAAGTACAGGCTACTGCACACAATGGTTAGGAATATTGGCTGGTACCAAATTTGTTACCAATTGTGAGCATTATTAGCATTACATATAATATTCACAACAGATGCTGAAATAGAGTTTCTCATTTTAGTGATCGCTATCATCCATTAGCTAAAATACTCTTTAAAATTGCTTCCATAGGTTTTAAAGTCTAACACAGAACAGATTGTGCAGAATGGTTATGAATATATTGACCTTAAATACTGCCTTTAAACACTGTTGGTCATTCTTGGTGTAGAAACTACTTTTAACATTATTGATATTACAGCTAAAATCTCAAAGGTCAGCTATCACAAACAGGGCAAATTCTTGTCTGTATGACTTTCTGACAAAGCAATTATTCTACCATTTGGAAAAAACGGAGGAATTCCCCTTCAATAACTGCTGCAAGCGTTTTATCGCAGCGGAGACATGCAAAGAGTCATCACCTTAAAAAAACTACTTCTGTCCCTCTGGGGCAATACACACATATAGTATAGTCACAAAAACTACAGGATGTTGGTTTAATGTCTTTGTGGCAGACCAGAGAGTGTGTGTACACACACAGTCTACATCAGAGCTATTCACTGAGGTTAACAACCAGAGAGCTTCATCGGTCATTAAACACCATAAGCAGGGGTGAAGAAGGGTCAGAGACCTTATGAATATTCATATAATAATAATAATAATAATAATAATAATAATAATAATAATAATAATAATAATAATAATACACATTACTATTGAAACACCATCAACAGCCCTTGTTAAAGAAAGCAGACATCCAGCTATTTTAGGGAAAACAAAACACACAACTCAGCTTCTGGTCAAATGTCTCCATTAATCATCTCCGCTAATCACATCCTGTCCAGTCTGTTGCACCACTATGTGCTACAATGACAAGCACCAGGAGTTTCCTTATTTATTTGCACAAATGACAGAAAACAGATTCGAGATATTAAAGAGGAAAGTCTGTAATCTACTGTCACTGTCTATGAAGCTTAAGGGATTTCACATAGTCGTTAGAGAAAGTCCGAATAACAAAGCGATGGAGGCGTTTCCCACATCACGCCTGACGTCAACATTCCTCTTTTGTTAATTGGCTGTGAGATGATTGAGCGACAGACGCAGCACCCACCTCCACCCCTGTTTACACGCACACACGCATACACACGCGCGCTCTCGTACGTTTAACCCATATAAGAACAGCTGGCTTTTTTTGTTTTAGAGATAACGAGATACAAATACTTGTTCTTATGCCTGCGTGTAGCTTCGGTCTCTTTGTATGGCTTTGTTTAATCCCGGACGCGACTGACAGCGATTTGACACGTTTTCGCACAACAGAGCTATTTCTCTTTATCTCGTAACAAATCCAGGGGTTAGTTGGTGCTCGCATTGGTGCTCACAGTGAGATGATTTTCGTACTGACCTCAGTGTCCGTGCGCGCTTTTGTTACCATGCGCGGCCCCGCTGAGCGCCCAGTCCTCCTCCAATAGACCCCATTTTATCCCCACAAACACACCACACAAACACACCACACAAACACACCACACAATCAACCTCTAACGAGCATTAAATTACTGATCCACAACGCGGTTCTGTAGCCGCTCTGACTATGGGACATTCTTTAAGCATCTACATGACAGATCTCATAAGGATCAGGAAGCTGGGTCCTTAGAGAGCCTTTCATTCCACAGCGATGTTAAATAGGCAAACCAAGACGGTGATCACGGCAATAAGGGACTTAATAACGTGTGCTGAAGGTGCGTGAGACGGTGCGGGTTAATCTTTAATGCACCGTTCCAGCCTTATCTAGAGCGCGCGCGCACGCACACGCACACGCACACACACACACACACACACACACACACACACACACACACACACACACAAACACACACACACATTGCCCTGATGTTTTCTCACTTTAAGTTTTCAACCATCATTAACAGCAAAGCTGAACAATCCACTTCACCTCGAAGTTTAATTCCACATCCACTGTGTGTAAAAGGACAAAGTGAACCACAGGGTGAAGTTTAAACACCTTCAATTAGCCTCCTCGGCTGTCATTACTCTCTCTTACTTACACACACACACACACACACACACACACACACACACACACACAAACACAAACACACACAGCACATCAGAAGAAAGCTGGTGCTCAACAAGAGCAATTACAAACTCGTTTACTTACTAATGGGTCCATGCGAGGTGAATCTAGCCGCTGAGAGACCAGGAGCATCTTGGAGCGATGGGATTAAATCCACTTTTGTTTCAATGTGTCAACAATCACAAGAAAAAACATATTAACGATCGAGATCAAAGGAAATGAAGCACTCTGAATTTAGACTAAAATCGGTCGCTTGCTGTCTGCGTGAAAACAAAACTGTGTTGAGTCCAAAACAAAAGCTAATTGAACATTCCGTCCAGGTATCAGACAAGTTCATCAGACTAAACGGCAGCGGCAGACTGGAACAGCTCGAGCGTGTGTAGTCTGTCTCCCTCTCACAGTGCTGCTCTCACCGGCTTCCTGAATCAGGGGCGGAGAAACCGGGGATAGACACGCCCACATATCAAATAGGGGCGGGAAACCGGGGATAGACACGCCCGTATAGTAACAAACGCGAAGAAATCGGGGATAGCCACGCCCACACAGTAAGAGACGCGGAGAATTCGGGGATAGTCACGCCCACACAATAACAAATGCGGAGAAAGAGGGGATAGTCACGCCCACACAGCAACAGAGGCGGGGAAACGGTGCATAACCACGCCCACGCTAGCTACACACATGCTAGAAGTCTCTTAAAGAGACAGGCACTCCATTTCCCCCCCTAGGGGACCTGTTCAGCAGAGATACTGGATATATGAGCTAAGTGAGACAGGGTTTGCTGGCCCTAGTGGTCAAATAGTATACAAATCCATTAATATTTATTTTCAAAAGTAGGACAATGAGACGGCACATCAATGTCATTCATTCATTCATTCATTCATTTTCAATCAGTGACAGGGCTCTGGGATCTCGTGCCTATCCCAGAAACGTGTGAGAGACCAATATAACCATTGGCTGGCATACCAGTCCATCGGTGGGTACCATGCACACACATTGGCACACCCATTTGCGCAAAAGGGCTATTTTCTGTACTTAATCTTAGTCTCTAAACTTAATGTACTGGTGTTTTCAGAAGGAGAAAGGAAACCAGTAAACCTGAAGACGTGGAGAAAACATGCAAACTCCACACAGGCAGTAACCTCGACTCAGGATTCAACCAGAAACCGTGGAACTGTGATGCAGCAATACAAGCTGCTGCGCCACTGTTCTGCCATTCTGTGTGTTTTATTACAGTAATTATATTTTCCAGTGATTGTTTACCTTTGTGTGTAAACAGCAATTAATCAGATTAACAGTGAATGCAAGCCAGAGTCCTTGGCAGGTTGATGTGGCAATCTAGTGGGACAAGACCTAATTTTCTAATTTTTTTTGAAAAGCCTTTGTAAACAAACACCAGTCAATTATCAGGAATTCAACCATATAATTATTTTTCTAATGCCATGTTGGCACTTTTTGAAGTGGCTGAGTTAAAACATTATCTCAGGGTGAAACAACAACAGAAGGAAAGAGAACAAAGATTAAAAAAGAGAATTGTGTGGAAACTAGATTAATTTAGAAATAAACACTACAGAAACATCTTTATCTCATAAACCTCAGTAACATACACCAAAATCAATGGATTTGATTAATTTTTTTAACTATTTTTTTTTACAGAACTCTATGCTTATATTTTCTGCACAACGTTATATAAAGCATACAGTATCACTGTATTACTAGAATGTGCTGCAATAATATTATAGATACATATAATAAATGTATTTATAAAATAATTATAGGTAATAATAATAATATTATTACACTATCCTTCAGAAATATTGGATCAGTAAGAACCTTTGGTTTGGTGGCAGACAAAAATTGAAAAAATTACTAAACTAATGTGTAATAGATAGTTGCCAATTCCTTGCTTGCAATATACTGCATTAAGCCAGTGACTCAACGATTGTGATTTGATGGCACACCAAAAGGCAACAGAAACTCCTGTCAGTCACATGTTCCAATATTTTAGATCACTTGAAAAAGGTGCCATGTTGTAAGCTGTTTAATAAATCACTGAAATTCACTCATATCAATTTTTTTTTTTATTATTATTTCAACCCCAAATGTCTTCGGTATATAGCAAAGAATAATTGCTGTCATTCCAATATTTTTGGAGAGGACTATATCCAAAAATAATATATCAACATACACTCAAAACTAATAGCTATCTAGGATTATGACTTACACTTAAATACATTTATAAATGAGATTCCCTTCCTGATCATGAAACAATGATGCTCAGCCAAGAGGTGAAAACATGCTCCTGCAGTTATTTTTCATTTGTACCTTCACACAATAATGTCAATTTTTCCCAAACCGAAATTAACAAGATAAAATGATAATAAATCTTAAACAAATAGGAAGCAAATGTTTGTAATGTTATGTTTAATTTTTGTTATATGCAGATCCACAGTATTATGCAGTGCATTGCACTAGACTGCTGTGCATCATGCAGTTTGAATCAACATAAATATTAGCTGAAATCAGTGTTGTAGCATAGTAACATGGGAGTTAAATGACACTCAAAAGTTTATATAAATATGAACACCTTTCCATATCAGCACTCATCTGTTCACCTTTATTCTGAAACTGTTGGCTTGTTTACAGTGTGAGGTGTAGGGTTGGCAATTAAATTAAATTAAAACCAGATTGATTATATAATACATCATAAGCTAAGCAAGTAGTGAAAGTAAAGTAGAACAGATGATCCGTATGTGTACACATACAGTACATACATAAACTTTATACACACACTTTATATCCATACATTTGCATAGCATGAAACAAAACAGAGAAATAACAATCATAATAGTATTCATAGTGAGTAAAAGCAGGACATTTGGCCAATCAGTGGAACTCAGGCTATGATATTCTTCAACAAATGTGCATGCAGAGACAGCATGGTGTCGCTCCCTCAGGTTTAGACTGTGCAAATGTAGTCTTTTATGATTATTACTTGTCACAATTTATGTGATGATCCCAATAAAATGCTGGCTGAGTTTTATAATAGACTACACAGTAATGTGTTCTATCCTATACAGATAAACCTACAATTAAAGAAAATGCCTATGTTCTGCTTAAAACATGAATTAGCATACTGACGCAGCATGGGTTTGCAGCTCTTCATCTGGGAACTATGAAATAATGTCAAACTTATAATTTGAAGGTTGAATATGTTTGAGCAGATCATTTGCTTTCTATTTAAATTGCCATGGACATTAACTAGCCACGATTTTCACGTAATCCTGTGCTACCTTCCTGTTTGTAGTTTTACGGGTGTCATCATAGCAGCAGCCATAGACATCTCAATGTCTGACTTCAGCTTGTGCTCAACTTTGCGTTGCAATGTTGTTGTTGTCTTTGGTTGCAATGCCACTAAATCAGCTACCAGTGAGCTTGTCACATTATGCTTTCTAAGACAAATATAAATAAAACAAAAATGATTTTATGATATTTGTGAAAATAAAGCCAGACTGAAAACCATGCAATGTAAAGCCAGGTTTATTGACACACAATTTTTTTATTTGTTGCCTAATTGTGGTTTACTTGCACGTCAACCTTACACATTTAACTCTCTGTGTGTAAGGTGGCTGATAAATGTGTTCCACATAGCTGTCAGATGTCATGTTGAACATTGTAGTACAATTTACACATGCTGAGGATGCACATGGCGAGTTTCCAGCTTGTTTCACAAATTTGATCCACTGGCAATCTTTTTACTAGAGGGAAAAAAGATCACAAAACCAGTGTGGTGATGGAAGCGACACTAATTAAACAGTGGAAACAGCATGCTATGTGTCTACACCTATCAGCCATAATATTACACCACTACTGAGAGGTGAATTGAATAACATTGATTATCTCCTTACAGTGGCACCTGTCAAGGGGTACAATATATTAGGCAGCAAGTGAATAGTCAGCTCTCAAAGTTGGCGTGTTGGATACAGGAAAAAGGGTCAAGTGTGAGGACCTGAGCTAGCCAAATTGTGATCTTCAAAACAGCAGGACTTATTGAGTGTTCCTGGAATGCAGTGTTTAGGACACACTGTGAACTAGCAACAAGGTGATTGGCTCCCAAGGATCATAGATGCGTGTGGGGAATAGAGGCTATCCCATCTGGCCTGATCCCACAAAATAGCGGGTGTAAGTTAATGCCAGCATAAGTTGATGCTGGCTGTGATAGAAAGGTGTCAGAACACAGTGCATTGCTGCTTTCTATGTTTGGGGATGTATAGTTGCAGACCGGTCAGAGTGCCCATGCTGACTGCTGTGTAGTGCCAAAGGCACCTACACTAGGCACAGAACTGGTCCATAAAGCAATAGAAGAAGGTGTACTGGTCAGATAACTAATAGATTCTTTTACATAATGGACCATAAAGTGTGTGTGTGTGTGTGTGTGCGTGTGTGTGTGTGTGTGTGTGTGTGTGTGTGTGTGTGTGTGTGTGTGTGTGTGTGTGTGTGTGTGTGTGTGTGTGCATCCCTACCTCTGGAAAAGATGGGAAGAAGAGAAGCTGTAGGATGCAGTGTGATGCTCTAGGCAACGTTCTGCTAGCATTCATGTTGGTGTTACTGACACATCACTTTCTTAAACACTGTTGCAGAACACATCATCTCAACACTGTTTCCTAATGGCAGTGGTCTCTTTCAGCAGGATTATACTGCCCTGCCACACTGAAAAAAATAGCTCAGGAATGTTTTGAGACTTCTGATCCATTAAGGCCCCACCTCACAGCTTACAGGACTTCTGATAATGTCTTGGTGCCAGATGCCGCAGCACACCTTCAGAGGTCTTGTGGAGAACTGCTTTAGTGGCACAAGGGAGACCTTCACTATATTAAGCAGATGGTTTAAAAGTTATCTCTGATCAGTGTATATTCTTTGACCTCTCCTTTTCCATGGAAATGTCATTACACTAAAGTGTGCAAAAAAAACTGAGCACTGCCTGACTATCAACATTTTCATAAAGAAGTGATTGATGACATTGTGACAGTTGCATCACCTGCATCATGATTTATTGTAAAGTGTGAGCACTATTGTGATGTCAATTTTGGCATGAAGACAAGGGATAGGGTCATGTTAAGTGGGCAGCCATCAGATGCCAAACTTTCTCTTCTTGTGCAGTGTTCACAGTCTCTCATCTCTGGCCAGCCAGAATCCTCTGTGCCAGTCTCTGCTTTAAAGACTATTTCTCAATGATTAATACTCAGAAGGCTGCTGCTCAAGCTGCTGTTGTTGGGTCATTGATAAAGGCTTTGACCCTAAACTACTTGGCATAAACTACTGGGGAAGTGGTAGCTCAGTGGTTAAGGTGCTGGGCTACTGATCGATAGGTTGTGAGTTTGAATCACAGGGCTGCCAACTCTGTTGCTGCTGAGCAAGGGTCTTAATTGCTCAGTTGTATAAATGTAAGTTGCTCTGGATAAGGGTGTCTATCAAAAGCCGTAAATATTGATGCATCTTGTTTTAATTGTAAGTTTGTTTTGGATAAAAGTGCCAGACAAATGAACAAATATAACTGTTAGTGTCCCAATTTTTCAAATTGATTTTTGACTGTCTTCTAATTTGGTTTATTTTGATTAGATTTTGGTGAGATTTTCAATGGCAGCCTGAGGCAGTTGTAGGTTAAAGGTTAATAGGTTAATGAGTCTCGAGACCAGAGAGGATTGGCTTTATGCCTGAGTGCTTGTGTTTTAGTGCCTCATACTGCAGTTGGGTTTCATTCATTGATTTGTGGTGCATTCCCATTATTTAGAATTTTTGTACAGGAGCTAGCATGGTGGTGCAGTATGTAGCATTGCTGCTTCCTCAGCTTGTATTACTATCATTTACTATCATTTTCTATGTTATTCACACATCTGTGCTGCTTTCCTCAGGGTTCTTTGTTGTTCTCCAATCTCATGAGGTGGGTTGTATGAGGTATAAGTGAAAGTCGAACAGGCTCTGGATCAACCATAGAGCAGTTTGAGTTGATGAGTAAGAGAATGACTGAATCATCAACAGGAATTAATTCAACATAACATTTATTCTGCATACCAAATGCAGAATTGTGTATGTGCAAAAGTTTGTACCATTTAGTTCCTCTTCCTCATCATTGCATTCATGCAGACAGTGTTTTTAGCTGGCACACGAAGTAGATGGGAATAAGTAAGAATGGCAGACTAAAAACCCAGTGGAGGGAGCGTGCTGCAGCTCTGGCACAAACACAAAGACAGATAGAGAAAGAGAGCAATGATCCCCTACTGCACCTGGAGTCAGAAGAGTTTAGGTTACACAGCACAATGCACTCTCTCTCTCTCTCTCTCTCTCTCTCTCTCTCTCTCTCTCTCTCTCTCTCTCTCTCTCTCTCTCTCTCTCTCTCTCTCTCTCTCTCTCTCTCTCTCTCACTCACACACACACAACACACACACACACACACACAAACACACACACACACACACACACACACACACACCTTCTGGCACTGTTACACAGTTCCTTACACATAAGATTTATGCACACTTCTCACTAACACACACAAGGGAGAGCACGTAAACCGGCACAGGATATTGACAGCAGATCTGTTTTACCCTCAAACACAGACATAATGTCATAAATCTAGGATTTACATGCCCCTGAATATCTGCCAAAGCATTATTTAAAAAAAATGTTTTAGTTTTAGGTGAATCTCTGTTAAATTGTCAATTTTGTAGTTCAGTTCTTAAAAGGGTGGTATTCTCAGAAAAAACCTTATAGTTTAGATTTCTTACCATTATGCTCCTGAGTTTTGAATATAACTAAGTACATATACATTTGTGCTGAACTATCTAATGGACAGACACACACACGCACGCACGCATGCACGCACACACGCACACACACACACACACACACACACACACACTGTCATCTCACACTGATAACAATCTCAAGCATTCAGACACTCCCTGCTCCTCCACAAGCATCAGGTTACATATGTAAAACCATTTAGAAGTAGAGTTGCATAAAAGAATCTCTCGCTCTCATTCTATTATACTGTTGTATCATCGCTTTGTGAACTTAAACGGAACAATGTTACAATTGTAAAAAAACAAAAAAAAAAACAGGTGAAATGACAAACAAAGACATAGAAACAAAAATAATGGCAAACAGGAGTGGGCAAGTAAAGACAGAGAAAGAGAGTCCCGAGTATCTGCTTAGAAGGATGTTACAGCAATTTTGCCGCAGTATGAAACTTGACAAGTTCTCACCCTCCAGCAGAAAGACTAAGAGAGAGAGAGAGAGAGAGAGAGAGAGAGAGAGAGAGAGAGAGAGAGAGAGAGAGAGAGAGAGAGAGAGAGAACTCCTGAAAAGTCAAAACAAAGCCCTTATTCCACTCACCTCGTGTTTATACAGTGAAGTCACTCATACCAGAGAGGTTAACATGCATTTACTGTCCACCTCTCTCAAATGTTTCTCTCAGGTTTTTTCTCATTACACCTTATATTCAATTCCAGTTAAGAATTCTATCTGAGAAGGTTGCAAGAGTTTAGTTATGATCCAGATACTAACACAGACGTATCGTATACTGTATAATGACACACTGCAATAAACTTCAGAGACAAAATGTTCACATATTGATTCAATCAGTGTCTCCTCTTATTTTATGTAGCCTATATCTCTTGTGCAGGCAGTTTTGGCTGGTATACACACACACACACACACACACACACACACACACACACACACACACACACACACACACACACACACACACACACACACACACACTCACACACTCTCACACACTCTCTCTCACACACACACACACACACACACACACACACACACACACACACACACACACACACACACACACACACTCACACACACACTCACACACACACACACACACACACACACACACACTCACACACACACACACACACACACACACACACACACACACACACACAGGGTTTGTTAAATCGCCATTTAGGAAGCTGTTTCTTTTATAAGAGCCAACAATGTGGGAACATTACTCTATCAAATTCAATAAAAGTATCTTTCCATATAATAACAGGCTGACTGTGTGAAGACAGATTTGATTTAGCTGGCACGCTCAGATCTGACAAGTTCTTCGAAGGCCACATAGCTAATGTTATCTACATGACAGAACACTTTGCGATTACTTTAAATGTCATAGTGCAAAAAAAAAAAAAAGGTAATAATACAGGAAGTGGAGGCATCATTAGAAAATGAATGCTGTTAATTAAAGATGTACTGTGAAACTTCCATTTCATTGGAAGAATGTGAATGTGAATATGAAATATAAGATTAACTCAAATGATAAATCTAAAAAAAATACAATTTACTCTAATTAGTCTAATTCATATAATAATCCAAACATGGGTTCCCATGTTCTTGATTTACATCCTAACATTTGGTTAATAAAGTTATAAAAGTAAAAAAAAAAATCTCTCAGTAAAATTAAACATATATATTCAATTTCACATGTCTGCTTATATGTATTCACTCAAGGCCATGAGTTTGGGTTTGGGTACGCGTGTTTATATGTGTCAGGGGCTAAATAATTAATGCCTTGGCTACAGTTTGGCTTTCCATTTCCCCTCTGGTTTTGGCAGTGAAATGGAGTGTTAAGCCCTCAAGCACCCACCATCACCACCAAAAGGATCCTCTTGTAGCATCAAGAGCAAAGTAAATAAGAAAGACAAAAGACAGACAGACAGACACACAGACAGAGAGAGAAAAGGAAAAAACGCATCATAAATTTCGTCCGTGTTAGTTTGGCAGGACTGCTCGGGAACATTGTGTTAATGATTAATATGAAGTCAGAAGAATTCCGTGTCTGGCAGCTTCTCAGCAATCCCCCCTCCTTTCCCCTACTCCCCCCACCCAAAATCTCATGCAGACACACACCGAAACCCTGAGAGTCTCTCTCCCATCCTCCCTCCCCTTTCTCTCTCCCTATCTTTCCTTCTCCCCTAAGCCAAGAAAGAGTCAAAATCAGCATGGACAGTTGTCAAGGTAACCTCAGTTCAATCTATTTGCCCACCTCTCGTCTCCCAAGGTCAGCGCTCGCTTTCTTTCGACAGTGTTTTGTTCGGTGAACAACGGGGTAGGAGACCTCTCAAAACACAGAACCAAAAAGGACTGGAAAAAGAACAAGCACCCAACTTCTCCAAGCCACCAGCCCAAAACTGCATTCAGGCTTCTAGTAGACCTTGCCCCCACCCCGCACCCCCACCCCCCCAACCACACACATTTGAAGCTCCTCTCTTTAAGCATAGAGAGATTAGTGAACATAAAGACCCCCTGTGAGGAGGCAGCTCTCAACGTGAAATAAATGCAGCGTGTGAAAAGACTGCGCGCGAATGCTAAACCGAACAAGAGGACAAAACGAATGAGGGCATTTTGCAAACCAAGTGCATGTCTGATTTGGCTTTGTCTTTTCATTCATAAGCCACTTAGTTATCTTGATTTATGATGTGTCCATGCTATGATGATCCTATGCTATTACTCTATGTCTGGTTCTAGCTGCTCTTTCTAAAACCAAGAGCTAAGAAAAGATTCAACATGAACTAAAAAGTGTATAATGTGACAGAGTGACAGATGGAACAGATATCATGAAAGAAATGATTCGCAGAATTTCAGTTCAGGTGACAAATAGTCACTTACATTTATTTCTTTAAAGTAAAACAATGTATGTTAAAGCAACAGACTGTACTGACAACTATTTAGAAAAAAAATAAACAGAATAGTTCCTGCTAGTTACACATGAGAGTCCTCACACTTTTGGACGAGTGTGTGTGTGTTTGTGTGTGTGTGTGTGTGTGTGTGTGTGTGTGTGTGTGTGTGTGTGTGTGTGTGTGTGTGTGTGTGTGTGTGTGTGTGTGTGTGTGTGAGTGAAATCAAAATCAAATCAAATTTTATTTGTCACATACACATACATACAGAGTACAAGATGCAGTGAAATGCTTTTTGCATTTGTCCGGTATTTAAACATAAAAGGAATGCAATTTGGGATAAAAAATATAACGAAGAGGTAGATAAATAAAAAAGTATAAACTATATAAAGAGAAACTATATAAAAAATGAAAATATATTTGAAAAATAATGTATATACATATACATAAATATACATAAATGCGTATGGTTTTTAATTATTGTCCTTAAAGTGTCCATGTGCAGTATGGTGTGTATAAGGTGTATAAAGTGGTACTGCGCTGTGCAAGTCCAGAGTTAAAGTGTCAGTGCAAAAAAGGTTTGCTGAAAAACAGTGAAGGGTAGAGGTCCAGATCTAGATCCAGATCCTGGGTGTTTCCTGGCTTAAACTCTGAATGGCCTGCGAGAAGAAGTTTCTCTTCATTCTCTCTGTGTTTGCTTTCAAGGAGTGGAAAAGAAAAGAAAAGAGCCCATTGTTGGGATGGCTGACATCCTTTACAATCTTTCTGGCACTGGTCCGGCACCACGTGCTGTAGATGTCCTGCAGGTCAGGGAGCTTGGTGTGGATGGTACGTTCAGCTGACAGCACCACCCTCTGGATGGCTCGCCTGTCCTGCATGGTGCTGTTCCCGAACCAGGAAGTGATGCTACCCGTCAGGCGTTTAGCACCTGAGAGGGTAGTTTGAAGTCCCGTAAGCATCTCAGATGGTACAGATGCTGCTGGGCCTTCTTCACCAGGGTGTTGATGTGACAAGGCCAAGACAGGTCCTGTGTGATGTGAACACCTAGGAACCAGAAACTGTCCACTCCATCCACTGGGGTCCCGTTGATGTTTAGCGGTTGGTATGACCGCTCCTGCTTTGTGCTGAAGTCCACTATCAACTCCTTGGTCTTGCTGACGTTCAGGAGAAGATTGTTCTCCTGGCACCATCTCTCCAGGTATTTAATCTCCTGTAGGTAGGCCGTCTCGTCGTTGTTGGAGATCAGGCCCACCACAACAGTGTCGTCAGCAAACTTGATGATGGTGGTGGAGTTAGAAGTGGCCACACAGTCATAGGTGTACAGTTAGGACAGCAGGGGGCTCAGAACACAACCCTGGGGAGCTCCAGTGCTGAGGGTGAGGGTGGATGAGGTGTGTTTGCCCACCCATACAGCTTGTGGTCTGTCTGTCAGGAAGTTGGAGATCTATTGACACAGCGGCAGGCTAGTCCCAGGACCTTCAACTTAAAGGTGAGAGTGGAGCGAATTATGGTGTTAAACGCTGAACTGTAGTCCACAAACAGCATTTTTGCATAATTCCCTTTTTTTCTGTAGTCCAGGTGGCTCATTGTAGTGTGGAGAAGAGTGTGTGTGTTTACCATTAGATTTGATAGACAAAGCTCATGGTCTTACAATGATTAGCAATGATTCTTTATCAAAATCCCTTCTATAGTTTTATGTATAGATTTAGCCTGAATACAAACAAACAAACAAACAAACAAACAAACAAACAAACAGACAGACAGACAGACAGACAGACAGACAGACAGACAGACAGACAAACAAACAACAACTAATTTTGACATATATTTTGGCTTCTTTGATTTAGTGTCTCACGTTATACCTTATATCTGTCTACATTGTGATATTTTTTCCCCCTAAGGTGACAGCATGCAGTTTTTCTAACCATCTTGATAAACAGCCTTAGCCTTATTGTATTTCCATTTCCATTAAGGATGTCAGAAAACATGCCATTGTCCCAATACTCTATTTTCCCAGCACTCTATTTTCATAGTATTTATATATAGAATTGCAAAAATGTACTGTTTAGCCTCTCATGCTCTAGATGTAGAGTATGTATAGCCTAAAATCAAATTTTTGATTCAAATATGATTTTTTCATTTGACTCACCATCACACACCATTCTTGGAATGAAGCAATAAGTATAACAATAAGCATCGCCAGGTTTAAGGTAACAGTAAAATGGGCTATTGAGAACATTAGTATGCATTTTACATTTGCAACTACAAATGAAATGTACTGTATCTCTAATTTATGTCACGCTTTTAAGTTTTTAATTTGACTCTCCCTTGTAAAATCAATCGAAACATGTCTCCTACAATTTTAGCTGAGCCTTGTGCGACATGACACAGATAAAGGGCTTTAAATTAACGGTGCAACTTCATTCATTCATTTTCAGTAACCACTTTCTCTTAGTCAGGGTTGTCCGGGCAAATCCTTATCACTCCGAGTGTGAGGCAGGAATTCATTCTGGATGGGACACCAGTACAAGTCAGACACATGCACACACACACACACACACACACACACACACACACACACACACACACACACACACACACACACACACACACACACACACACACACACACACACATTTCCATACTCACTCACACCAAGGGGCAATTTAGTGGAGGCTGTCAGCTTGGTGAGAGGAAACCAGAGAATGCAGAGAAAACTGATGGACAAAGGGAAACGCCACATGATAGACAATAAACTGAACTCTGGATGTTTTATGTGGGGCCTCTAGAGGAGCTGTGAGGTGACAACCTTACTAATTAATAGCATTTCACTATTTCACATATCTGTCTGTCTGTCTGTCTGGTTAAGCACTGTTTCCTGTTAACCATAAAAAAAAAGGTGATGTGTTTTTAGATGCCTTTTTTTTAAGAAAGCAATGGTTTCACTATATAAAATCTGATCTGAAACATTAAAGTTTATCTAAAAAATGTGTTATTACCTCCAGATTACTGGCTGGTACATTTGCCTCGCACCTCCATTCAAAATTCCTGCATCTGCTCTGAAGCTTGTATGTGCTCCCTGTGCATTGGGGTTTCCTCCCCCAGTCCAGAAAATGCATTGTAGGCTAATTGGCATGTCTCAATATTCAGTCTAGTCAAGTCAAGTCAAGAAGCTTTTATTGTCATTTTATCCATATAAAGCTCTTGCAGTACACAGTGAAATGAGACAACGCTTTTCAAGGATCATGGTGCACCATAAAACAACAACAGAGCTATAAGGACTTAAAAAGTAAGTCCTAGATACATCTGTGCAACCTGGTGCAAACAGTGCAGGACAAGACAAACAAGACAGTGCAGGACAAAAAGACAAAACACAACACAATAAACATTCATTCATTCATTCATTTTCTACCGCTTATCCGAACTTCACGTGTCACGGGGAACCTGTGCCTATCTCAGGCGTCTTCGGGCATCAAGGCAGGATACACCCTGGACGGAGTGCCAACCCATCGCAGGGCGCACACACTCTCATTCACTCACACACACACACACACACACACACACACACACACACACACACACACACACACACACACACACACTATGGACAATTTTCCAGAGATGCCAATCAACCTACCATGCATGTCTTTGGACCGGGGGAGGAAACCGGAGTACCCGGAGGAAACCCCCGAGGCACGGGGAGAACGTGCAAACTCCACACACACGGTGGAGGCGGGAATCGAACCCACAACCCTGGAGGTGTAAGGTGAACCACTAACCACTAAGCCAACGTGCCCCCAACACAATAAACAGAGACAGCAAATACCAGTGTAAATACTGCATGTCTAATCAATATTCTGTGTGCAGAAATACTGGAATGAACACAGTATTATAGAAGCAGTTGCATGAGGTAATGTAAGTATTGTGCAAAACAGCAGTCAACATGTAAACAGTTTGATGGATGTATAATGGAAGAGTGTGTAATTGCTGTAGGTCTGTTCAGTCCATACAGTTTATGTGCATGTGTGTGTGTGTGTGTTGTGCTCAGTACAGTTCAGTTCAGTTATTAAGGAGTCTGATGGCTTGTGGAAAGAAACTTTTACACAGACTGGTTGTGAAGGCCCGAATACTTCGGTACCTTTTTCCAGACGGCAGCAGGGTGAAGAGTGTGTGAGAGGTGTGTGGGATCATCCACAATGCTGTTGGCTTTGCGGATGCAGCGTGTGGTGTAAATGATGAGGGAAGAGAGACTCCAATGATCTCCTCAGCTGTCCTCACTATCCGCTGCAGGGTCTTGCGATCCAAGATGGTGCAGTTCCCAAACCAGACAGTGATGCAGCTGCTCAGAATGCTCTCAATGGTCTTTCTGTAAAACACAGTCAGGATGGGGGGAAAGAGATGGGCTTTTCTCAGACTTCCTGAGAAGTAGAGATGCTGCTAGGCTTTCTTGGTGATGGAGCTGGTGTTGAGTGAAGTTGGGTGAAGTTCTCTGCTAGATGAACACCAAGAAATTTGACGATCTCTATAGATGATCCTTCGATGTTCAGTGGAGAATGGTCGCTCTGTGCTCTTCTTAAGTCAACAACCATCTCTTTAGTTTTATCAACATAAATGGGGTATGTGTGTGAGCGTGTGTGTGATTGTGCCCTGTGTTGGGTTGGAATCCTATCCAGAGTGTCCCCTGCCTTGTTCTTTGTGTCCTCTGGGATAGACACCAGGCTCCCTTTGACTGTGTCTACGATAAGTGGTAGAGAAAATGAATGATTGGATATTACCCAAAATGCTTTACACTGTATATTGTATACTATACAGCATGTAGCGAATAACTTACCAAACATTTGAGGACTACTGTTACATCTGAATTTTTTTTTTATGTAAGTAACGTGTGTGTACAATGTAAGTGACAAAAAAAATATATATTGTTTGCACTGAATTACCAGTCTAGTGGAAAGGGTTGTGTTGTTATAGGAAAAGAATTCACACCAGGATGGTGTGATAGAGCCTGATGCAAGGCAGAGGAGCCTGGTTCATACTTGGTGCATGACTTTACATGCACGGGCAGAAGCAGCAGTAACTTGAGTGGCATTGCTCACACTCTTGCCTGCATATCTTATGTACATCTGAAAGATTTAAAAGCAACATGTGAGCACCAAAACATCCCTGTCTGTCAGGTTTCCAAGTCAATTCAATTCAATTTTATTTGTATAACACATTTAACAATGGACATTGTCTCAAAACAGCTTTACAGAACATAAAACATCATAAAGAAAAAGAATATTTTTCTTATATTGGTATTAGACATATTTATGTGTTTGTAGTTAAGCGACTGTGACAAGGAAAAACGTTTTTAGATGGAAGAAGAAGAAACCTTGAGAGGAACTCGAGGATGTGATTATAAATATACAGTCTGACAATTGTTTACTGATTTGGAGGTTGTTGTCCTCAAAGACCACATGGCCTTGGCATCTCGAATAATGTCCGAATACTTCATGAAGCAGAGTCAAAATGATTTACTAACATAGAAAATCCACATGAAGGGATTTTAATTCACACTAACTGTTAGAGGAAATCCAGTTAATATTATTATTCATCAATGATATAGAATAGCACATAAATATGCAATTTGAAACACAATACTAGTTTAAAGAAGAAGAATTTGTTTTGTCACATAAGCATTTCAGCACAGTGAAATTATTTCTTCAAAATCTGGAGGTAAGGGTCAAAACAATACAGCACCCCTGGAGAAGTGAGGGCTAAGGGCTTTGCTCAATGGCACAACAGTGGCAGCTTGGTAGATCTGGGGCTTGAACCCCAATCCCCCAATCAAAACCCCAGAGCCTTAACCACTTGAGCCACCACAGCTCACTGCTTATTGGAGGTAGATAGTCAGAAAACTCCTGAAAATGACTAAAATAGCATTTTATGCATAGACTTGTATATTCTGAATGTGATAGCGGCAATAATATTTCTAATATTAATTTCATGAAACAGTAATTGAGTGTGCTTTTCTCTTGCGTATGCATTTGTAAATGAAGATACTTCACCAGGGATTGTGACCCTTAGTTAGGAACCATTGTTGTATACTGTTTGTGTATTCCAATAGATTGACGTTATGATGCTGCATTACTCAAAATGATTACATCCTGTCACAATGTAATGATATAAATTTTGTAGTGTTAGTGTTGAAGTAAGTGCAATTTTGTTAAATTTAGACCAAGTGGTGTCAGATACCCAGTAATGGGGTTGAAGGGTGTGTCTCGTCTGTGTGTAAGTATGGGTTGAGCTCACAAGAGGAATCACTCAGGGTTAGCAATAGGTCAATAAAGCCCTTGTGCTCTGTCAGAAAAACTGGCACAGCCACACTGCTCTGCACACAGTCACTAATAACTGCGTAATAGAGATGGCTGACATGGCAAAAAGGAGAAATACAACGTACAAGAAGTGAGTGTGGGAGAGAGTGAGAGCAAAAGGGGGAAATAGGAAAAAAAGAGAGAGCGAATTAGAAGATAGATGGAAAGACAAGGGAGGGGGAAATGAGGTATGGACCTAAATATGTCTCTCTAAATCACTTTGTTGGTGTTTATGTGTACCACAGTCATCCTGAGTCACCCCGGCAGGGTGTGTCTAAGACTTAAGTATTACAACAGGCTCACACAAACACATATACAACACCAACACACATCGCACTGTCCAGGGCTATGTCTTGAGCTTTTTAGTACTACTGCAAGAGGAAAAAAACAGTTGAGGAAGAAGCACTGTGAGGAGAAAGATAAAGGAGCAAAAGGGGGAAGTGAATATGTGAAGGAGATTGAAGAAAACAGCTGGCCCTCTCCTTCTTCTTCTCCATCCTCCTGATATCAGCAGAAAAAGAAGTAGGGAAAAAAAATGCTAGCTGCTGTTGACACAGCCCTGACCTTCCCCTCATTCCGCTCCCCCAAGTGTGAAATTGAACGTCGGCCAGAAAAGAGAGAGTGAAACAGAGGCAGAGTGTGTGTGTGTGTGTGTGTGTGTGTGTGTTTGTGTGAGAGAGAGAGAGGCAGAATGAGAAAGGTATAGAAATAATTACCCACTCTCCACAAAAAACCAACAGAGAAAACCAATAGCACATATATCAAACAGCAGTGATTGTAGCCGTGCTATTCCATTTAAGGAGATCTGATTTGGAGCAAGCACATTGATGGCTGAGGTGCTGGTATTGATCTCCTCTGAGGTCCATCCTACATGATGATTTCTTCAGTCAACACAGATAACGTCCAGATGACTTGCACAACATGTATGGCTCCAGCTGGTTTTATTCACTCCAGCAGTCCAATATTCATGCATTAAAATAATTGAATTAAATGCTAATTTGTATTAGAGCCTACTGGAGCGTTATGATTTGTCAAATAATTTTTAAAAAAATATATAGACTTCACAATCTTTTAAGATTAATGAGGTGTGAGTCACATGACGACAGCTATATATTTTCACACTGTCTTTTAGTTCTCTCCAGAAAAACTGAGGGAATGGTATAAAGGAGTGTGTGTATGTTAGACTGTAAGAGAGGGGAATGTATAAGGTGATGTAATGGATGCAAGGGGTGTGTTCAGTGCATTGCTCGTGGCCACAAGTCTCCTGCTGACTCCAGACATTTCTGGCATTCCTTAGTGAACTGCTTCCATTGTGCTGCAGGGGAGCCTCCATTCATTCATCCCAGGAAAGGGGAAGGAAAGGAGAGGAACGGGGGAAATACATAAGTGGAGGAAGATAGAAAGGAAAGGGGTTATCGGGCAGATCTGACATCTTGTAAAAATACGAGATGCTAGATGTTCAGGAATGCGCGCGCACACACACACACACACACACACACACACACACACACACACACACACACACACACACACACACTTAGGGTTATCTGTAGATTAAAGATGTCCTTAAAAGGTAGGACGGGAAGGGAGGCAGCACATTAAATGCATATTAGGAAATATTTGAGCAAATCTGAGGAATGCTTATTGGTCCACTTAACCTTTAATATATCAATGCATCATTTGTGTTTATTTTCTTCCCAGTCATAGGTTAATTATCTGAATTTCACAAATGCTGATTTTTGACTTGCAGCCTAAAACCTGATTTAAAGATAAAGAGAAGCCTGTGCAATCAGGAAGGTGGGATGAACTCTTCACAGAGTGCTATAGCGCCATCTAGTGGACACTGTGCTCAGGTTATGTTTAACTGCCAGCAGGGTTTATCTTATTTAAAAAGAAAAGAAAAAAACAGGTCTAGTATCCCCATGTAACCTCAGCTATTACAGACTAAAACGGAAATCTGATAAAGGTCTAACAAAATAACGGCTTATGAAGTTCATACTCCTGATAATGTGAGCCACTCACAGACTCACCGATGTCATTACACCTTATAAGGGTGTGTGATATGACAAAAGCATTGAATCTAAATAATAGTCCAGTTTTGTGGACGCCTGACCATTTCATCCATATATGGTCCTTACCTAAAATGTTGCTACAAAATTTGGAAGCCATTTTGAAATGCATTCCTCAGTTGTGTAGTACGTTCTTGTATGATCTAGCATTCACTGGAATTAAGAGGCCCAAACATGTTTCAGCATGACAACACCCCTGAGCTCAAAGCAATCTCCAGGAAGACATGGTTCACCAAGATTAGAGTGGAAGAACTCGAGTGTCCTGCACAGAGCCCTGACCTCAATCACACTAAACACCTTTAGGATAAACTAGAACCCTGTCTGAGCCCCAGACTAACCCACCCAACATCAGTACCCTTCTCCCACTAAGGCGCATGTGGCTGGATGAACACAAATCCCTATGGCTATGCTCCAAAATCTAGTGAAAAACCTTCACAGAAGAGTGGAGGTTATTATAAGAGCAAAATTGAGTTCAATCTGGAATGGGATGTTGAACAATCACATATAGTGTTGTAGCAATATGGTGGCCATTAGTGCTGGGTAGGAGACCTCAGTACTGAAATCCCTATTTAACACGTTAGGGCACTATGCCAACAAGACCCGATGATTCTTCTTAAAGTATATTTACTTAATGCTTATTTCTGGTGTTTTTTGGGGGTCCTAATCAAAATACTGTTTCTCACTCTTGCTCTCTCTCTCACACACACACACACACACACACACAGTATTTCCATTTATATGAGTAATATATATATATATACACACACACGTTATCATACACAAAATAAACAGCTCTGTTTACTGCACACTGGCATCTAATATTATTATGGATATGGATGTATGGTTTCACCTGTGATTCATTATGACTGATGTCTAAGCAGGCTTTTTAATAAAAATAATGGCCTGTAGGAATGACTGAATAGCTCCTTTCTCAGTGTGTGATCAATAGTCTCCTACCTTCCATGTTAAATCCACTGACTTAGGGCAGTGTGTGTGTTCAGACTGATCAATAACAGCACAGCGTTAGAATTCTCAGTGCTGTGCGAGGAAGAGGCATGCTGCTGAAGTCGGCTCGCAACCCAGGGCACATTATGGATGATATACAATAATAAAGTTATTTTTCCTTTAAGAGAATGATAATGTAGTCAATCTTGGTAGAATAATGGTTAAGTTTGTAGCTCATGATAAGAACCAAGCACACAATTTCTAGTTAGAATAAAAAGTGAAATCAATAAAGAGAATCTGTCTAATTCTGTTCATGAACTTGAGCTTTGAACTCTATGTTACTGCTTGGCTTGACATGGCAAAGTCTTATTGCTTTTACAAAGACCGAGTCATTCGCTTGTGGCATATTTATATTGATATTTATTCTGAGAAGAGTGGTACATACATTTCACACATACTGTATCTCCATATCATCAATATGATTAGATTCTGCATGCCTGCAAGTAAGAGAGCTGTAATGATTGGAGAGAAAAAGCAAACAATGATCTACACAGTTCCAACTAGTCAAACTCTGAAGGCATCAATATGATCATTTCACTTTTTATTACTTTCTTTGTGACTTTGAACCTTTTTCCTCCCAATTTGGTCCTTTACCGAGTCCCATCCAGACAGCTCTTAGCATAACATGACAGATAGCACCCAGCGAGTGAGTATCTAGCACATACTAAATGTGCTCTTCTAAAACAAGAGCTCAAATAAAATCCATGATTGTGTCACTTAGATTAACAAATAAGGTAAACATGTTTCTTTTCCTAAATCCTTAATGATGCCAAAGATATTTTCAATTATTAAGTAACAATAGAATATATCCCCTACAGTGCAAATAACATAAATGCTAAATAAATGTTAAACAGTGTGATATTCAATCATCTCAATTATGCAAGCTATGCATCAAATAATATTTTCATACTCCTTATATGCTGTATATACACTATATGGCTAAAGGTTTGTGGACTCACACTGATAGTTTGCCAAAGTAGGAATGGAAGATCTTGAGTGTCCTGCACAGACCCCTGACCTCAACCTCATCCCTGAACATCGTCGGAATGAACTGGAACCCTGCCTGTGCCCCAGGGCTCCTCACCCAACTACACAAATCCCCACATCCACACTTCAAATTCTATTGGAACAGCAAAAGGGAAGTCAACCTAGAATGGGACATTCAACAAGCACATATGATTTTAGATTCATATGGTGGCCACTAGTGCTTTATAGTGCACTTTACTACTGAAATATATATAGAGATTTCAGTAATGACGTTGTGGCCATGTTCCATCTTCATTTCTCTGTTCTATAAACACTGTTTGTTTTTGGAAGAGACCAGCCTCCTGAATGGTTTTACTAGGGCAGTCCAGAGGCTTAAACAGATTTCGCAAATATATATTCCACAACCTGGTTTCCTTTCCATCAGGAATATTGAAGATTTTGCGCATTTCCTTTTCAATACATGCTACTGTTTCTACTTTGCTAAAGTGCCGACTTATGCCTTGGTCCATGTTGCTGAATTCACATAATCTCAGTTCAGTAAAGAAGACCTCCACCTTATAGGACTTTGCAAACAAGCCTTCCTCAACCACTTTTCGTGCAATAGGCTTCTGGTGCTCAGACAGTCCATACCAGCTTAGCAGTTTACCCCATACCTCTTTAGGCAGAAGGTTGTAGTCCAGATGTTCAAGTAGATGCTCCCTGATAGAGAGTGAATCTTTTAAGAGTTGTGAGTTATCCATTCGTCCAGGGTAAAACATCTGGTCTCCCAAACTAGCCATGTTACTGCTATCAAATCCCACATATTTCTTCCACCTGTTGAACCACTTGCTGTCAACAAGGTACCATGTGTCACCTTTTTGTAATGGAGTATTCAACAGCTTTTTTATCTCTTCTCTTTGATAATCCAGGTTTGCTGTGGGATACAAACAAGTACATAATATGAATTTAAACTACAAGCCATTAAGTACATAATTATACGGACAATTTATCTTTCAATGAACAATAACATAGAAAAATACACTACAATGTAACTCACTTAGCTCAGACATCTTCTTAGCAGTAGCACTGACAGATTGCTGAAGATCAAGCAAATCTTTCATCATATCCTTCACAATCAGACTGCTGTTAATTTTCATTTTATCCAGGTTATTGGTATATGAAGGGGTGGGCATTGTTAAGCAAGCCTACAGAAATAAAAAATATAATATTATAATATAAATATAATAAAGAGTAATCCTTCATCATCCAGAGTGCTGTTCATGGGATGTGCTGCGTGTGCTCTGAGCAGACACTAACCTGGAGGAAGTGAACGTGGTCTTCAGAGACCAAGAGCTTCTCCAGTTTAGTGTCACTTCTTTTCAACTCAGTAATTTCCTGTTTTAGTCGTTGAACAAGCTCTTCAGCTTGGCTTTCTAACCCTTTCTGTTTCTTCTCCAACACCATAAGCAGATCAGCCTGCATTCTTTTGCTGGAGCTCATGAGACACCTGAAGAGTTCAGAGCTGTCGTCTTTTTCCTCATCTATATTTTTCTAAAGATATAATTGCAAAATTATCATCACTTTCTTTTACATTATATTAGTAGAAAATGAGGTGTGTTCAGCAGTTGATTTTTATTCAAAACTCACTTTATTGAGGTCTAAAGAGTGGTTTATTTCTTCAATCTTTTTTAGTCTGTCTTGGATCTTCACCTGAAACTCTGCTTGTGTTTTCTGCAACTTAATCTGTGGATGGAAGAAAATACTCATGACAAATAATTGATGGAATGTAAAATCCTCATGTTACCATCAAACATGGTTTCCTTTTATTTGAATGTTAATACACTCCAGCTGCCAATGGAGTTTTACACTTTATTGTAGCACAGAATATTCCTAATAATCTGATATTAACAAGCTACTTATTTGCTCACCATCCATTTTATTAGGAACATTCACGCTGTTATCTATATTATTTAATAATGTGGCAGCAGCTTACTGCCTAAAGTCATGCAGTTACAGGTCAAGAGCTTCAGTTAATGTTCATATAAAAATTGGAATGAAAAATCTCTATGACGTCAACACACAACAGTCTCTAGTGTTATTTATTTTTACCTGGCTGCAATGTGATGTACAGGTGCTCCTAATAAAGTGGATGGTGAGTGTAAATCCTGTATTTAAAATTGTATATATATCCTCACCTTTTTCTCTGCACTCTCCTCCTCTAAAGAAATGGTGTTGTGGCTCTTATGCTCTCCCTCAGTGCAGAACAGACACACACACTTCTCATCATCCCTACAGAACAACTCCAGAGGTCTCTGGTGCCTCTGGCATATGTAGATCTCCAGGTTCTTTACAGCATCAATTAATTTATGTTGCTTAAGTTTCACAGCAATTTTATGATGCTCCAGATGTGTAGCACAGAACGACATACCACAATCCAGACAGGACGTTAAAGCCATCTGGGTTTGGTCAGTACAGACATCGCACGGCACATGTCCCTGTGCAGCAGGAGGTTCCTTTGTGTGACTGCTAGATTTCACCTTCAATGACTCTTTAAACTGAGCGGCCAGATTAGATATGAACGTATTAACACAAAGTTGTGGCCTTTTGCTGTATTCTTTCTTACACAATGGACAGATGCAATTTTGACTGTTGTCCCAGTATTTGTTGAGACAAGCCATGCAGAAGTTGTGTCCACATGGTGTAGAAACAGGCTTAGTGAATATGTCCAGACAGACAGAACACTGCAACTGCTCTTCAATTAGAAAAGTGTTGAAAGCAGCCATTGCTAATAGAGGAGAGTTTAGTAGAAAATAAAATGGGCCCAATAGCGTGCCCTTGTCCTAAATGTGTCGGGGTTTAGCTTAAACTAAGGAAAAATTAATTAACTATATTAATATTCTCTAATTTCTTTCATTCAACTGTTTTACCGTTCATTTAACGCCTCCCGTTCACTATGAATCACAAGAATCGTCTATATTATAGTTTCACAGTGTACATCCTGTGTCATTGTTAAAAGCTAAGCCCCGCCCACTAATCACCTGCTTAACTCACTACCTGTCCTAAAGGAAATGTTCACGTGACCCTGTTGTATCTCTGTGAATGTTTACATCTGACATTTATACACACCATATATACTTTATATCTAAACTATTATGTAAATTAGTGTACCGATACTTTTTCTTATATATTATATTCTATACATAAATAACAACCACAATGAAAACACACACACACACACACATTTAAATTATAATTTCCAATAAACACACAGGAGCATCGGGGTGGAGAACACATAGTTTATTAACAATCAAAATCATAAAATACAAACATAAAATATATAAAAGCTGCTTTTTGGTCTATATCTTGTATATTAACCTGTTTTCGCGCGCTCCCGATAAGGCTCCGGCGCGTTCCCGCGTAACAATTTAACAAAGACTTCTAGTCAGAGTCTTTTCTGGGTCACCGATTTCGGCTTATCACCTGCATAACAAACACCGCAGCGCCCCCTGCTGGCTCCGCCTGGGTAGTAACCCAGTAACCTCTTCAAAAAACAAACCATTAGCTTTTAGTAACCATTGACTATTTTGCAAGTAACCATTTCATAACGCTGAATTTCAAACAACAGTGTCAGCCCTGTCCAGGGGACATTTAAAACGTCAACAAACAAAAAATATTCTCTTTTGGTTATATTACTAGTAAAAAACGTTAGCCAATGGTGGCCTTTTATATTTCGTTACTAGGAAATATATGGGAGTATGGGAATTCTGGGAATATTCCTGTAATGTTCCTTTACACAACAGGAAATTCACCTATGGAGTCTTATATAGGTTAAACAAGCTAATCACCCCTTCACATTCTGTACTGGAAGAAATATATCAAATATAATCTCTGTGTATGTGTTTATTTTAACAGGAAATAGTTAATCATTTAGTTTATTTAAGTTATTAATAAATCTAAGGTAGTATACTATATAAAATAATATGAGTGTTCTGTAGTGTTCTGATGCTGTAGTTCATAAATGTCCTGATGCTCAACATGTACATCCACTCAACACACAACACACAATACCATTTGCTTTTACTTGTCTACTTGCCACTATGTCACCCTCACAATTGAAAATGAGAGAGCCATCATTTAACGAGCCTATGACACAGGCTATAGACAGTCTATAGACAGGCTCTAAAAACTGCTAGGGTTGAGCACCTGAGCAAACTCATAGAAAAAAAACCAGAACAATCCCAGTTAATCTAGCACAGTGGCTAGATTAACAAAAAATCTGAACACATTATTGCATCACAGTTAAGTAGTGAGGACTTTATGAGATTCTTCATTGATAAAATTGAAAGCAGCAGAAACAAAATAGTTGATGTTCAACATATGAGAGCACCTTGTGACCCAGTCTCACCTAAAGCTCTACACTCAAAACTACAGCGCTTTACAAGTACAGGACAGGAAGAGTTAGATAAGCTTATTACTACAGCTAAACCAACATGTTCTCTAGACCCCATTTCAATTAAATTACTGAAAGAAGTGTTATATAAAGCTGGTGAGCCTCTTCTTAACCTCCTATGACCTGGTGTCCACATACGTGGACATCACTGCATCTAAAATGCAAAGCTTGGGTCTTAGGAGGTTAACATTATTAACTCCTCGCATGTGCTGCACGATTAATCATATCGCAATCGCAATCGCGATATCAAGCCTGTGCGATTATATGATGCAAAATGCTGCGATTTTGTGAAATGAATAAATAATAAATACATGCATGTGTGGACATGACAACCCATTCATTCAGTGTATGCACTGTTTAAACGAGTGTTCTCAACTTCTCACTGATACTTTTGTGATTCGCAGAGTTTTGACAAGTTTTATAGCCTTGATATTGTTTCTTATTCAAAAGTGGTGACAGAAAAAACTTAGCACCCCCAACCTGAAACCTCTTCCTCTGTCACAATCACATCATAATCAAAATTAACAATTAGGCTTAAAAGCAAATGTATATGTAAGGGAATCAAGTTTAATAATTACATGTAATATTGCTCCAAATATCATCAATAATGGTGTGTGCAATACCATGTATTACTTGCATTTAAGGTGGTAATTTACTTTATATATACAGTATACACACACACATTTTATATATATATATATATATATATATATATATATATATATATATATATAAACAATGTCTAACAAAATGTGCCGTTTATGTCTAAAATACTAGAAAACTAGAACTAGTTGTGTTTGTTCAGCTGAGTTCCTTCTTACAGGAGAACAATATCTTTGAAGAGTTTCAGTCAGGATTCAGGCCCCATCATAGCACAGAAACTGCACTTGCGAAAGTTACAAATGACTTGTTCCTAGCTTCGGACCAAGACTGTATGTCCCTATTAGTTCTACTTGACCTGACCTGACACTATAGATCACAACAATTCTCCTAGATCGCTTACAAAATTACACAGGTATTCATGGACAGGCTTTAAGTTGGTTTAGATCCTACCTGTCTTATCGATACCATTTTGTAGAATTAAATGGTGAATCCTCCAGTTTATTGCCAGTTACCTATGGGGTCCCTCAAGGATCAGTCCTAGGACCTCTGCTTTTCTCGACATACATGCTTCCATTAGGGAACATTATTAGAAGATGGGATTAGTTTCCACTGTTATGCTGACGATACACAATTATATATCTCATCAAAACCAGATGAAATAGCTAAATTGTCCAAATTAAATGAGTGCGTTAGAGAGATAAATTATTGGATGAGCTGTAATTTCCTGTTGTTAAAATCAGATAAGACAGAGATACTACTTATTGGTCCAAAAACCAGTACACAGAAACTCTCACAAGTTAACTTCCATTTAGAGGGATGTACTGTTACTAGTAGCTTGACAATGAAAGACCTGGGGTCTCATTTATAAAACTGTGTGTAGGATCCCTACTAAATGTTACCGTACGCCCAAAAGCCAAAAATGGCGTACGGCAAAAAAATTCCGATTTATGAAACCGTGCGTACGCACACCTGTAAGCAATGTTCCCTTTATAAATCACAGATCACCCGCAGATGTGCATACGTGAACCAGCCTCAAATCTCGCCCTGTACATGCCCATTTTTAACCAAAATAGTCAATGCAAATCACTGCGCAGGCACGAGAGTGGACCTCATTACAATGAGTTTCCTCTTCACTCTGCGTGTTTAAAAATGGGGTGAGGAGCCAGCATCTCAGGGGTAGCCACTGTCGCCTGCAGGTCATAATTATATTTTATTTATATATAGTTATATATTATATAATTATATATAAAAGCAACATTGTTATAATTATATTAAAAACAAAATTGTTACATTTTCTACTTTTTAATATTGTTAAACTAACCAAGAAGCCAGCCATCACGTATTGCGCCTGCATTTAGTCTGTTCCCTAGACTGTTATATGTCAAGATAAAGGAATCATGTGTTGAACCAGGCCAGAAAAAGAGCGGTTCAAAAACCTCTTATGAAGAAAATTAAAGCAAGGTCCGTGACGTCGCCCGGTATGGCGCAACTGGGGCCCCACCCTGGAGCCAGGCCCGGGTTTGGGGCTCGCATGCGAGCACCTGGTGGCCGGGTCTTACCCCACGGGGCCTTGCTGGGCTCAGCCCGAAGGAGCGACGTGGGCCCACCACCTGCAGGAGAAACCGTAAGGGGCTGGTGCAATGTGGATTGGGTGGCAATCTCCGGACACAGAATCTGACTCTAGGGACATGGAATGTCACCTCGATGGGGGGGAAGGAGCCTGAGTTGGTGCAGGAGGTTGAGAGATACCGACTAGAGATAGTTGGGCTCGTCTGCATGCACAGCTTGGGCTCTGGAACCAAATTCCTCGAGAGAGGCTGGACTCTCTACTACTCTGGAGTTGCCCGCGGTGAGAGGCGGCGGGCTGGTGTGGACTTGCTCATAGCCCCCCAGCTCAGCAGCCATGTGTTGGAGTTTACCCCGGTGAATGAGAGGGTCTTTTCCCTGTGCCTTCGGGTTGGGGAGAGGTCTCTCACTGTTATTTGTGCTTATGGGCCAAATGGCAGTACCAGACCTTCTTGGCATCTCTGGGAGGGGTGCTAGAAAGTGCCCCGACCGGGCACTCCGTCGTTCTACTGGGGGACTTCAACACTCACGTGGGCAGCGACAGTGACACCTGGAGGGGCGTGATTGGCAGGAACGGCCCCCCCGACCTGAACCCGAGTGGTGTTCTGTTATTGGACTTCTGTGCTAGTCACAGTTTGTCCATAATGAACACCATGTTCAAGCATAAGGGTGTCCATCAGTACACATGGCACCAGGACACGCTAGGTCGGAAGTCGATGATTGACTTTGTGGTTGTTTCATCTGACCTCCGGCCGTATATCTTGGACACTCGGGTAAAGAGAGGGGCGGAGCTGTCAACTGATCACCACCTAGTGGTGAGTTGGGTCCGATGGCAGGGGAGGAAGTTGGACAGACTTGGCAGACCCAAACGTACTGTGAGGGTCCGCCTGGAATGTTTGGCAGAGTCTCCTGTCAGAGAGATCAACTCTCACCTCCGGCAGAGCTTCAACCAGATCCCGAGGGAGGGTGGAGACATTGAGTCAGAGTGGGAACCATGTTCTCCACCTATATTGTCAACACAGCCACACGGAGCTGTGTCCGTAAGGTTTCCGGTGCCTGTTGTGGCGGCAATCCCCGAACCCGGTGGTGGACCCCGGAAGTAAGGGATGCCGTCAAGCTGAAGAAGGAGTCCTATCAAGCCTGGTTGGCTCGGGGGACTTTGGAGGCAGCTGATAGGTACCGGAGGGCCAAGCGAGCTTCAGTCTGGGTGGTTGCAGAGGCAAAAACTCGGGTCTGGGAGGAGTTCGGTGAGGCCATGGAGAAGGACTATCGGTTGGCCTCGAAGTAATTCTGGCAAACCGTCCGGCACCTCAGGAGAGGGAAGCAGTGCCCTGCGCACACTGTTAACAGTGGGAGTGGGAATCTGCTGACTTCGACTGGTGACATCCTTGGACGGTGGAAGGAGTACTTCGAGGATCTCCTCAACCGCACCAACATGTCTTCCACTGAGGAAGCAGAGGCAGAGGGCTTGGTTGTGGACTCGTCAATCCCCCAAGCTGAGGTCACTGAGGTAGTTAAGAAGCTCTTCGGTGGCAAGGCACTGGGGGTGGATGAGATCCGCCCTGAGTACCTTAATTCTCTGGATGTTGTGGTGTCTTGGTTGACACGCCCCTGCAAAATCGTGTGGCGGTTGGGGACAGTGCCTCTGGACTGGCAGACTGGGGTGGTGGTCCCTCTGTTTAAGAAGGGGGACCGGAGGGTGTGTTCCAACTACAGGGGGATCACACTCCTCAGCCTCCCTGGAAAAGTCTATGCCAGGGTATTGGAGAAGAGAATTCGGCCGATAGTCGAACCTCGGATTCAGGAGGAACAATGCGGGCTTCGTCCTGGGCGTGGAACACTGGACCATCTCTATACCCTCACTAGGTTGCTGGAGGGTTCATGGGAGTTTGCCCAACCAGTCCACATGTGCTTTGTGGATCTGGAGAAGGCATTCGACTGTGTCCCTCGTGGTGACCTGTGGGGGGTGCTCTGGAAGTATGGGGTCCGGGACCCTTTGCTAAGGGCTGTCCGGTCCCTATATGACCGGAGCAGGAGTTTGGTTTGCATTGCCGGCAGTAAGTCAGACTTGTTCCCGGTGCATTTTGGATTCCGGCAGGGCTGCCCTTTGTCACCGGTCCTGTTCATTATTTATATGGACAGGATTTCTAGGCACAGTCGGGGGCCGGAGGGAGTCCAGTTTGGGGACCACAGCATTTCGTCTCTGCTTTTTGCAGATCATGTTATCCTGTTGGCTTCTTCAAATCAGGACCTTCAGCGTGCACTGGGACGGTTTGCAGCCGAGTGTGAAGCGGCGGGGATGAGAATCAGCACCTCCAAGTCCGAGGCCATGGAACTAAGGTTGGTGGAGAGCTCCTGCCTCAAGTGGATGCGTTTAAGTATCTTGGGGTCCTGTTCACGAGTGAGGGAAGGATGGAGCGGGAGATCGACAGGCGGATTGGTGTATCTTCTGCAGTGATGCGGTCGATATACCGATTTGTAATGAACACCGTAATAGTTAGGACCGATGATGAGTAGCGATTGTGCTTCATGACTGTATTTGCAGACTTTGACATTTTATGATATATGTACATTAAGGAAAATGTTTCGTTTTTACACTGTGCTCTGCAGTTCTCTAATAAAAGGGTATTTCATGCTATTCTGTATCACATGTAGTCGCGCCACGTTGTGGACAATGTGACTGTAAGGCAGCGCTGAGTATTTATTCATTCATTCTTCTTCTACCGCTTATCCGAACTACTCGGGTCACGGGGAGCCTGTGCCTATCATCAGGCGTCATTGGGCATCAAGGCAGGATACACACTGGACGGAGTAGCGCTGATTATTATTATTATTATTATTTTATTTTTAATACATTTTGAATTACGTTTGGATTTTACTAGATGTATATAGCCTAAAACAATCAGCACAAATAACACTGTTGGATTTAATTTTCATGATAATGTGGATATAACGTATGAAATGGAGGGAAAATTAAATGTCATTCATTCTTATAATCGTTCTTCTCACATGAATTTTCTACAATCTATCTTCAGTTCACGACCTCACCATCTGTGTCCAATTCCCTTTGTCTCCAGAATGTGCGTACGCACGTCTCAAAGTTTGCTTATAGGTGCGCACATTTTCCCGTCTAGTTTGTTTTTTATAGATCACAACCTTTGCGCGAAAACTGGCGTACGCATGTTTCCAGCCCCGTTTTGTGCGTATGCACGCTTTATAAATGAGACCCCTGGGTGTTATATTAGACAGCTGCTTGTCTTTTGAAAACCATATAGCCCATACTACAAAAACAGCCTTCTTCCACCTTAGAAATATTGCCAAGCTATGAAACATCCTATCTGTATCTGATGCTCAGAAGCTAGTTCATGCATTCATGACCTCTAGACTGGACTATTGTAATGCATTACTAGGTGGTTGTCCTGCAACTTTAATAAATAGGCTAGTTAGTCCAAAATGCAGCTGCCAGAGTTCTCACTAGGACAAGAAAGTATGACCACAAAACCCCAATTTTATCATCTCTACACTGGCTACCTGTTAAGTTTAGAATTGATTACAAACTGCTGCTACTTATGTACAAAGCTCTTAAATGTTTAGCTCCCATGTATCTAACTAGTCTTCTAACATGTTACAATTGTTTAAGCTCTCTGAGATCACAAAACTCAGGATTTCTGGTAGTTTCCAGAATATCTAAGTCTACTAAAGGTGGTAGAGCATTTTCTTATTTAGCTCCCAAACTTTGGAATAGTCTTCCTGAGATTGTTCGGTGCTCAGACACACTTTCCCAGTTTAAATGTAGATTAAAAACTCATCTCTTTAGTCAGGCATACACATAATACATCCCATAATATTGTGCACTATTACATCAGACTTGCAAATATTATGAACAGCAGATATGTTAATCCCTCTCCACTGCTTCTCTCTTTCTACCCATCCCGAGGCATCCAGAAATTGTACCAGCTCAGATCTTCTGTGCAATGAAGATTTTGGACCTCCACTGAGATGAGGCCGACTCTGAGAATCCTGAGGCATCTAGAGATTTACCAGCTCCAGTTAGACTCTGCGATACTAAAGAGGAGATGTGAACTCCATGTGATCTTTTTCATCAATACAACTTTTGTTAGATTGTATATTTACAATCACACCCTCCAGTGTCACCCATATGAGGACGGGTTCCCCTTTGAGTGTGGTTCCTCTCAAGGTTTCTTCCTTTACCATCTAAGGGAGTTTTTCCTTGCCACTGCTCTCTGAGTCACCTCAGACTTGCTCATAGAGGATAAATACATACACATTATGAACTAAATATATCTTTATATTAACCTTTTGTTCTATGATTACGTTCTGTAAAGCTGCTTTGAGACAAATAAACTTGAATTGAATGACCAACAAAGAATGAACCAACAAGAAATTTAGACTAGGAAAAAAAAAAAATACTATTTAGCGCATAACAAATTCATATGTAAAGAAAGAAAAAAAGAGAGTCAGTTCCACCCCCCCTTAACACTTTTAATAGCAACCAACCAAATCTACACAACCCTGAAAGGGAAGGAATTACACAAATGAAATCACACACACACACACACACACACACACACACACACACACACGCACCCCCCATTACTGCATACCCGTATGGAATGCAAGAGACGAAGAGAAGTTGGCTGGCGATGCAGAGCGTGGAAGTAATAAATAAAAAACCCACAAAAAAGTAGAACCTCCAGCTGCTTAGTCTTGTTCATAACAAAATTAAACCCCATACATGCTGGACACAGCCTGGCCAGCTGAGGAAACAAAAACAAAACAGTGCAAGACAAACAGTGATCAACTCAAATCTTCACAGAAAGCGTTGGCGACATACCAAAATTTCCACAACCTTTGTGTCTTAATCTTCCTTGATACCTGCACAAACAACCATGCCAGTTATTTAACCAGACCCTATACATGTGGCCACTCCCCTGGCTATACCTGTCATTCAGGAGAGGATGGGTTCTGATTGGAGTCTGTTCATCATTCATCGTGCCAACTTCATGAAGTATTCCTTAATGCCGCTGGCTCTGGTTTGTGTCAAAATCTATTGTTGAAAGTGCTATTGTCACGGTTAGACAAAGGCGAGTGAGGATCCAATTGCAGTAAATCTGTTTAATGAACAAAACACGACACAGGAACACAGACAGGTAGGCAGGACTAGACAAAACACCGGGCTGATAGCAAACAGAAAAACATACACACATATAACAACTCGCAACAGGGAAGTGAACAAACAGTGTATATATATATGTGACATGAACCAATCACCAAGCAGAGACAATGAGAGACAGAGACGACACACCTGAGGGAAAGATTGAGTACAATTAGTGTCAATGGTAACAAACAAGTGGGCGGGGCAAAACAATCAACAGCAGGGCAAGACAGCAGACAGAAACAGGGCAAACACAGACAGGCTCATTACAGCTATACAAATAAGATGGGATTAATCTTTAATTCAGTAGCTGATTCCAACAGGTCCAGCACCTGTTGGATCCACAGCCTAGTCCAGAACAGTAGGCTCTTAACACACCAAAGAGCCTAGAGGAAAGCTGTACAGTCAGATGTGTGGAGAAAATGTGAGACTCTACACAGACAGTAACCAAATCTCAGGACCAATCCCAGGACACTAGAGCAATGAAGTGGTAACATTACCTGCTGTGCCACTGTGCCATACAATGACATTACACTGAAACCACACCCAGATTTATTAGCGTTGTCATGGAGCTAATTTTCTCAATGGTTTATTTACACTGTCGGGGTTACTTTACTCAGGTCATGGAAAATGTTGGAGTGGTGTATGTTTGCAGTCAAAGATCAATGAAATATAGTGTGGCAGACACCAAGATATTAAACTAAGATAATAATTTTCGTTATCAACCAGAATGTAAATGTATTTGAATGTCAGTTATTAACAATAACTTTGTTCATGTCTAAATAATTATAAACATGGCTGTATAACATGTCTATACTGAATATAATAAAAAAATGTACAACTCAGCATTATTGCTTAATGTTTATGTTCATTAAAATGTTTATTACACGGTCATCACATTCATCCTTTTCTGCAACGATATCTTTGAGAACAGCTTTAACTCTTTTACAAACCTTATAAATCACACTGACTGTTGCGTTGTGGAAAGACCTGAAATCAGAATTATATTGAAACTTTTTGTTTTCCTCTTTTTTCTTTATTCAGAGCCAGAAAATCACAGTTTCTAATCGACTTGCATTTAAGGAATAGTTCTGTGTGCACTGCTATCCATATTTACACTTTGAAAGTTAAATCAATAATCAATTTGATAATAGTATATCCATCCATCCATCCATCCATCCATCCTTCCATCCATCTTCTACCGCTTATCCGTATCTGCTTATAATAGTATATTATAATAGGTATTTTCTTGATCAAACAATAAAGAAATTATTTCTCAACAATCTTTTTTTAATGTCTTAAATTTTAAAATTTTAATTATAAACATCACTCAAACTTATTTTGGTTTGTTACTCACTTGTTAGAATGTTCACTGTATGAGTTATTTGACTAGCTTGATAGTTAGTAGTTAGTAGTTGTTACTAGTACACTGACATTCCATTACGCAAGAGAAATGGGAATTGACTTATGGAACATTTTCAATCAGTAGAAACAAACAAGTAATCTTATTGTCACAAGTCTCACACAGAATTATTGAGGACACTCTTGGCTTTCAGAGTGAGATATTTTTACATTTGGGATAAACAGAATTTTTAATGGTTGAAGATAAGTCCTTGGGTTAGGACAAAATCAAACAGAAATGGGTTTGATATCACCATTTACTTTGAAGATAGAAACTAAAAAACTCTTTCTTTCTTTCTTTCTTTCTTTCTTTCTTTCTTTCTTTCTTTCTTTCTTTCTTTCTTTCTTTCTTTCTTTCTTTCCACTAGTACAAACAGTAGTAAACTACACAGTAGTAAACTAGACACTCTTAAAGCCCTACTTTAAAGTATCTACTGTTATATGAGCTATTAGGCAAAGTCATTCTTTATGACATGACAAAGAATTTCAAGAACACGTGCACAACAAAACAGGGTCCAAAGGTACAGATTTTTGTGATTAAATGATTGTAGCTTTTGCTTAATTTGCACTGCTTGTCCTAAAACTTACTACAACCTATGTGATATTTTTAATATCAGAAATGAGATATATGGGTATTTACATGGGCTACATTAATACTCACTATGTGTAAAAACCAGATATACTTCAGATATTTGAATGTAATGAACTAGTAAATAAGTCAATCTTAATTCCGTCTAGCAGCAGGATGATTAATGGCTTCTTGATAACATACATAAGTTTTACAAAAAAAAGGTATTTAACGATGTCAGCGGGTGATTGATAGCAGAGATTGACAGAGCTCAGGTGAAAAAAAAAAGAAATTACCAAGGAGACATTTAAGCACAAAGCAATAATTTCTGCAGAAGAAAAATGTTAGACTTATCTAAATTGGTGTCTTGTTTTTAAACATATCTTCTAGTATTATGCTCAGATGTTTATTCAGGTACTTTGAGGTGATTTATGTGGGATAGGAAGTCTTTCTTTTTTGGATAGAAAGGTGTTCGCTCTGGTCATCCAAGAAAACCAAGACCTGTGAAGAATATGTGAGTCTGGTTCATTCTGGGTCACATAGAGTCACCTAATTAAACAGACAGGTCATTTTATGTGTTTTTCTTTTTCTTTTCGTCTGAAAGTTTCTATTTATTACATTTTGTTAGTTACTGTTCTATCTTTGTTTAATTTTTACATCACAAAATCCTGCAATTTTAACAGGGGTATGTACACTTTTTATATCCACTGCATATTGTGACAGTATATATCAGTATATGTGATTTTATTCTTATTCTCATTACTTTATTCTTACATTTTTTTGTCTGACATTAAATATACTGTGTGAAAAGTGTTCTATGCCTTTAAGAAGAATACTGTCTATGATTGATGGGTCAGTGTGTGTGTGTGTGTGTGTGTGTGAGAGAGAGACGATGTGTGTATGCATGAGTCAGGCGCTCCCTCTCTGACTGTGTATGTGTGAGTTTGTGTGTATGTGTGTGTGTACTGGCAGCAGTAGGCTGGTATCCCAGACCTGGACAGTCACTGACTCCTCTCTTCTCTCTCACCTTCTGTTTTTCTTTCCCTTATTCTTCCTCTCTCCTCCTCTCTACTCTTGCTGCCTAAGGAATCTTCCGGACTGCTCTGTATTCAGACGCATTGTGTCCTTGCCTCTGGGGTGTGTTTGACTAGCGTGGGGTGGTGAATGTGGACAGGGCTGGTGCTGCTGTCTCCTCATGCTGCGTGTGTTTATCCTTTGTGCCCAGAAAGTGCTGACGCACGATGAGGACATCACAGATGCCTACTGCTGTGTCACATATGAAGGTAGGCAGGAGGGTTTAGGAAAAGGGTCTACAGTATTAAATTATAAATAAGCTGACAAATATCTGAGAGTTTCTAGCATTTTGCTTTATTCATTCTGTTTTGTTATTGGTCTGTAAAGTCCCCTGTCCCTATCTTACTGTGTTCATGTGTCCATACATCAGCAGCTGAGGTTATAATTGGAAAAACAAACTCTCTCTCTCTCTCTCTCTCTCTCTCTCTCTCTCTCTCTCTCTCTCTCTCTCTCTCTCTCTCTCTCTCTCTCTGCATCTGGGACATGCAGGGGAGTCTTGTTACATTGTGGATGTGCGCATGTGTCTGTTTAGTTTAGCATGGCTTTGTGGCTCTGTGTTTATAAGGAGCGCTCTGTCATCAGAGTTTGGGGCCTGTGTGGGAGTCACTCCTCTCTAACTGCCTTGTCAGTCCTGAGAATTTACTCTGCATGCGAACCAGAGAAATGTCAGGCAACAATGATTGTTTAACATCCATCTTACTTTCACATTTTAAATTCTCCAGATTTGGAATCTTAAAAATCTATTGGGTAATGTTAAGGTATATGCAGGTAAAATACGATAGAGATTTTATCAGTGCAAAAGCTTTGCATCAATTATTGCCCTCTTTAGCCAGAGAGAAGACTCTTATCTCAAAACATGTATAAAATAGTGTTTATATTCATCCCAACCTATTAGCTGGTATGACAATCATTTGGACCCTTGATCTGAAGAGAAAAAAAAAAACTCGATACATTTGCTAATGAAAACAGCTAATGAAAACAACTCTTCTTAAAAGAGCATTAAAATACATTTCCTCCTCCTCTATGTCTTAGTACACAGTAACTGAGCCTAACCATTTTCTGTATTTAAGATCTACTTTTTTCTAGTGATATAAATTCAGTAGTAGGGAACATATTAGAAACTGTATGCTGATGAAATCATGACTGCTTTAATGTTGGTTAAAGAGAGCAAGAATCAATAATTGAAGCATTGAGAAATGCTGATTCATATCATTTAAAAGATAGGAAATGGAGAGGATTTTTAGTTAAGTAATAAAGTAGATGTATGAAAGAAACCTATTACCTACTACCTACTTAGTAGTTATCGAAGAAGTATCTTTTTTATTTTATATATAAGGAATGTTTTATTTAAAATTAGGGAACATTTTATTTGTTTTATTTCTAGGAATGTTTTATTCTATTCATGGTTATGATTTATTTACCCACTTATCCATAGACTGAAGGCTTTTTTATTTATTTTTTATACCTCATACTCATATAGTAATAAATAATTAATTCAGATAATTCAGATCTTCTTATGTGATCCAAAACATTCAGTAATGTTTACAGATTCTGTATTGTAATAACATCAAATATGGCTTAAAGCTAAATCTGTTACTGTACCAATCTGCCAAATGTCACTGTTAGGTAAGAATTTTCATAAACAAAGACCTACGGCTACGAGTATAGAGCTCAAATCCCTTCCTAAAGGCCATGTCACACAGTAAACAAATACAGGGTGTACAGTTATCTCTGAATTCCTACAGCATTCTTAAGCCATTCTGAAATACTGACAGATCTCAGTTTAATCATCATAATGAATTTTATTAGCAAAATGAAACAAAACGTGTAAATAATCATTAGAGAAAGTTATAGAAATTCTAAAATAATAAACAGTAACACATTGCTCATCTCAGATTATTTTATTTTATGAACTTTTTGTTTATTATTGCTATTATTAAGAGAGGAAGGAGAGAGAGAGAGAGAGAGAGAGAGAGAGAGAGAGAGAGAGAGAGAGAGAGAGCAGAGGACAAAGCAGCAGGAAATGTTAAGATTTCCTCTCAACCCATGGGCAGGGTTACTGGAGTGGGGTGTCTGGTCTATGTACATCTCAGCAAGTTCCCACTGACTTTTTCATCGTGCCACAGGAGTTAGAACGAGAGCACTTGGAAATATTCTCATTCTACTTAAAGTGGTTTATATTCTAGGCCACCGCTGTGAGAAGAAGTGATTGACTGTGCACATCTGTCTACTTGCTGCATGTGGATGCTTACTGTGATGTGTGGAGTATTTTCCGGTCTACCTGAAAGTTGAGTTATTGTGGCAGCATGTTGAGGTGTGTGCTCCAGAGAGCGACTCACCTGAAGAATGTGGAGAAAGGCGAGCGGCAAAGTGACCCATTAGCCAGCATTACATTTAGAGGTAAGATGCTTAGAATGGACCTTGGTGGAATATTTGAATTTATGGCCAGCTTGGTGGCATTGTGGGTGGTGTTTCTATTTGCTTGTTGGTTGAAGAATTTACATCATTCTGACTGATGGGTTTCTCCAGGTATCTATGAATGATGAATAAATCATTAATCTCTAATTCAGGGAATTGACAGCAGATACAATACATACGCATGTTTTAAGAGTTTCATAGTACAGTCTAATTGATTTTCTATGACTGATCTGAAATATGTATGAATTGATGTTTACTGTATGAAGCTCAGTGGCAGCTCGCTATAGACAAGAAGTATTGTGTCAGAAATGATACAGCTGTGTAACTGTTGATGAGAAAACATGGCATCCTGCCTCTTCTTATGCCATACAAAACAATACAACGTGCTGCCATAACAAAATGCAGATTAACAGCAAAGTGTCTCTTGGCTCAATTCCAGTGGAATGAATGAGTAACATGGGCACTACTTAGCCACTTTTATTTTGCACTATAAGTTGATTGGTAGTTCCGGTCATTGTGTTCCATTTCCTCTTCCTACATCTGTGCGTAAGAGTGTAGCACAGGGTGTTTCAATACTCCATGAATTCAAATAGCTGATCTCACTTTGCAAATCTGAGACTTACATTTGCACTTACTTCTTTGTCTTTGCAGTCTGTACTGTGGGTGTAGGAGATTATTGAGATGTGAAGTTTGCAGGGTAAATCGAGAAACAGCTCTCTGCCCCGTCTGTTGACCCATTTCACTGGATCTCTTGACTCTAGATTGTGTAATTGTGTCATTTTTCTTCATACTATTTGGAAATCAGCCTTGTAACATTAACATTGACCCACAGGTTAAAATAGATTACAGAATGTGCTTTTGCTTTTCAGTTAGTTTTCAATTATTATAATTACAATACATGTTGCTGTGGCTTAATACTGTTTGTTCTTCCAGTAATGTACTTTGCCATTTCTGCTTTAGGAAAACAGAAACATATTTTTACCAAAATGTTACACAAATGTTTACTTTTAGGTTATTTTCTAACCTCGCATTGCATCTGTGAGCAAAGCTCATGTTGTGTAATTAAGGAGATGGTTAATTATTTGTGTTAATGTCCAAAACTAAACTAGGTGTGATTGCCTCACTCAGTCATTTAATTTATGAATGATATAATAATAAGCAGCTTGTAATCAGATGTCAGCTATCAACTCAATTTCAATATTCCAAATCAAATAAAGTTGCATTAACAAAAAGAAACAAAGCCTCATCCTTAATTGTTAATCTGCAGTTGTTTCTGTCAGTTCTGAGATCGGTTAAGTGAAAAGACGTTGAGGAGGCTTGTATTTGAATAACGTGAGTCACTTTTACCTCAGGTGATGAAACCTGATAACTCATAAACTTTTTAAAATTTAGTTATGTTGTTTTTCCATGAATAGATTGACTTATAAATAAAGGCATGGCTTTTTTTTCAAAGTAAATTTTTCTCTTGAAGTCGTATGTGCAAAACCTATTTTGGTTCACATATAACTGTATATACAAGAAAAGGTGAAGGCTTTTTTCCCCAGGTTTCAACACATATAGAATGAAATATGATGTGATCTACAGTAAATGCTGCATTGTGTACACTAGTTTCTGCAGATCTGCTGTAGTTAACTGTAACTTAAGAATTGTCTTTTTTGAGGATCTTAATCATTTTGCAGTTAAGGTGATTAACTATTACATTGAAGCTGATCGCTTAAACAATCCAAAAAAGTTGTTTTTGTGACTGTATCTTAGATGGATCGTGGAAACCTTAATGTAACCAAGCATTTCCACCCTCATGATATTGAATGCCATCTCCATTTATAGACATAATGGATGCAAATTATTCTGCACAGAGGAAGCTCTGAGTAAGCAACAAGTTATGAGGGGGGCATGTGGGTGGATAGTTACATGAAACTTAGGCTTGATGTAAAATAGAACTTGTTTTTAATCTATGTTGAGGTGAAGAATAAAGGGATTTAATATATCTTAATTAAATGTTACTTCAATATACTTATAGGATTATCTTTCCAAGTGACTGTGCAATAATGTGATATATCACATGTTTGCCACAAAACCTGGTTTAGATGAAGGACATTTTTTTTTCACTTAATTTTCAGAATCAGGATCGTTTTTTGTGGGCTTAGGATATGAACCAGCCCAGAACACCCTGTGGGATTTGGTGACACCAGCTGTTCTTGTCTAACTGTTGAGACAATATTTCAAATTTGTGTTACTATTTTCGATACACATTTGCTAGTGTAGATTAGTTTCTAAAAATACCAGTTGATGCATGTCTGCCAGTTAAGTTATTTTAATGACTGTTATCCATGACAGGAAAGACCTTTCATGTATCCATTTATAGTTATTTAGACAGATTTGTTGACTGGCTTTATATAACTATCACTGGCATTATAATTAGTCAGAATGAAGAATGAGCAGCTTTAACATCTATATCCTTCATAAGACAAAACTTCTGGAAGTAAAACACTTTTCTCTTTGTACTTTTAAATAGCATGTTATCTCTCTTACTCTCATTGAATATTTTGTCCATGTTATGGTTCTGCTTTAGTACCAGCTGCAATTAAACAAACCTCTTTAACCGGATCTTTTTAACAATCTTTTTTGATGTATATCAATTTCTATGACTTATAAAAATGTTTACTGTTTGATTAGATCTGTTTATAGTTAAAGAAACACCACTTCCTGTATACACTGAAAAACTGAACACAGCCTTCCTTTGCCTCCCATTTTAAGAAATCAGTTTCCTTCTATTATATATGAACAATCTGACCCTTCATCCTCATCCCATCTAGTAATAATAAATGTTGGTGGCACAAACAGCTACAGGATCTCACACCTGTTTTTTGTGGTGTATTTTTAAAATAGAAATCTAGTAATATTCATAATATGGTAGCCTGTGAACATTATTTTTTAACATCTAGAGATTCAGATCCTCATATTGTCCCATGTGAATTAAAACACTCACTAGTGCTTACAGAATCTAGATTATTATTACATCAAATGTGGCTTAAAGCTAATTCTGAGGCAGTTACAGTACCAATCTGACAGTACTATCTACAATTACCAGTTTGTTTTTTCTCCTTTCAGGGTCTAAGAAGAAAACCAAAGTGGTTAAAAACAATGTCAACCCTGTCTGGAATGAGGTTAGCTACCCACTGTCTATTATGGTTGTTATGAAACATGTCATGAAATGTAATAGAATATTATTATGTAGAAAATTAAATAAAGCATTTTAACATGTAAAGGTAAACTGCATCAATTACATGTGAAACTTTACCTTTCCTCATTTTTTACTGGCAAAGAATGTTTTTCCCTTCTTCCTTTCTGTTTTGTGACTATGTCAGGGTTTTGAATGGGACCTAAAAGGAATACCCTTAGACTCAGCAGCAGAGCTGCATGTGGTTGTAAAGGACCATGAAAAAATGGGAAGAAACAGGTATGTGTATTTTACATCTACAGCATTTGGAAGATAAAGACTTGTCCTAAATTGCATGCTATACCATGCACTTCTCCTTAAACCTGTGCTTTCATCCACACCCCTGTAGATTTTCGTACCAAATACGAAAACAGACTATAGTACCTTTTAAATAAAGAAAATAGAACTGCATACTCATACAACCATACTACAAATAATATAATTTGAGTTCTGGATGCTAGCAATTCATCTCTTCAAGGCTATCATCCTTCTCCTTCTTTCTGTTGCATGGGTACTCAATGAAAACATAAACTCAGAGATCATCACATAGCTGTGTTTGGAGTGCTGGAGAATGTGCACAATAAACATTAGTAAATGTTCCAAACGTCCTGATCATACCCAAAGCTAATTTTCACCCGTTGCATTGTACCTTTACAGTGAGGCAGTTTCACATGGAGACTATGAGACTGTAAACAAGTCTTTGCATTAGTTGGTGTGTGGCATTTTTAATATATATGACTTTTTTAAATGGCAATTCATTCTTTATGCATACACAGAGTAGACTGGACACAAGCCTACTGACATGCAGGAAAATGTTTATGTACAGTACTGGATGCCTAAAACGTTTGCAAATCACGGATGTGAATTAATCCCTGGCAATTTTAAAGGACATGAATATATTGATAGCATGTAGCAAATACCTTATTCTTAACAACTTTTATGATGACTTGCAGTCTTGCCCATACTGTTGGTCAGCAGGAATGCCTTGTCAAATAACAAATATAAAAATAGACATACAATCCATGTAGTATGGAATTTTATAGCATTTCTGTGAACACAATGTGCATTTTCCTTCTCTGACAAGATACAACCCTATGCAAGGGCCAATTCTGAGGGTGAGACTATCAATAATAATGATTTAAATTTCACCAATTGTATCTACTTGTCTATGTGAATGTTTTTGTTCATTTTCCAACAACTATTGCATTGTTTGCATGAAGAATAAACATCTGTCTCCATGAAGGCTCAATACATTACTGACTAATGAAGCTTGCATGCTAGCTGATGGTGAGCTATGGTTTGCAGCCTTTAATTACTAAAGTATGAGTTCTTTACACAACATCTTTTATAATTATGAAAGGCACCTCATGGTTTAGGGAGTGGTCATTTTGTGCCAGGTTTAGGGTCATTCAGGATGTCCATCGGTGTGTTTTAAATAAGGAGTCATGCAAGAGGAAGGATGAGTGGAATAAATGGAAGGGAATGCCCACAGGATGTGACATGTTGCTGTATGCCATGTCTTATCCTCACAACCAAGAATATAATCCTCCTTAAAATAGGTTTTAGAATAGTTTGTGGTTACAATACTTACATGTTTGAGTAACTTCTTGATAAAAGTCAAAGAAAGAAAGAAAACAAATCAAGCTTGTATTTTGCATGAGTTTCTGTAACCACATGAACCTGAAAAGCATTTGATACATATTTATTTACAGAAAGATATACAGAGATACATATCCAGAAAGAAATGACAGAAGTGTTGTTGGTGAAATTTCTGTGCTGATATGTTTGTAGGAATACAAGACTTTTAAGCCACAGTAACTCCACCTGCCACAAAGTTTCTGATTAGATGTTGTATATTATAAACATTACATATAACCTTTTTGCTTTGTGTGTATTCTGCAGGTTTCTGGGAGAATGTCGGGTGTCTTTAAGAGATGTACTCAACTCCCCAAACCTAGCAGCTACCTTCACTGTATCCTTAGTGGACACCAAGAGGAATAATACTGGGGTAGGATGCTTCAGTTTTCTTCCTCATTCTTTATCTCCCTAGACTCTTTTTAACTCCTAGTGCCATCCCTAAAATCTAGAAATTAGATTTATCAATTTTCCAAGTGCATGACATAATTTATGAAAAACACTAAATAATAAGCTCACAGTAAAAATCCATCATCAGAAATACTTATTAATAAAAAGCTGATGGTTACATTTACAACAAATTACACTGAACATCTTAACCAACAATTATTACATCCATAAACTGCATAATTAACATATTTGCAATGGTTAATGAAGTTACACCATGTTTAATGAATTTTAGAAAGCTGGGATTAGTTCAGCAATATTCTGTAACTATAGCTACTGCATGTGTTATTTCATTAACATTTAAACAATTACTGACTCATTTTTTTACTTTCTTTACATTAATGTTTGCACTATTTCACTATACATAACAAATCCAAAAATGATAGTGAAATAGTGCAAACATTAATGTAAAGAAAGTAAAAAAAATGAGGCCTTAATCAAACACAAACATGAAAATGTGATTCATTTTAAATCTGACAGTAAACTGTAAAATGGGTTAATATGTATTTCTAATATGGGAGAAATGCAGGAGAACACTGACTGTGATTTTGGTCACTACCAGCTGACGGTAATGAAATCCATGGTACACTCATTAGAAGAGATTTCAAGAGTACGTTTTCCTCCTAATTTAGTGACAAGAAACACCCAGCTTTGGATTTAAGCAGCTACTTGTATATATTATGGAACTGGACAATTTTTTCCCCTCAGCCCCACCTTCAGGTCAAAGTGAATTGATGGGGCAAACAAGCATGCACACTTGTACACACGTCTTAAAACTAAAACACATTTTTTCCTGAAGGCTGCTAGGGACCTATAAGTATTGTTTGGACCTCTCAATTTCCTTATTGATGCGGGTCGCCTTTAGACGTCAGCAGTGTTTTCCATTTCCAACCCTACAGCCTGATGACATTAACTACTGGCCTCTGTCACACACCCTGTCCAAATGTGGGACTGAGCTCCTGGCATCTAAGCCCTGCTTCCTGTCATTGTGTGTGTGTGTGTGTGTGTGTGTGTGTGTGTGTGTGTGTGTGTGTGTGTGTGTGTGTGTGTGTGTGTGTGTCTTACCCCTGGATGGAAATGGATGGACAGGAGAAGGTGGGGTTGTCCCTCTAAGCTGTTTTGTATCCGTGTTCTCCGGAATAGCACAGTCATAGGAAATAACTTAAGGAAGGTTTGGTCAGGTATTTGTGTTTCAAAACAGTTTTATCTCCCTGCTTTTTAACCTTCCCATAATAAAAACGGAAACCTTACATGTAACAGTTTAATAATTGTAATAAGTGTATTTTGTTGACCCATCAGAAGCCTGGGTAGCAAATTTGTTTAGCAAAAGATCTTGGTTTAATAATATAAGTAGCACATAGCACCAGAATGTATTCAGTACTATGGATATTCATATCTACATGAGAACTTCCAGTGTAATTAATTATATGTTATATGTATAATAAATAGAATTTAAACCAGTGAAAGACTTTTCATTCATAAAGGCTACTTTAATAAACATCTGTATATGTTAATATAATATCTGATTTGGTATCTTATTGCAGAGTAAAGAGAATCCAGTGTACTTGGAAAAAACTGAACTGAAGACCAGTAGCTAGTGAATTTCTGGTCTCAATACAATTGTAATTCTATTAGAAGTGCATCTAAGTTTTAGTGAGGGAAAATTGTAATCCTGTTTCCAGTTCTGTAGTAGCAGTTTGGTGAAGAATCTGATATGTGTCTGAAGGTCAGGCATCTACATACTTTTAGCCATGCATCGTATGGTATATTTGGCATGTTTTTTTTTATTTATGAGGAACTTGATCAAATTCTCAATACATTTTATAAATCTCTAAGTTTGAAATAGGGACTCAATAATCTCACTTTATTCATTTTCATTATTTGTCACCATTTTTAATACTGATATCAGATTGACAGCTGAAACTGATCCAGTACTGGCACCCAGTCTCTCTCTGCTTCCACTGTTCCAAAGTTATATGTAGCACCAGAGTTACAGTGCACATTTGGTTGTGGGTTCATGTTTTAAATCTTTGTTGGTCAGTACAAGAAAATTGCCCAATTTTAGTACACAGAAAATATGGTCGGGTGATATTTAAAGCACAACTTCTTTTAATAAGAAGTATAAAAGAATGTTTTAACTGCACATAGATTCTGAGCAACACAATCTAATTATAGCCTGTTATACTGACTGTGTCCTAACAGGCCACAGTGACTCTGCAGGTTTCCTACATCCCTCCACCAGGCATGGCTCCAATATTTCTGCCCCCACCACAGCCAGAAACTCCACACAATACTGTAGAGCTGGACACTGTCACAGGTAAAGACTGCACACACACACACATGCGCACATGCACACCCACACATTATTAATTCATAATTCAATTTACGGGTTAGTTACTTTAGTGCATAATGCTTCATATGGATGCAGTGTTCTCGTTGGACACTATGGGAGACGATGACACAGAGAGCATGCTCATGGTAGAGGTTGCAGAGGAGCCAGAACCTGTTCCAGGACCACAAGGCCAGGACATTGGGGCCCCTCATACACCACCAAAAAAAGCTCCTCCAATATTTACACATGGCATGAAGAAAAAGAAACAGCAAAGCAACAAAGCCCCGCTTTCAAACAAACCCCAGGATCTCCAGGTGTGTATTTGTTGATATGAATCCAAAAATTTACATTATATGGATCATGGGTATTTAAACACACCATCACAAAATAGCAGCAGCTATCATCTGAATGGTCATGTTATAACATGATGCCTTAATATCCTTTTCTTTTTTTTGGCTTTTATAATTATAATTTGAATATTTTATTAATTATACATTAGGTCTCATTTCCAGTAAGGTGGATTCTTAATTCTCTAGTGTACAGATTAGCCTCTATAAGATTGTTGTTATTACATTAAGTGTCTGTTAATCTTAAATATACTCTCATTATCTATTCACCTATACACCTGAACATTCATGAAGCAATCTAATCAGTTTGATTTTAATATGCTGGTTTGAGTATTTCAGAAACAGTTGATATCTTACAATTTTCACATACAATATCTGTAGAGATTACATAGAATGGTATGAAAAACAAAACATTTATAACCATGGATGGTTATTGACAGATGTATATATCAAATCATTACTTACAACCATGGTGAACAGAAAGGCATTTCAGAATGCACACAACATCCAACCTTGAGGTAATTGAACTACAAGAGTTGAACACCACATCAGGTTAATGTCCTTTCGGCCTAGTACAAGAATCTGAGGAAATTTTGGGCACAGATTCAAACAAAACTAGACAGTGGAAGACTTGGACAAGGGAGCGGATGTTTGTTGATTTGCTAACCGATTGGCTGATTAGATAAGTGCTTGAATGCGGGAATTGCGAGTGTAGTTTGTTGGTGTTTAAGCATTGGTCAGATACAGTGCCCTCAAGTGGCAACAACAGTCGGATATTTCCACAATGTCACTAGGATTTATGTTGGAAATACAACGGAAACCTCACAGAAAATTTCCCTTAATTATTTATGTACCTTTATCTGACTGTCTCACCAGAATAATGTGAGCCCATTTACTCTGAATGGGGAAGCTAATTCGATTTTTTATGTACTAGCTGATAAGCAGTAGGGAAGCAGAAATAAAAGTCTGAGTACAAAAAGGAAAAAGGTTTACTGCTTTTGCCTGTAGAGACTTACATTTTCTCATTTATACAACTAAGCTGTTGGTGGTTAAGGACCTTGCTCAAAAGCCTAGTAGTGACAGCTTGGCATTACTGGGATTTGATCCTTCCAATCAGTATAATGTTTTTAAGCACTGAGTTACAATACATTTCACTAATACGGTCCAATGCATTTTAGTAAAGTATGTTAATAAATACAATCATTTCATTTTGATAATGTTAAAAAAGAACTAGTGACATCAATTAAAGATTTTAAGTAATGACATGAATGATTAATCGTTCAGGTGCGGGTGCGAGTCATTGAGGGAAGGCAACTGCCTGGCATCAATATTAAACCAGTTGTAAAAGTAACTGTGGGAGGCCAGACAAAAAGAACATGCATCAAGAAAGGCAACAATCCATTCTTTGATGAGGTAATGAATAATGAAAAATGAATAATTAATGTTGGTTTATTGAATGTTTTACATTCACTACACTGGTTCTTCGCTTTGCTATATTTATTATTACATTAAAGTACAATTTATTATAGAGCCAACAGTCATTAATAAAACTTTCCACAGACTTTCTTCATGAACTTCTTCGAGACACCATCGGATCTCTTTGATGAGCCCATATTTTTAACAGTAAGCAATATTTATATTTAATCTAATAGCTAAAGTGAATTGGGAAATTGGGATTTTGTCACGTGGAATTAGAATGCAAGAATAAGAGGGCCTAGCTGCAATAAGCAATGCAAGAACAAATGAAATGAACAAGTGTTAATTGAAGTCTGTTTAAACTTTGAGTAAATACACCGACATAAAATAATGTTTATTTCATTTAGGACTAAAAAAGACAATATTAATAAATGTTCATAATCAGCACTAAATTCTGGCACACACTATTCAGCACTAATTAATTTTGCCAGATAACTATTACATACAGATTAATTAGGACATTAGTTTATATTGGTTAATGGGGATATTTTACTGCTTAATGTAATCTTGTTTGGCTTCAAAATTTTACTTAAAATCTGATTTTAATTTGACCTGAAACTGTTGGTGCTGGGAGTCACATTCAGCTTGCTAAAATTTCTTGGAACGGTTGACTTCATGCACCCAACTGGATGAGCCAATGTATGTTTTGCATACATATAGGATGTAACTATTTCAGGTGGAATGGTTAGTGGAGGCTAAGCAGGTACGAAGAGCTCTTCGATGGATTGATCTGAAATACAAAGAAAAGTATGCTTGTTGGCCCCATGAGCTCTCACAAAAGCTTGCAGAAATGCAAGGCAAATCAGATTCTCAGTTGACAAGGGTGTACATGCTCAATACATATTGTGTGTGTGTTTGTATTAGTGGTAATACTCCATTTTAGCTGGACATTAAGTGCCATCTGGTGGCCTGACCTCTAGATCTGTTTCCTCTTTTTGGCCATTTACTTTCAACAGTAGTATTAATACTGAACCCTATAGTAATATTTAACCCTGTGTTCTATTCAAGGTATTTGACTCCAAGTCACTACGGACAGACTCTGTTATTGGAGAATTTAAGGTAGCGTTCTCTTAACCTATACATTTGTATTCATTACATTCTTTCATCCCTTTCAATGGCTGTGACTGGAAGCTGTTTTTGTTGCCTCTTCCAATCACATCTGTGCTTCCTTTTTATCTTTTGTTTGTGGGACACACAGATCTGTTCTCTCATGCACAGCTGCTAATAATTATGAGTCTTGTCTTCTCTCTCAGATGGATGTTGGCATGGTGTATAACGAACACAGTGAGTACTGCAAACTCTTGTGACACTTGGCTCCCTGCTGGTGCTTAAAGGAGCACATTCTAATATCTCACACTTTATTCCAAGGCAAAAAGTATTTTGGTTTAATAGTGCATTAGATTCACTGCCACCTTACTATTACACTAATGAAATATGTACCTTAGTAACAAGCTGATTAGTATTGCTTATTTCTATCCTGGTGGTAGGACATGCTATTCTTAGGAAGTGGCTGTTGCTGGCTGATCCTGATGATCTTTGTGCTGGGGCCAGAGGGTATCTGAAGGTCAGCCTTATAGTCCTGGCTGCAGGTGATGAGCCACCGGTGAGTAAGAGTAAGAACTAGAACATGGTGTCAAATTTAATTATTCCAGCAATTATTTTTCAAACAATTCTATATCTATGAAATCTATGTCTTAGACTGAAAAAGAGGAGGTTCAGGAAAGGGAGGACATTGAGGCAAACCTGCTGAGACCAGCAGGTCTCACACTCAGAGGAGCCACTTTCACTCTTAAAGTATACAGATCAGAGGACTTGCCTCAGAGTGAGTAGTATGATTTTATGTGTGTATCAAAATTATTGTATGAGACTTTATTTTTTAATACATATTTAATTGTTTCACCCCTTGCTTTATCCCTTTTAGTGGATGATGCCTTTATGGATGGCATGAAGCAATTTCTGGGTTTTGAGTCAAACCGAAAAAACCTGGTGGATCCATTAGTGGAAGTCAACTTTGCTGGCAAAACGGTACAAACTTCGAATATGATGCGAAAATGTCTTTGATCTGCAATAGCCATGTTCAGGCAGTCCACACCACAGCCCACTAGATTCATCTGGATTTTTATGACTAAATGTTCTATCGATCCACAGCTGAGACTTTTTTTTTATTTGCCTCTGCTTTATTTTAAAGACACTCCAACCCATGACAAGAAATTATAGCTGCCTGACCGAAATGTTCCAACCAAGTTTTAGCCACATTCGACCAGGTCTTCATAACTCATGAAAGTCATGAATCATGATGCTGGCCAGTGATGTTGTAGCATAAAGAAGCAGGACAATATACAGCCAATGTGCATTTCAGAGTTCTTGTAAAATCTTCCCAAAAATATAATTGCCATGGTAAGATGGTAATAATTATTTTGAATTACCCCTGAGTAGAGATGACTGAAACAGGTAAAACACTCCGTGTCATATTCATCACAAGAATGGCCTTGCATGAGGTCCAATTTCTCTAAGATATTTGATTATAGAGCCAATGCATGTGTATTTACAGATGTGCAGTAAGATAGTGGAGAAGAATGCCAACCCACAGTGGAACCAAAGTCTTACTCTCCCTATCAGAGTAAGTTGACCTACATAGCAGCACTTATCAGATTCTATTCGTCAAATTTCACAATGCTCCTAATAAATGCTGTTTCTATCTGCAGTTTCCATCTATGTGTGAGAAGATGAGGATACGCATTTTAGATTGGTTAGTTCATCTGATAAAATTAACACTGTACACGACATATTCATCTTATCCAACAATTATATGCAGTGTTCTTACATTTGTAACATCTTTAACTTCTTGCATTATCATTACTTAATGTTTGCTAGGGATCGAGCAAGCCACAATGATGTCATTGGCACCACACATCTGAGTATGTCAAAGATCTCTGCTCCAGGCGGAGAAATAGAAGGTAATCAATGCATTTTATGGGAAGCTCAATAAAAGCTCTCATTGCTTGTTTAGTGTAAGTGCTCCTTCCTTATTCCTCTTCATCTTCAGTCCATCTTTTATCTGTAAACATACTGTGGATGACTTGTGGTTTTACTTATAAGATTCATTTGCATTCATTATATTACTATAGCGTATTGGCATTATAGTAGTGTTCAATCCATATTTCTGAGTTTTGCAGCAGCACTAATGAGTTACAGTCCAAAACACTAAATTTATGTGACAAACAACCTATTAGCAGAACAGTCTCTCATGAGCAACAGCAGTACCTTGAATGCATTATGATACTATTTCATTCTATTTCATAAGAGATCAGTAGTATGGCACCAATTACTGTTTTAAGCTTTAATACAGAATGTAGTGAGCTAGTAATATGTCAAAGGTGAAAACTGCACCGGTTAAGTAAGAAATGAAATTTTTTATGTGAAAATAATCATTGATAAAATTTGTTGATTCCAAAATGTTGATTATTTTCCAATAACAGCACAAATTTTATTCATCTTATACCACAGCAATTGCCAACTATTCAATTTTTTATTAATTAAACATTGTTTAATTAGTTTATAGTTAGGCACTTCCTATATCATCCCCATCTGTTCATTCTATTCCCTGTAGTAAATAATACCAAAAATATTACATAGATTCCACAAAGCCCTACATCCTTAGGTTATAGCTTTATCTCTGTTGGAAAAAAAAACAGAAACAGACACGAGAGATTTTCTTATAATGCACAATAAATATGACTCATTTACTATAGCACACAACAGTCACACACATCGGATTGTCTGCATGAAAGTCTTTGCGTAAGATGTTAACTGTTTGGATATATTAATATAAACTGTGCAGCTTGATCAACTGTCTGCTCTCTGCTGTTATAGGAAATTAACACCTTCTGACCAATCAGAATGGAGCATTTAATACTGCTCTTGTATGAAGGCTTGTAATTTACCCTAGGCTTTATTCAGTAAGGACTGTAATTAGACTAGTGCATCAGTAGCTAAATTTTATGGATAGTATATTCAGTAATGTCCAAGGAACAAGACAGGTGTGATATAAGGTTTTGGTATATGTGAGCATTCAGAGAAAAGGCCAGTAGTTGCTTTATACTGGTCTGTGGCATGAACAACAACTAACTTTCTAAACTTATATCTGTTTGTATTTATTTTCCTCATCCACTTATCTAAATTCCCACTTTGATTACAGTGAGCCAGTGGATGTAAGAATTCTGATATCTCAGAATGTTAGCACGTAAACTGGTAGTTGTCTGTTGTATTGCATTCTACACACTGTTGTGCTTGAATTGGTTTGATTTTTGGTTGACTAACTGGTTAGTGAAGCTCCTTCTTATAAACACGAATTTGGAGACCTAACTACTTTGTGAAGGCATGAATTAATAGCAAGAGTGAGTGTGCAGCTGTAGTTTTCAGTTGTATTTAAATTATCCTTTATTTTTCTATGCATTCAGATGACTTGCCCCCCAGGACCTTCCAAAATGCCAGTATGTGTTTCATTCCTACTGTATATGTGTAATCTACTTTACAATCACTCACTTCTAGGTACTTTTTCTTTTGAAAAGCATTGGGTGTAGTTCTTGTAGCTTGTGAAATCCATGGTGAGATTTTCTTACTGTAATTGTAGCATGTTTCGCATACTCATTTACTACTCTTACAATTTAATCTTAACATTTCTGTCTCAGTTGATGACAGCTTGGGCTTCCTGCCGTCATTCGGCCCCTGTTTTGTGAATATGTACGGAAGTCTTCGAGAGTTCACTGCCTTCTCTGACCCATATGAGGCTCTGAACCTTGGCAAGGTAAAGTAGAGTCCTATTTAACAGCATTAGAGCTAAGCATGCTGTGTGAGATATTGAGAGTCTAAAAGCCTCCTTAATGACAGAATCTTGCTTGACATTAATTCTATTAACAAAATGGATCTTGAACAAGAGTGAATACAGAGTGGCATGGATCTAACCTACATTGACATCCATTAGAGTTAACCAAAGTTAGATGTAATGGATATCTCTATTTGTGTGGAGAAACATGATTAAAATGTTTAATGGTGGTTTGTGTCATATGGTTTAGGGTGAAGGTGTAGCGTATCGTGGCCGTGTGCTCTTGGAACTCACCACTAAACTGTGTGAACGAGTGGAACAGAAGGTGGAAGACATTTCCCCCGATGACCTTCTGGTGGTAGAGGTAAGAAGTTCCCACATGTGAAAGAAACATTCTGCTTTCTGAAAAACTTCTGAACATGATTACATTGGAAAGGATTTGAGTGCTCTTTATATGCTTATATACGCTCTACTGTATATATGTTCTTTATATTTACTGCTGCTTCACACAGAGACACCACACAGTATGAAAAAGCTTTTTCTGTTTGGCTTCCTGTGCAGAAATTTATGCGGAAGAGAAAGTTCTCTCTGTTCGCGGCTTTTTACTCGGCCACCCTTCTTCAGGATGTGGATGACGCCATCCAGTTCGAGGTCAGCATCGGCAACTATGGAAACAGGTTTGACTACACCTGCTTGCCTCTGGCCTCCACAACGCAATATAGCCGAGCTGTGTTTGATGGTAAGAGATAATCTATAATTATAAACAATTTTGAGAAAAGAAATTTACACTTTCGTTAAGTAAGTAATGTTAGATGCCGCTGAAGATCACATGTTAATTATGAAGATGAATATCCCAGTTGTTCAGGGTGCATGTGTCCTGTACATGTGGTCAAATAATAACGTTCTGACTTTGTGTATGACTGTAGGTTGCCACTACTATTACCTGCCCTGGGGGAATGTGAAGCCTGTTGTGGTGCTGTCTTCAGAGTGGGAAGACATCAGCCCTCGAATAGAGGCCCTTAACATGCTGCTGTTGATCACAGAACGTCTGGTGAGGGTGATAGGATAAGAATATGAGAGTATGCTTCCAATATATGTGTGTGTGTGTGTGTGTGTGTGTGTGTGTGTGTGTGTGTGTGTGTGTGTGTGTGTGTGTGATGAAGGAGAGTCATTGATATATTTGACTGATTTTGTCAGGAATCAAACCTGAAACTTGTACAATTGGAGCTCCAATCAGGTGGTGATCAGGACAAACTGGAAGAGAAGGTGGTTAAACTACTCGATGATCTCATCTCTGACTGCAGGTAAATCTCCTCTTTGGTACTGTATAAAATAATTATTACCTCAAAATGTTTTATTGCGTTTACATGAATATACAATTAGCCATTTTTATATTAATTTATTGTGTTTAGTACTTGTAGCTTGTGAAATCCATGGTGAGATTTTCTTACTGTAATTTTAGCATGTTTTGCATACTCATTTACTACTCTTACAATTTTATCTTAACATTTCTGTCTCAGTTGATGACAGCTTGGGCTTCCTGCCTTCCTTTATTTGAATATACTATTAAATATTAACTAGGCTATATTATATTAAATTAAATATTAACTACTATATTATCTACAGACAAAAATTAGCTTTATATGTAAAAAAAATGGTCATTAAAAATGACTATGTGTAAGCTTTAACACAATATTTTGGGAAATGAGAACTTTTTAACTTATATCAGTGAGTTTTCTTGTGACATTTCTATACTGGGTTAGTATTGTGTGAGTATTTATGAGAGCAATGGCCATGTCACTGTGATTCAGTGAAGAGCTGCCTGAGCTGGATGGATGGCCATGTGTGACTCCTCTGGATAAAGCTCTGCGGCGTTTGCGTAAGGTGAACTTGAAGCAGATCGTGCAGGCTGCTTTAGCACTGAAACATGGCCAAGAGACGGAGTTGAGCACAGTGCTGGAGCAGGCTGAGGACTGGGCCATGAGACTGCACTCACTAGCCGAGGAGGTGAGAATCCACAGATGTGACCAGAGACCAAAAACATTCTAAAACAAAACAGACTGTTTTAGATTAGCTGCTTTTAAGTGTTATATCCTTCTCCTTTTCTCTTTCCTATTGTTTTCCCATTTCTCTTTGTTTTTGTCTCTTTTGTTACTCTGGCATTCTTTGTTTGTAGAAAGCCAGATTCCAGAGAAAGAAGGGTACACACTGTTTCTGTTTCAGCAGCTAGAGTTTTAAAAACGAAGATTTCTTTCCTTTTCGTCTTTTTCTTATTTGTTCGTTGGCTCTCTCTCTTCTGTCATTCAGTATTTGTATTTTATTCAGTTCTGCCTCTTACTCAGCCAGAACAGAATTAAAACAGATTGATATTTAATGTTGCTAGCCCAGTCTAAAATATTTGGCATTACCTTTAAGTAGTAAACCATTTTATGTGATCAGTTGAAAATTTGAGGCATGCTGTATAACATCCTAACAGCTAATGCCACTGAGACTTCAGACAATCAGCTATGTTATACACTCATTATATGAAACTGAGAATCTTGATTGTAGTTGAAATCAGTAAGCAATTTGTCCATTTCGATTTAAAAAAAATCCACAACTTTACTTGAAACTGTAATATTTTCATGTGAACTCTAGGGGGTGCCAAAACTTACCTATGCCCAGCAAAAATCTCAGTTTCAATAATTGTTTTCTTTCTTTCTTTCTTTCTTTCTTTCTTTCTTTCTTTCTTTCTTTCTTTCTTTCTTTCTTTCTTTCTTTCTTTCTTTCTTTCTTTCTTTCAGCCCCAGAACAGTCTGCCTGACATAGTAATCTGGATGCTTCAAGGGGACAAAAGAGTGGCATACCACAGAATCCCAGTCCATGAGGTGCTCTTCTCTCAGGGTTACTGTGGTAAACACTGTGGCCAGCTGCAAACTATATTCATGAAGGTGTGTATATAAAAAAAAAGCTATTGGAAAGAGCTAAAATGCGCTCTCCAAATCTGTATGTTTGTTATTATCTATATATTATTTAAGTCTGCTTAATTGGTGTGTGTTTTAGTATCCTCAGGGTGGTAGTGAGGACTGTAAGATCCCAGCACAGCTCAGAGTGAAGGTGTGGTTTGGTTTGGCTGCTGATGTCAAGCACTTCAACCAGTTTTCAGAGGGAAAACTGTCGGTGTTTGCAGAGACAGTAAGCTTTCATTTTTAAAAAAAATCTAAGTTGATATCCTCACATGTCTAAATTGTGTTCATCCCTGCTGTCTTAAAAAGATCTATTTAAATTTGATTACTTCAAGTAAAGGAACACCAATATGTACTACAATTTATTTTTATTAAATAGTATTAACAAATATGATATCTAGGAATTATTTCAGCTAACTATCCAATTATTGGAATGGTGTAATACTGGCAGTAGATAATCTCGGTAAAGAAACTATAATATTTCTGTACCATTCAGCCAAACATGCAGCCTTTAAGTAAATGAGAGTGTTGAGTAATTATGGATCGTTACAGAGGAGATTTGTATATTTAAGGGCAAAGTGCATATGCTATAGTTTCTATGAAGATATAGAATCAGACCTCAGTCCTACTTGTCATTCAGCTAAAACTCCTTAATAATTGTTATTGTATGACTTGTAACTTTACTGTTATGTGTTATGTATGTATACTGTTATTACTGTCTGTTTTTCATGTTTTCCTCCTACTGTTTTCTGCAGTATGAGAACCAAACTAAGTTAGCACTGGTGGGAAACTGGGGCACAACAGGACTCACTTACCCCAAGTTTAGTGACATCACTGGGAAGGTGAAGCTGCCCAAGGAGAGTTTTAAACCCTCATCAGGATGGGCATGGGCTGGAGACTGGTTCATCAACCCAGAGAAAACGTAAGTTCCACACTAAACTTTTAACTTTCCTCCACAGTCTCACAGTCAAAATACTATTTATTAATAATAATTAATTTAATAATATTTGCTAGCTCTTTATAATCTATTTATTATAGATTATTAGCTCTAAGTTTTGTATTGAATGGACTTATATAAGCTGATACAAAGAATGCTCTTAATTGCATAATCCATTGAATCCTAAGGCTTTATTGACCAGATGTTGTTTTTTCTCCCATTTTTAATTTTGCCCAGCTTGCTATATGATGTGGATGCAGGACACATGACTTTTATGGAGGAAGTGTTTGAGAATCAGATGCGGCTGCCGGGAGGACAATGGATCGGCATGCCAGAAGGTTACACAGATGTGGTGAGCATATAAAACTTTATGTAGTTGAATGGTTTGTCTCCATATAAAGTTTATTGGTGTCCATTATTTGGTTTTCCAAAATGAAATTAAAGAAGTTATCCTTTAGTTGTCCTAAAGTTGCCCTTCAAACAGAAAATACTGAAGTGCTGTTTTGCCTTTACCACCGGGGAACAGAATGGAGAGAAAGCAGTGCCTAAGGACGATATTGAGTGTCCTCCAGGCTGGACGTGGGAAGACGAGGAATGGAGTAAAGATCTAAAACGGGCTGTAGATGATCAGGGTATAGAAACTTCAGTGATGTTGTACCGATCGCTATGATAAACCTTTACTATTTATGAGTGTATTCGACTTTTGCTAATTTATTTATGTGTTTAAAGAATTTTTTTTTTTACCTAAAACTACAAACAATAGCCTTTCTTATTTCCATTATTCTCAGGGTGGGAGTATGGCATTACCATCCCTCCTGATCGACGGCCTAAGTCTTGGGTTCCAGCTGAGAAAATGTACCACACCAATCGCCGGCGTCGATGGATCCGCCTTCGCCGGAGAGATCTGCAGAAAATGGAAGCACTCAGAAAGGTACCACATTGCTGTCTCACCATTATTGTTTAAATCCTAGTCATATGGTTTTCATCAGTGCAATAAAATTCAAACTTTTCCTCACTCTTGTATTGGGAACTAGATAAAAATATCTACTTCAACACTGCTCTTTACTCTCAGTTTGAAGCTCCATACTTGCTGTCTGAGTTCAGGGGGATTCTGGGAAATGTCAGTGTGGTGGGATGGTGAGTGCAGTTCTGTAGAGTATTTGGCAGATGAAAGTGGGGTTCTGCTGGGTTGTAGATGGAGGTTGAGAGGACACCTAATCAATCACACCATCTGACACTAATCTGAAATCGATCCCATGTCTCTAATCTATGAGTTTTATTCTGCCTTGGCAAGAAATCCGCAGCTCATCCAAATTTAGCGTCTTACCACAAATATGCCTAATGTTAATCATCTGTAGGAGAGTGTGTGTGCATGTGTGCACGTGAAGGACAGAGAAAGTGATTCTGTTTTTGAAAGTCTGTGTGTGTATCCTGAAAACCCCACAGACATAATATCTAAAGCACACATTTTTACAATGATGTATTGTTGAGATTATCTCACTGTTTCCAATGATAGATGAGACATAAAAGCAGAGGGATAAAGAGGTAGAATGGAAACCACTTCAGCATGAGTCAGTCTAAGTGAGAGAGAAGGAGTGAGAGAAAAGGAGTGAGAGAGAACCATAAAACATAGGCTTCATTCCTTACATTTCCTATGCTCTCCTCATGGTGGTGCTCTGAGAGCACAGATCTGAAAAATCTATTTAATCCCATAGCTGTTGATTTTGCACTCCTCAATATGTGTGTGTGTGTGTTTGACCTCCAACAGCAGCGTCCAGATGAGTCGGAAAGAGAGGGTTGGGAGTATACCTCTCTCTTTGGCTGGAAGTTCCACCTTAAGCAAAAGAAGACAGATACGTTCCGCCGTCGCCGCTGGCGTTGCCGCATGGAGCCTCTGGAGAAGACTGGACCTGCGGCCATCTTTGCCTTGGAGTGCTCACTGGTAATGAAAGTGAACAATTTGCATTTTAATTCAATTCAATTCCAATTATTGGTATAGTGCAAATGCAACAAAATATATAAACAGAATAAAAAAAAAGAAATACATTTAAAGTTTAAAATTAAGTTAATATTGATCTCTAACATCTAGCCCTAATGAGCAAGACAGTGCCAAAGAAAAACTCCCTGAGATGATATGAGTAAGAAAAAAAGATATGTATAGAAAAATAATGTCCTTCCTACAACTGTTTGTAGTGAACTAATGGGTCAGTGCAAATTCCGAGTTCACCACAGACCCAACAATAATTTCTTTCCTGCCGAAGTGTTTGAATGATGGTTGATGAAGACCCGACCTTTCAGTTGGCTGACGCAACAGTGGTTCAAAGAAGGCGTGACAGTCTTCAGACGGCCCCATCCACAGCAATCCCATAAGTCACTGGATGTCCAGGCAGATCAATCCCTGGCAGAGTGCACACCGGGCAACAAGACTCCAACTAGGAGTAGGGCGTCAGGATTGATAAAGTGGCGCTCAGACTAGGAACTCAGAACACTGGGAATGACGTGTCGCTTGACAGAGAGAGGGGGGTTATTATTAGGTATGATTGTAATCATGTGACGCACAATGTACATGTGCAAAGTGCAGACAGGGACTCTGGCAAGACTAGATATGACAACTAACAGGGAGAGCCAGAAGGTGACACAGACATGAGGGCTTCCTGGGACGGAAAGCATCCCTCCACTCCACAGTTAACAAACCTGAGTGACTTGTGAGGGTGGTAAGGTGACAGCATTCAGATATCTCAGTTCACCAAACAGTCTATGTCCAAGAACCCTCCAGATCTACTCCTTTACCTAAGAAAAGCTATTAATAAAAAGCTAGACTAAACAAATATTTAGTGTTTTTAGCCTGGACTTAAACACTGAGACTGTGTCTGAGTTCCAGACACTAATTGGAAGGCTGTTCCATAACTGTGTGGCTCCATAAGAAAAAGCTCTGCCCCCTGCTGTAGCTATTTGTAATTGAATTAGCAAATAGCCTGTACCTTTTGATCAAAGTAGGTGTGATGGATGATAAAAAACAAAGGATCACTCAGGTATTGTGATGCAAGACCATTAAGTGCTTTGTGTGTTAGTAGTAGTATAAAAATAGCATGGTCTATGGTGTCAAAAGCTGCACTAAGATTGATCAACAACAGCAAAGAGACACAACCCTGATCAGTGGCTAGGTTATTCAAAACTTTAACCAGTGCTGTCTCTGTGTTATGATAAGGCCTAAATCCTGACCGATACATTTCATGGATGCATGTACGTATGCAAGCATGAGCATTACTGCTGTTCTATAACCTTTTCTATGATCTTAAAGATAAATAAATCTTTTAATAAGCGAAGTGAATTTTAATAAGCTGAATTTTTTAAATTTTAATAAGCTGGACAAAAAAGCTGGACAATGCCAAACTGACCAGGTTTAATTCATAAATGAAAAAGGAAAAAAGAACGTGAATGTTGAAACTTAATTGATACTTGCAAGGTGTGAGATTGTGACTTGGTCTGGCAATTGCAGGAATTGGACAAGTGTGTGTGTGTGTGTGTGTGTGTGTGTGTGTGTGTGTGTGTGTGTGTGTGTGTGTGTGTGTGTGTGTGTGTGTGTGTGTGTGTGTGTGTGTGTGTGTGCGTGCGTGCGTGCGTGCGTGCGTGCGTGCGTGCGTGCGTGTGTGTGTGCGAGAGAAGAAAGCGAGAGAGAGAGGGAGAGAGAAAACAATGTTCTCAACATACTGAATACTGAAGCAGAAACATTAAGATGGAAGCTTGATTTGTAGAAGCAGAAAGCAAAAATGGGCACAAATGGCCTTGGCTTGGATAAGGCAAAGGTGCTGAGAGTGACTGGGCAGCCAGTAAAGAATCAGCTTGATGAAATAAGGGCGCTATGGGAGACTAATTACCACAAAATAACAGACAGATCTCTCTCTCTCTCTGTGTGTGTATGTGTGTGTGTATGTGTGAGTGTGTGTGTGTGCAACGGAAAATGTGTGTACAGTACAGTATGTTCAGTCGTTTCTCAGGCTCCCAGTCTACTGGGTCCGTTGTGTCACATCCATTCCAGGCTGCTCTGGCGTGGGCTGTGATGTGGGCTTGGCTGGATCTGTGCTTTACATTGCTCTGGATGGAGTTGGGTCGGTTATTGAAAGGCCCTGTTAATGTTAATGCTACCAGCTGTGGGTCGGGGATCCCCTGGCAGCTTCTGAACTCACTGATCTTTCTTTACAGTGGGCACTAATAATTACATTTAGAGTCTGGTTTCAGGGTCAATGCCCACCCAAGCGATGATCATAGTCATTTATGGTTTTTTGGGCTGAAATTATCTTTTTAAAATTCCAAATAAATTGGAAAAATATTTTTCCAAATGAAACATTCCAATATGAAACAATACTTGAAAATTCATGTACTTGAATGACTCACTTTAATCATGAAAAATCATTTAGACATGACGATCTGACTCTGGGAGTTACAAGATAAAATGAAAATGGGAGAAGCAAAGAAAAAGTTTGTATTAGTAGCATGAAATAGAAAAAGCTTATTTAGTCCCTGCTACATTTCCGTCTACTATTTGAAATCAGGAAAACCCTAAACATAAGAAAGTCATGTACTATATGTTTCCATAAAAAAACATATAATTCAAATAACATACATTGAGTTGCCAGCTTATTATTCTTATTGGTCATTTTATTTGCTAATTATATTATATACATTATATTAAATGAATAGGTGTAGTTTGATGGACAAAGAAGAGGAAGGCTGAAAAACAGCCGAAAAGTTGTTAGCAGCATACCATACTACTGTATAAATACAGCATATGGGTCCCTAAAAAACTTTTAAGAAATGTTTGCGGGTCAAAACCGTTTTGTAAAATATCAACTAACTCCTTAAACTTTCTGCTCATTACTCGACAGATTCCTGGGAGAGACATGTATTAATGATAGTACAGAATGACTGCTCAGTCTAGACTAAACAGTTCTGAAAGTTTAAAAGGTTAGGGTATGAGTTTTCTGTTGCACTGTAAGCTTGAATTTTCTAGATTATGATAAACATGAAAGAATTTGCATGATTCAACACTCTACTGGCTTCTGATTTGTCTACTCTCTGAAGCCAGTAAGTAAACTCTGATGGATTGGCATGAGCTGATGCTGGGCACACGCTAGTGGTTAAGCAGTGGTTTAGAGCTGGGTGAGCTGGTTCCTCACTATGACACTGCCGTGTTTCCTTTATTGTATGGCTACATTTCACCGAGTTCAGTCATCTTCACTTCCTGTATAAAGCAGGAACACTCCTGCTGCATATACATTCTTCTATAAATAAGCATATCACGCATATATGCATAAGAAGTCTGTTACTATTCCGTGTTCTCAAAACCATGGATGGCACATGACACTAGACTGTTTCTGTAACCACTGGAATGATGCTATGATACACAAGCCAATCCCGCAGATGAATTTGTTGGATTCTAGGGCTGTACTGGTTTTGATGCAATTTGGTTTGCAGTATTTTGTGTATTTTATTTGTCATATCCTATTTTAGCCGTGACTGGTTTAAACTCTGAGCCTTGATTTAAGGAACAACATATTTTTTTTTCCACAAATAAGGCAATAAGTCATGCAAGTCAGTAGAACCTCAGATGACACAGCACTTTTCCTTTAAACAAGACACACAATTAGATGTTTCTTTTTATTTAATATTTTTTTTCTGGTTATTTCATCTGAAATTCCAGCACCATGAGGTGGTGACGTACAGTAGTTCAGTGCCAGTGGTTTGTGGTGCAAGTGGAGTTGCCCTCTTACTAACTGGCGGTATGCAGATCATTAACACATTCTCCATTACACTCTTGGTTGGAATTGTTAGATATCTGATCCAGCATAATAACTCTTTGTCCTGCTTAACAGCCAAAATATGCAGAGCTTGTTTACATTTAGGGAACATATTACTGCTTAATTGGCTCAGCGTTTCAGTCTAATGTTTCTTTGCTCTCTGTCAACAGGGTAATGTGACTGATGACAAAAATGATGACAAGTCAGTCACAACAACCTTTGGTGTCAATCGTCCCACCATCTCATGCTTCTTTGATAGTAAGAATGTTTCAAACGTTTGAAATAATCCTTAAGTGTCTAAACACAACATAGTGTATCGTGCAGCACTCACTCCCTCATTGTGTTTCAGGTGGAACACGCTACCATTTGCGATGCTATCTGTATCAAGCTCGAGACCTGCTGGCTATGGACAAGGACAGTTTCTCAGGTGGGTCAGAATCATACGTCACATCAGTTACGGAATAAGATGATCTTTAAAACCTGCTGTTCTCTGACATTGATCTTTAGTGTTAAGAAAGCGCTTTTAGTTTTAGCAGATGTGCTTTGCGGGAGCCAAGTGCAGATGTGTTTTGTAGGAGCTGTTCTTGTGCTTATTATAAGCATCTGCATTTGTTTGTCAAAATGCCATGTGTGTAAGCTGTGCCACACCCTGACTCTGACCTTTTAACCCTGGGATTAATACCTAAGAAATACCCTGAAGTCTTTGGGGTGGCCTAATAGTACTTTCTTAATGAGATCCACTGTTGCACTGTGATTCTGAGGCACACACCAGACATGATGCAAAATCTGACCTTAAGCTTTTACTGCTGGACCACATGGGCTTTGAGTGTGATGCCAAGTAAATGCACCCTAAGATCTATATTTCCCTACCAAGCATGCTCTTACTGCATCATAGATCGGTGTTTACTGGTAAGTCTGATATGATGCACATTGAAAGCGGTAAGTAATATAGGTGGAATAACTTTTTTATGTATCCTCTGTGTAAAAAAAAAAGCTCAGCATTGCTGAGTATAATAGATGGGTTTTCAAAAACAACAAAATCATAAAAGTGAAGTCTTGTGAGACTTAATGTTAACGTACCAATAGTTGAGTTTATGTCAGAGGAGGTAAAATATGGTGCCTGGCAAAGACTGGGATTAAGTAGTTTTGGTAAAGCTTATCCCTGAATGTAGAGAAACAGTAGATTTACTGCTGCGGACACAACAGAAGGCATTGTAGTAGTGAAACAAATGTTACTCTTGAATAGACTTTTTGTTTTCTATCGATAATAGAAGACATATTCTTCTGCTTAGGTTTGAGATGCACTGAAACTGAATCAGTGCAAACATTAAGACTCATTGGAGTATAACCGTTAATATAAAACCAAAGAGTGGCAGAAGGTTAACTTAATAAAGTTAAAAGGACCTATAAGGGAATATTTTAAATTTGTTGTTCATTAGTTACATGCAAGCTTCTATGAGGTCATGTCCTTTTGTGGTTTAATGAAGATAGCTCACAGCGGTGCAAACGTCTCTTTGGACCGGTGTTGTGGTTTGGCTTGTCATACCTTGTATCCTTGGAAACCAAAATCCAAAGCAAGTGTAACTAAAGTGTGTGTGTGTCTTGACTTGTGTGCAAGTACATGTGTACAGACATCAGGATTTTTATGACGTGTATTTATGCTTTGGTGAAGGGGGATTTGGCATTATGAGTGTGGTTAGCTCACTAGATACGGACGTTGAGACAAACACTCTAACCACGCTTATCAGGTGGAAAGTTCTAGTCTGCGATGCATGAATAGTGCTCCAGATGTTGTGGGAAAGCTTTCCGGGCTACTGTTTCAGTGTTGTAATCATTTTGTCTACCTAATGAACAAAGGCTTCTTAGCTACTAAAGCCACTTGCACATGTTTTTTTTTTTCCTATGGGCTCTGTGAAAGCAGTGATGTAGGAAAAGACATAGGTATCCTGGTTTAGCTCCAGGCTCTGCATTGTTGGTTGGATAGCTTAACCCTCTGTCCTACATGGATTGCTTATCATGGCTGACCTTGTTTTCTAACCTAACAACCTAAGCTAGGCTATATGAAGAAAAGTCTTTCACTGTTCTGTAATTGTGAGAAAAAAGGATTCTTCAAAACGTCTTCAGAAAAAAGAGTTCTACAGGAGTCCTGATCAGATCAAACAGTGCACCATTTCTAATGCATCTGTCGTTTTAATACACTGTTAGGAAAGTCAAGGCAGGAAGAAGGCAGTAGTTTGACTAGCCTGTTGTTATATTGTTGTCTAATAATAAGTCCAATAAAATAGTTTTTTGGTAATACACATGTAGATGTCTTTGCTCCGATCATAGTCATAAGTAAAGACAAGGCTTAAGCAGGCCCACATCAAAGAAAAGTATGTGATTAACCCTTAAAGTAATTTCTAGGCAGAAATTCAACACAGAACGTCCCATAAGGCACCGGGTGAATTGTGTCATTAAAGCACTGTCATCACTCTTCATGGTCCGTGGTTATCACCCGCTACAGCTGTGCAGCATAAATCTCCTCTGCCTGGAAAAAAAAACACAGTCACTAAGCACAGAGAAAACTGGGTGCAAAGGAGTGGAGTGGCGATTGAATGGATGAGTTTTCCTCTAGTTTTTGATGAGATAATGGAAACTGATTTAGGCAGGTCCTGTGCTTGGGGCATAATTTCAAGTCCACAGACCTGATGAAAAAAAGGCAGATCTTTTTAAAAAAAATATAAAGCCAATATAAATCACCAGGCGTGACGCTCTGACTACAAATTTTCAGGACATTTTAGGGTCAGTTACCAGAGTTTGCCAGACCCACAGTTCATTTTTAGAAGTATAGGGAAAAATGTATAAATCAGGACTGGAACCACTTGTACCTGATTACTGAGATGGAGCTGAATAAAATAAAACAATAAAAAATAGGGATCCTGGAGTTGCCAGGCAGCAATGCTACTCGATGTGCCATCATGCTGCATCGCCAAACAGCATTGCACTGAAAAGTCACTTGAACAAAGCGCTTTTAACAATGGATATTGTCTTAAAGCAGCATTACAGAAATATATAGTTTAATTAAATATTAAAATATCAGTATATAAATCTTAAACATATAAATTTAGAAATTTGTCTCTGATGATTATGCCAGAGGCGACATTGGCGTAGAAGATCTTCCTGTGATGACATGAGGAAGAAACATTGAGAGGAACCAGGCTCACAAGGGAACCCATCCTCATCTTGGTGACACTAGACTGTGCGATTTGTATTATGATTTCTCTAGATGGTCTATTATTTGTGAATGAGAGTGAATGTGTGTATGATTGGCAACTCATCCAGGGTATCTCCTGCCTTGTGCCCTTGAGTCTCCAGGGATAGACTCCAGGTTTCCTACAACCCTGTAATGCCTAAGTAGATTAGATTATGCGGATTGTCCAGAAGTCGCTGTATATGAGCTGGTAGTGTAATGATATTAAATGGTAACTATCTCCAGAGAGAAGTTCACAGAGATGGATGAATTGAAAAATGCATCCTGCCTGTTTACCCTGTTTTACCAAAGCACAACATTTTGTTTTTGTTGTAAGTGGACACAAATGAAAGTAGACACTTTACAGTTTCCAGCAATGGCTTTCAATTTCCTGTACGAATATAAATGATGGGGTATTTTTAATTTGTCTCTATTACTATAAGAAAAAAGTCCAAGTGATTGAGCCAGCACCTCTGTCCACTCCTGAGGGTTAAAGTGAGTGCATTATTGTCCATTCTTAAAGAAAAATGAAAGAAAACTAATCAAAACCTTCTGACCAATCGAATTTGAGAATTCGACAATGCTTGGAAAGGAACTAAATAAAAATATATCATCATGACACTTAAGAAAATATTTTGTGGATACATAATAGTTTTGCTGAGAGACACTGGCATCAAAATGTACAAAGTTCATTTAAAAGTGCTTTTTGTTATAAAGGGGTTTATTTGGAATAAGAGAAACCGACTGTTGATTCTGTGTGGATCCTTTAAGGGCTCCCTCTACCAAAGAAGCTCTTAGTTCACTAAATGAATATGATTTTCTACACGTGTATGGATTTGCTTGTAATGACCACATCTGCCGGTTTTTGGACCCCTGCTGTGGAATCTGACCATGAAAATTGTAAATGGAATTGAAATTGGAAAAGAAATAAATTCATATAATCATATAATTATAACCCACTAACTCTCAAATACAATACTGAAGAACAATATCTGCTTTTAAATATCTGGTAAAGCCTTGATAATGCCATAAAAATGTGCCAACTATGTGTGATTCCACCCAATATTCAACATGCTGTCTTGTGGTCGGCTACAAAGCGCATTTATTTATGACCTGCCTGTGGCTACAGTTTTTTTCCCAGGCACCCTGATACATTTTTAAGAATATAAAAATGATACACTGCACTTGAAGAAGCCAACACTTTACTGTTGACAGATTGCAAACAATGCATACTGGCAATGCCTTCTCTGTTGTCTGACAGTACTCTTCAGAATTTCGCATGTTTGAGTCATACACGTGGGCGGCCATTGCTGTGTTGTTGTCCAGTCCCACAATCCCCTCAGGAGCAGTATTTATTTACTCTGTGCAACCCGATTAGCCCTCGCCTGTATTTATTTCCCATTGACTCCTGGGTGATGGTGCACACTTGGCTTACTTATGCCTCTGTTTATTTGAGCCAGAATGTTTTGTGGGAAGGGGTATAAGTTTGTGTGCATGTGTTAATGGGAGCTGGGAAAAAAGCAGGTCCATTTTCTCCTCCCTAGTGAAACTGTCCCATTGAGGATGGTTTACGTGGACTATAATAATAAACTGAGACAGTCTCTTCCATTTCAGGCATTCCTAAGCAGTTTATGTCATTCATTTTCATTTTGGATCACTTCACAATATATAAGTTTAACTCTTGGTACACACACAAACGCGTGCGCGCGCACACACACGCACACACACACACACACACACACATAGACACACACACACATACACACCACGCACACACACACACACACACACACACACACACACACACACTAACACACACACATTGACACACACACCACGCGGACACACACACACACACACACACACACACACACACACACACACACACACACACACACACTAACACAAACTGTATAGACATTACATTTGGATGACCATATGGCTATTTTCACTAGATGAGTTGGCACTGTATTCTTGACTTCATTGCCCTTATTATATTATCAAAGACAGAAACACCACCGTTTATTATGCTCAGCGATGCATTCGAGGCCTTGAAAGAAGGACTTTCATTAACTACTAAATCACTGCCATGGTTTTAATGACAACCAGACCTCTGCTAGATTTTGCGGTTGCACATCCTAACACTGGTAACTGTTTCTTTCCATTTTATTTGTCTATCACTGTGGCACATAACAAAATCACCATTATTAAATTACAAAGGAATCCGTTGGATGTAATTACAAAGTAATGGATTTTACTGCCTAAAATGTTCATATGCTTTAATTCGACAATTTAATCTGATTTGCAATGTATTTAGCAATGAATTGTAATGTTTACCTCTCCAGGAACTGAGGATATATATATATGAACATATAAGAACACATGATATATATATATATATATCATTATACAGCACAATGTGTTTTAAATGGTCTTTTCTGTTCTTTGCAGATCCCTATGCCATTGTGTCATTCCTGCACCAGAGCCAGAAGACAGTGACTATAAGGAACACTCTTAACCCAACCTGGGATCAGACTCTTATCTTCTATGAGGTGGAGATATTCGGAGATCCCAAAGTGACAGAGAAGAACCCGCCAAACGTCATAGTGGAGCTCTACGATCAAGACACTTATGTGAGTTTACATTCGGTGCACTCGATGATTGTGTTTGTGTATGTGTGTGTATGTGTTTGTGTATGTGAGCATTTCTGTGCATAAATTTATATGTTAAATGTGAATGTTTTCATGCACGTATGTGTAAATGGGTGGTTCAAAAATGAGTGCAGGGGTTAGGTGGTTATTTCAAAGATCTGGCTAAAATTCCAAATGCTAATGATATATTTATCATTAGCATTTGGTAGCAGATGACTGATGGTGCGTGAATGGTGTTGACATCGACAGGGCTGTCAAGTGTCACGCATTGAGAGTGACAGTCACGCATTTGGGTCTTTTCTCCAGCTCTCCCGCCACGCATCGTATTTGTCATGCAGAAAAACTTTTTGACTATTTATCATATATTTAATAAGCCGCAGCGCCCAAAATGTATCTGGCTGCACCGCTGTCTCTATGGAACCGGGCAGGAATCAAGCGCGTCTCAGTTCTTAGTTGAGCCTGACACTTATCAGCCAATCAAAAAGAGAGGCTACACAATAGCCAATCAGAAAATAGCACTATCTGGGTAAGATTTAATTTCTAAAGATCTAAAATTCATTAGAGAGGGTATTTTTGATGGTTTGAACAAAACCTCAACACGAAACAGCTTCAATTCAATTCAATTCAAGTTTATTTGTATAGCGCTTTTTGCAATAGACATTGTCTCAAAGCAGCTTTACAGAACATAAACATACTTATAAGCAAACTTAAGGAATAATAAAAGAAAAAGAATTTACAGAATAAAAATTCAAGATTATTATTGGATATATATGGTTCACAATCTGTGTGTATTTATCCCCCTATGAGCAAGTCTGAGGTGACTCAGGCAGCAGTGGCAAGGAAAAACTCCCTTAAATTGGTAAAGGAAGAAACCTTGAGAGGAACCGGACTCAAGGGGGAACCCATCCTCATATGGGTGACACTGGGGGTGTGATTGTAATATACAGTCAAACAAATGTTGTACTGGTGTAAGGATCATGGACTTCAGATCTCCTTAGTATCACAGAGTCTAACTGGAGATGTCTCAGGATTCTTACAGTCGGCCTCGCATCGATATTGGCTAAATTCAAATTTGAACCATACACAGTCCAACATACAGGAAAATGAAATTTGTTTCAACAGATCTTTTTATCTGTCTGTGTAAATAAATATACAATAAGAACAGAATTACAATAAAAATAGATTTTAATAATACAGGTGGGATGTAAATATACAGAAAATATAAAAAATTAAAGATATATGAAAACAGATTGGTGTCAGAACAGTATAACTATCATAACTAAAGTGCATATGTGTGTAATATTAGTGCAGTATGTGCAATATATACTTAGTAGTGTTGTGCAGAAAAGCCCAGCCAGACTACATTTACAGGATGTTTTATATCCTGTATATTGGGCAAGTCATGGCCTAATGGTTAGAGAGTCTGACTCGTAATCCTAAGGTTGTGGGTTCGAGTCTCAGGCCGGCCATGACTGAGGTGCCCTTGAGCAAGGCACCGAACCCCCCAACAGCTCCCCGGGCACCGCAGCAGAAATGGCTGCCCACTGCTCCGTGTGTGTGTGTGTTCACTGCCGTGTGTGTGCACTTTGGATGGGTCAAATGCAGAGAACGAATTCTGAGAATGGTTCACCGTATGTCACGTCACTTTATATTTCTGAATCAGATAATATGATAGATCTTCTTATGTTGTTATCTTTCATTATAATGGCATTTGTGTTTTGACTTCCACTACAGGGGGCAGATGAGTTTATGGGGCGCAGTATATGCCAGCCGTCTGTGCTCTCCTCTCCTAGTCTGTCATGGTATCCCATTAAGAAATGTGGCAAACCAGCTGGTGAACTACTTGCTGCATTTGAGCTGATTCGCAGAGATAAGGTAAAGGATGACATCATTATTATATGGTTATGTCTCAACTTATTGTATCTTATAAGTTGAGACATAACTGTATAATAACTGTATAATCAAACTATGCATGTTACTAGAAAATACATGGTGTAATTTGTTAGAAAATTATTAGAAGCTTGAATGGACTTTTAAAAAGCTACATACCTGCGTAAAGATCTTGACCCAATGGAGCACCACAACATCACAGTTATCAAACACACAATACCACACAAACCACACACAAAATACCACAAAACTAAACACACTACTACTACCTGTATATGAATGTGTGTCTGTTTACTGCTTAAAATATTCATATCTGTATTCAAATTGAATTCAAGTGTGTGTGTACAGTATGTGTGTCTGTGTGTATACTAAGGACTGCTTGTATCCTGCTTGTGCATCTATTACATTTGTTTGTACCAGTTTTTAGTTTTCAGTTCATTAACATGAACTTTATTTAAACCTCCACTTACTCACGCCTGCATGACATAACTTTTTTGTTGCCTCACACACACAGCCAATACTTATACACACCTCTACCCATAACTACCTACTACTGTACATATCTACCCACTTGGCTTGACTCGTAATCTGTCTGTTAATCATTACTTTATAAAGTCTCTTACGTGTTAGCAAAGTTTTTGACAACACTTAAGAAACTGAGGTTTCTTATTCCTGATGAATATAAACACCCGCTAGCTGCTTTGGCATAGGACATTCAGACAGGAGTCTGTGTGGTCAGTCACAGTGACACTGGCAGAATAAGAAGCAGACTCAACCATAAGATACCCTCGCCAGCATGCATGACTGCCTGCTCTTAAGTTGAGAAGTTCAAAATTTTTGAGAACCGATGTGAACATTGCATCAGATTTGGCCAACATTTCTAACATTTGAGTAAATGTGGTTGCTCCAGAAGCAAAGCAAAGCAGCTAGCGGGTGTTCATATGACTCGGAGAGAGACAGCTGGAACCATGTTTCATCTGCCATGTCAAAAGATTTGTAATAAATTTAAGCATTTGTTTATTCAGATAAATAATATTAAGTCAGAACAGAAGACTGTATGGGCATTCTGGTGTTATACGTGTGCTCATAAGACAAAAGTCAAATTCCACACACATTTAAAAAAAGGAGCAAATGAGCAAGGCAAGACACTTGCATTATAAATTCTCTACAAGTACGTTTCAGTTGTGTACTGTTTTGTGTTGAATTATTGCTCTGTACAATATCGCTTAATTCATTTATGGGAGGTCTTGTTTTTTTACATTGCGGCATTGCTTAGAATAGACTGCATTGTGTCTACTGTAGGAAATTATGTGTGTGTGTGTGTGTGTGTGTGTGTGTGTGTGTGTGTTAGGAGGGCGCCTGGGTCCCAGGAGAACATTATGTGCTTTTTGATGAGTGCCTGTTCACATGTGAACAGGCTGCATTCCCAGTGGCCACAGGCTAATTTAATAATGTCCCATGATGTCATCGCTTTCATTTGAGCTTATTAAATGTGTGGTCTGCCAGTAATGCTTTCTATCTATCTATCTATCTATCTATCTATCTATCTATCTATCTATCTATCTATCTATCTATCTATCTATCTATCTATCTATCTATCTATCTATCTATCTATCTATCTATCTATCTATCTATCTATCTATCACAGATTGCAATCCATCACATCCCTGGTCAAGAGGTTAGTAATGTTTCATTTTGCCCACACACACACACACACACACACACACACACACACACACACACACACACACACACACACACACACACACACACACACAAACACACACACATACACACACACGCAAGCACATTATGTGGTCTCTATTTTCTAGCACAGGCCCTTACTGTTCTCCAAGCATGTCAGAGTAGTTGGAAAGGGCTGCTCCTAAATGTTAAGAACATCACTGTACCTGGACCCATTTATCTGGCCTTGTATCAATCCTGGACGTGTTTAACAGACTCTCCTAGATTTTTAAAGTGCACCCCCCTCTGCACTTGGATCAGCCCAGTGACCCTGTCTGTGTAATGCAGAATGCTATGAGAATGACTATAGATACCATTGTGTGGTTAAGTATGCCAGAGGCTCCACCCAGCATGCCCACCTGGCACTAGTTACAACAGCATAATCAGATGGAAATTGAATTACTATACATGCTTAAAGACCAGGCCACCCAAGCAAGCATGTTCAAACACACACACACACACACACACACACACACACACACACACACACACACACACACACACACACACACACACACACACACACACACACATTTGTCTTACAATACTTGTGAGACTTCCATTGACATAATTATTAAAGCAGCTGATGAATGCTGTCCCTGCACTTAAATCAAACTAACCTCAGTAACCAGAAGAAAAACATTTGGCTCTTTCAGGTTTTTTAATAAAATATTTTTAGGGGAAAAAACAGTGTTCTTTATAAGGACCAGTAAGAAAATAAATAAATAAATAAATAAATGGACCCCACACGGTTGAAACTGTCAGATATTTCTATCCATTTGGGGATATTTGGTCAATTGAGATATAAATACATGTTTGTTTCCCTCAAGTGATGATTTACTTAGGCATCTCCCACCCACACCATCATGTTTTATATGCAATGATGAACAGAATTATCTTCGAGAATGGAAAAACAGTTAAAGAATAAGACAAAAAACAGCTGAACAATAACTATAGAATAATTATATCTGTATGAAACAAACAAACAAGGAAATAAATGGAAATATAATAATAATGATTATATCTTCACTCTTCTCCGTGATTTGGTGAGTAGCTAACAACTTGTGTTAGATTACAATTTCGTACTATTTTTAGCTAGCTTGTTACAAACCAGCTTTCCCATTTCCGTTATCAGTAAGATTTGGGTTGTTTCCCCACTTCTGCTATTTTCTTTTTGTCTTTTATTCTTTTCGCACCACAAGGGGGGCTCATAGACTGCCTGATACAGCAGGTTTTTGCCAAATTAGTAAAGTATGTGTATTTTGTAGATCTATTTTAAAAATCATGGTGGTCTGGGGGTCCTAATCAAACTTAGTATACCACAGTAAAAGCCCAGAATAAACATGCTCATGCACACATATAGGCAGCTGACTCTCTCAATACTGATTTTTTCTGACATTTTTTATTATATTTTCAACATGTTTTCTATTCCCAGGGTGACCCACATTCTCATATTATGGAAGAAGTAAGTATTGCTGACCCAACTATAAAAATTGACTTTTGGCTGGCTTGCTACTTTTTAACATTTAATAATGTTTTAATTTAATAATTTATTACTTTCTTTTTTTAATTTATCTTTATCTTCTAGCTTATATTTCCTGCAGCCTTCTCTGAGGGTTTGCAGCAATGGGTAAAGTATTTACACACATTCAAACACACTTAGGCTTGTTGGTGTGCTGAAGTCTTAACACCAACACAAACTTTTAAGCACAATGGAATTTAGAACATCATGCAGCAAATGACTCTAATCCCAATTACATGTCTTCCTGAATCTTGTTCACAAGCTCATTCCCTCAAACCACAATGACGAAGGGATGAGGGAATGATGCACAGTTTGAAATGCAAAAGTCCTAACTTTCTTTTCTGACTTGTTCTTCTGGGGTAAACATTTAAGGTGTCTGCGTAGAACTGTATACACAAAGGGTTTATCTTATACATCCAAATACTGTAAGTCTTGAGGAACCCTTGAGAGTGTAACTCACAATTATGTCTGTAGTCAAACAGTCAATATTTACATAGATCTATAGCATGCTGTGGATCCGGTCTGTCTATTTACCTGTGGAATACATTGTACAGTAAATCTTCATTTACTGTAAGTAAGTCATTCATTTACGTTTATGACATTTGGTAGACACCCTTATTCCCTAATAATCATTATAGTCATACTGTTCTACCACTGTTCTCCATTTATATATACATTTTTGCATTATTTTATAGACTTCTTCCCGATCCACCACCAGACTAAATTCTATTTTCATTGTATTTTATTGTATGCTGTCAGTATATTTGTAGTATATTTTTATTATTGATTATATTTTTATGACTCAAACAGTCGATAAAGCAATTTATTACACATTGTACTGTGTATGGTTGGGAATGTGAAATAAAATTGGAATTTGAATTTATTCAGAACAGAAGGGCTTTGAAGTCTCTGTCTTCATACTGGTTCACTATGTCAGATACTATGACGTTGGTGAGATTACTGGCATAAAAAAACGCACAAGGCATAGATAGATTTTTTATTTCTTCTGCAATATGTTAACATCATATTCACATCTGTGTAAATTTACATTGGATTAGACCAGTATTCTCAAAGGGCAAGAAAACAGTGACATTGAAATGTGCTGGATCATTTTCTAAGAAGGTTCTGTGAAGCTTCCACTTTCTTGTATTTTCATTTTACTAAAAGCTTTACTTTGTCTTTATTGCAATTGGCTTAACATTAAAACAAGCCATTGGGCTGTCGGCAATTTAGATAATTGAAAAAAAAAATTGATTTCCCGCAATTTTGAGACGGTGCATCATCTAATACGACACTTGCTCACATGCTTCTAACTAAAGCTTGCATTCTGTGTTTGGAAATAATTTGGTATCAGTGTTGGGAAACATTTTTCTTATTAATGGGTTGGGGAAATTTAAGGGCAAATTTTTGGACGTCAAAATAATGACACTGAAACATTACATGGTGTACTATTAAAGATGTGAGAAATATAGCCATGTTTTAAACAATATGCCATTGTATGTAACAGTGACATTAGATTTAACATTGCTCCCAAAGGCTGCGATTCAATTCTGCTAACAATCAGGGTTTCATTTTTTTGGCATATTGGCTTACCACAACTAATATTTAACATAACAGTGTTTGACCGATTTCCTGTGCAATCTGGAGCTAAAACATATGTGTTTTTTCTCACCCATCTCCAAATGTGGCTGCATGGTGTAGTTTCAGGCACTGTACGTACTGTGAGTCGCACAGCTACAGTGTTTCCCATATGATCACATATAAAGAAGGTTCAATATTAAGGTGCACAGGGCAAATCTGACAATTCGGTGCATTATTTTAATATGGGTCCATCTATCGTTAAGCCCTGTTTTGTGTTTTGTAGCCAGAAGACTCCGATTTGCCGAACATGCCTCCCCAGAGAGAGCCAAATGTCTTCATGGTGCCACACGGCATCAAACCTGTCTTAGAGCGCACTGCTATTGAGGTTAGTTCAATACAGGCAAAGAGAACTGCATAGTGATCAATAAGGATTTGAGCTGCATATTATCCAGCACCCAAATATCACAAATAATATGACTTTCAATGTATGACCATTTTAGATCCTGGCATGGGGGGTGCGTAACCTTAAGAGCTTCCAGCTGGCCAGTGTCACTTCCCCGAGCCTGCAGATTGAATGTGGAGGTTGCATGGTACAGTCCTGTGTCATCAGGAACACTAAGAAGAATCCCAACTTTGAAGTCAACACACTCTTCATTGACGTGGTACATTTTAGGCTTATTCATCATAATCATCACAATGTAGTTTAAAGTAATCAGCCTATCAAATCCAGTAGTTTTATTGATCTATTTTGTTTGTAGCCACTAAAGTTTTAATTATCTAAGCAATAACTAAATATAGCTTTATAACTATCTAATTTCGGTACTGGATTTTATTTTTTGCTTGGACATTTTTAAAAACTTCAGTTTTGGCAATAAAGGACATCAATATCATTAGCCTTGACATGGGTTTCAGTCTGTTGGCATACTTTATTGGACCTAATTTCTGCAATGACTGCCACAGCAACAATCCACGCAAGCAAGTCCAACCTGTAATTACCTAACTCTAAACGGTCTGGAGCATGCATGGAGTCTCATCTTACGGTGAAGGGCTTTGTGTGGAACAAATGCTGGCTGGAAATGTTGACGGTTCACTGTCAGTTAGAGACAACTCTATGCCAAGCACGAGACAGACGCTCACCATGTCATCATTCCTTTGGTTAGTTGCACCGAGTGTTGTGGCAGTGAGATGAGCCTCTCTCTAATCGCATGTGAAATGGAGAAAACAACAATACTGTACTCCAAAGCCATGCACCGCACTGCAGTCAGCACTGACAGAGGCATTTATCTTTTTCTTCATTCTGTGTCAAAAGATTAGTGACCTTCCTCCCATTATTCCACTTGTCAATTTATCTAAAAACATTTTCATAACTGTTCAGTCCAGTTGGGTTAGCCCACATTAAGATTACAAATGACCTACTTCTATTGTTATATTACATTTTGTGACCTTTTTTATACCCAGCGGCTGCCCAGAGAGGAACTCTACATGCCTCCACTGGTGATCAAAGTGATCGACAACCGACAGTTTGGCAGAAAGCCAGTGGTGGGCCAATGCACCATACGTTCTCTGGAGGCATACCGCTGCCTGCCTGAGAACCAGGATGTAGAGCCATCAGTAGAAGAGCTAGGTGAGAACATTTTGGAGAGTATATTTGATTGTGAATGAAAAAGGTAATTGAAATATATTAAAAATGACCTCACTCATTTTCCTTTACAGAAACTATTCCTCACACACCAAGAGATGACATACTGATTGACATTGATGACAAGGAACCTCTCATTCCTGGACAGGTAGAGTTTGTTTTTGTCTACTAGTTAGAGGTCTCATTGAAACACAAATGAGTATAATTTCCAAACCAAACAAAAATGGGAAAGTCCATTGCTTGAGACCCTTGGGTGTATGGATGAGAATGCCATCATCGCTGATTCAGACTAACATTGTTCTAAAAGGAGCATTAACCCTAAGGCTTACTTAAGTGTGACAGACTCATATGATTTGTTTGATTACATAAGTTTTTTTCATGAGTGTAATTCTTTTGGCTGCTCTTTGGTAGTTCTGGGTTCACGTAGCTTTGGTTTCTCTTGGTTCCCTTTGGACACTTACAGTAAGTGAGGTATGATCTTATGAGATGTTATATACAGAACACACCCTTAAACACAGAGTCAAGGGGTAATTTCTTAACAACGGAACCTATGTCTCATTTCTAACATTTGCCGCACCCTGCCTATAAGAATTGTGTTTTGATCACTGGCCAGTTCTTTGCCCTGGCATGACATAGAAATAGAAAGTATTAGGAGGTAGCAAATTAATTCGGCGACTTTAGTTTTAAAAGTTACATCAAGCTTACTGAATATTCAGTTGCATTATAGAGGTGCTTAAGTTGATTCTCTAAAATGAGATGTTTGTTGCAAAAAAAGTGAGCCAATTTAAAGCAAACAAATTAAAGAATGACTAATTAATTATCTAATAGGAGTCTAATATATTTAGAGAATATGACTGAATACTTATTGTTCCTCACATCTTTGTAAATCAATGAAAATCACAGCACATTCTCTATTTTTTCCTCAATAAAGTAGAAGTTTTTTTTTTTTGCAATAATTAATTTTGCACACAATTTTATGTGGTTTCAAGATACTACATCAAGATCTCATACAGAGTCAAATACAAACTGTATCCACCTTACAGAGACTGACCACTCCATACACCTCTGGCACAAATACATTGGACTTGTTCCAGTCACTTTGTGACTCCTCTGTTACTCCAGACTAAAGCATTTAGCCCAGTTTGACTTGAATACTTGCCACTTTTCTTCAGGCAAAGCCCAAGCAGGGGAGAAAACATGTCAAATTATGTTGCTTACAGCTTGGCAACCTCTGCTCTTTGGGATGGTGAGAGATGGACTCCAAGAGGGACTGGAGTGGGATTTGTGTTTCTGAAAACTGCTGCTCCAGCTCATCTCTCTGTCACAAGGACTACCTCTACAGTTTAAGAAAAAATGCTGAGTAGCAGAAATGTACGTCTGCTGCTAACTGAACCAAATCTGTTCCAAAAATTACCGAGTGGAACAGATGTGGATTAACTGCTACATTTGTTGTATGTTATTGGGCTCTGTATTCAATCCATTTGGTGGCAGCAAAAGATATGTGTGCAGATCCTAGTGAGTACAACTCAGCTTCACCTACCAGATGCTTTCTAGTGTCTTGTCTTGAATCAGACTTTGTTCCATCAGATCTGGTGTCAGTACTCTATGTCACTTGCAGAAAGGTTGAACACTGTAAGGTCCAGAGCAATAATGGGGTAGGAGCAGTTCGGGGTTGGGGATGACACCGTGCAGGTTCTCTTGGCCAGCAAACGACACACAATATTCAGCTAGAGTGTTGGGTTTGTGGCACTTTCCCTACTCAGAAGTGTCATCTGAAAGTCAAACAACAAACCTTCTACCTTCTGTGGCTGCTGTGGGTCAGGTAACAGTAAATTCTCGCAGGAGCTGTGAAACATGTGGGAGAATGTAAAGCTGTGTTTTGGAGGAGTTTGAAGATCTCTTAGTGCTGCATTTGCTAGCCAAAGAAAACCTGATGTTGTTGCACAGGCAACACTCCTGTACAACTGGACAGCTTGGGCGAGGAGACTCTTGGCTCTTGGTCTCAGTCTGTGAGCAGCTCCTGGCTTTTGGAATCAGTCTAACAATCTTAACAGTATGCCACTCATAGAATAAAGCAGACCAATGGTAAGAGCACATGTAAGCTTTTCCTAATTTGGGTCCATTCCTTGGCAGTGTAGTTAGGCGGTAACATAAAACTTTGCTTTGCTCACGGCCACACACAAACACACTCAAATCACTGTGCAGAGAGAGGGAGAGAGAGAGAGAGAGAGAGAGAGAGAGAGAGAGAGAGAGAGAGAGAGAGAGAGAGAGAGAATGAGAGAAATTACATAACTATACATGACACAACAGGGCTCAGGTGCCCCATTTATCATCACCCCTGTAGCTCATCCCCAAACCCCTTCATGGTGTAGACCCACACTAATCAATGCCCCCACCTCAACAAAAATTAAGGCTTTTGAATCATCATGCTCTTATTAATGTTTATGTTCAAGGTTGTTTCTGTATAGTTAACAAGTGAAGTAATTGTTAAGGAATTGCTGGAAGCAAACAAGGAAATAATAGATACCCATATAATTAATAAATGCCTTTTAGAACCCATATCCACAGCTTTTAATAAAACCTCCTACAGTGTACATCAAAAAGAATCTAGATTTTAATACAGCGTCCTGTAGCTTTTATCAATTTGCTTGCCATGACTTCAGAGTGAAAACATTACCCCCTACACCAAATACATACTAACATCATAAAAAATGATCAAGAGAGGTTATGAAAATTGGAAAATTGTTTCCATTTCTTACTTCTGACCTTTTCACCTTTTGTTTGGTTAGTTACTGGAATAAATAAATGAAAACCAAATTAATTTTGGATTGAATGGATGACTTGTTCCCCCTGGCATTTTTTGCAGTTATGACTGCAGTTTATTTACATTGTTGATTTTCAAACCGGGCTTTACATTCTGCTATAATATCACAATCATTTGATACGCAAATTGTTTATTGAAATGCAGTACTTTGAATGAAAGATGACCATTCTTTTTTGACTAAGTAAGCATTTTGTTAAATACAGAGTAAATACCTCTTCTAAATCCCTCTATGAATTCAGCTGTCTGAATTGCAATGACAGCAAAATGGGTTATTTAGGTCTCTGCGTTTGTAGGAGGAGACATTTTTCTCTCATTTGTTTTCTGGCTTGTCTTGTCAAAGGACCGCCATCAGATGGTTTGTTCAGGGTCAGAATAAATAAAACGGGAACCACAACCACAGCTATCCATGTGAAAATCTCCTCATGATTCTCATCTCTGTCCATCATAAAAGTTTCTGGGAGCAGTAAAGAGACAGATGCTGGGCTTTGGGGTGTACTAGATGTTCATGTGCTGCAGATTTAGCTTGATGATATATGTATCTTAACACATTACTTGGAGGTCATATTATGGTCTTTGACATTTTTTTTTTGACATTATTATTATTATTATTATTATTATTATTATTATTATTATTATTATTATTATTATTATTATTATTATATGCTTAATTATGGATGCAGGTGCATGCTTATATGTGCTAACTTATACTGTATGTGGCTAGATGCATGGCCACATGTTGTTAATCCAGACTCACTGATTATGTGTGCTTTGAGATAAAGTTTTCACACAGCAGCTGAACAGCTGGACATTTCCCTTTCAACAGGTCAGTCAAATAGATGACCCTGTGCAAATTGATCTGAATCCTAGAATTTCAGCTTCAAATGACTCCTGCCACTTTAATGGGATCCTCTGCATAAATAAGCAAAAAAATCTAAAAAGAAAAATTTGATCTTGTGCCACTCTGTTGTTTAAAGGTTTAAGACTTTCCCCTCGATAGGGGCGATACTGTAGAGATTTTGTAGATTTGAGCTAGGCCAACCCAGGTTTTCTTTGGCGTATATAGCCACATATCATCTAATAGTCTATACTTTGTCATCTTTCAGATGAGTAGTAGTTATTTGCTGACTTTTTTTTGGTTTTGAATTGACATTTCATAACAGGGCCAGTCCTTCTAGCCTGTCACATCAAATAAAGGAGTGGACTGTTTTGTTGAGCTTGATGATGAGAGGGTCATGTCCAACTTTGTGTATATAACCAATTTAGATGTACAAAGTTATACCAGGCATACACCATTACAGTGGGCCAAAAACTCTCAGTGCTCTGAATTATTTCCACATCTGTGAATTCCTTGTGTTTTATGCCGTGGGGGCAGAAATTTGGGCTACACTCCCCAGTGCATTAAGTGAAACATGAGCCCCCATCATTTCCCTAAAGACTCCACTTTGGCTCCAGATAGTACCCTGAACTAGGATCTTGTATTCCTTGAAAAATGCTTTCTGGTTAAAAGGAGCATGTTTGTCACTCAGTGAAGGTTTTGACGGCCAAAGGCAACAACTTTTCTGGAAATTTAACACACCCTTAGTGGCTTTATAGATGCAAACGTTACTCTTTGGTTAAAGAAAAAACTGCAGAAAGATGTATTAAAAGTGGTTACCTATGTAGAGGAGCTTTGAGAATGGTTTGTAAAATGGGACATGCTGAACACCTACAGAACACTCGAGTATGATCAGCTTTGCTATACCTTTGTGGATTTGCCAGTAGGGTTACAACTAGGTTACAGCTAGGGAGGATGTCTGTGCTATTATATGTGAAGAGGTGATCCAGCCCATTCAGTCTATTGATACTTTCCAAGTGTACGTTTGTAATGTGCTGTAATGCAACTGCCCCACATTAGAGGACAACAGAAAACGAATGGCCCTGTTCCTAATTAGCTGTTCCTTTGAGTGCCTTGTAAAGCTGCCTCTGTTATTGTATACATAATGTCCTGGCACTAGGCTGCAGAAGGCGCTGCTAGGGTTCAGGCCTGCCTCTGATGTGGTGAGTCGTTGTCGTGGGCAACTGCGTTCCCCCGCTCCTGCCTGCTCACCACAGGCGCCACAGGAACCATCCCTCCCCTTCCCTGCTCCATCCTCTTCTGTCCTCCTCCCAAAGCAGGAGGCTTTGGGAGGAGGACAGAAGAGGTCGATTCTAGGAAAAAAGGGAGCACTTGCTGACAGACCTCTGTAACCAGGTCCTTCTCTGAAGTACCACACCAGAACAAGGCTGAAGCATTGGCAAGGGATGATTTGCTTGTTTAGCTTGATTATCTTGTTGATTTGGAAGTGGTGGATTGTTTCTGTGACCTAAAAAGACTTTGCCTGTTTAAACTTTGTTTGTTTATACGTGGGTTCTGATGTATGCGTAAAATCAGTCCCTTTAGGCACTTTTCGATGCCACCACACAAACCTCTTGTTTAACTTTTGTGATATACTGTAAGGATAGCTGAATTTGACAAAGTTTCGTGTTGAACATTCTGTGCTAGCACATGGAATGACAATTCTTTGGGCAAAGCTCCACAGTTCTAACACTGTTCTTCTATATTGTTTTTCCCCACACCCCAGTATTTAAGTCTGACGTGGTTATAATGATGGTTTTGGATGAGTGTATAAGCAAATATTTCTGTCAATCTGATTAGCTTCCAAGGCATACCATGCAGTCTAATTGATTTGGCAGTGGTTGTGTTTGCTTGGTGTTTATTGGCAACCTGGCAAGTATACATCTCTGAGGATGATTCAGAGCTATCTCACTCACATGATCTAACTGACAAATTATAAACCTTCATCTCGATCCCAAACTTTCACATTTAAGTGCAAATACACCTACATCCATTACCCTCCTCTTATGATGTTCTGCAAAACATGAGTTATATTAACGTAGACTAAATTATTCGGAATTGACTGATAAGTACAATTTTATGTTTTTTACTGGAAGTTTTATTATTTTCTACAAATTTCCATTATTTGTTTGGCTTTTAGGGTCTCATTACCCACCCAATGTTTATTTCAGAAGATTACTTTGTGATACTTTAATATGAGCTTAGCTCTTTCACGTAAATACAATACAATAGCTTTATTAACTGCTAATATTTACTACTGTGATGTGATATCATCATATGTCATGTCTGTGCATTAGATTTGCACATTATTTGTTCCTGGTCACAGTTTGTTAGAGTTATTCTTGGGGAAACCACATTCTTGAGATCCATCATGGAAATATGACTGTCTTTCTTCATCAGCAAAATGCAATTCAAAGGTCCAGAATTCATAGTGACATTTACATGTGCTGAAAATCACAATGTTGCCCAAAATATAGAAATCATGAGTCATTCTCCTGTCAGAAATAAACATACATTAATCATTCAATGTAAAAATAGCAATTTTGTGAACTGCAAATCCAAGGTCACTTTCCTAAATAACTAAGGGTAGCACAGTGGGTAGAGTGTTGCAGACTACACAATCTCAACAGTCTCTGGATCATTCCTGAGCTTGGTTTATTGTCTGTTTGGAGTTTTGTCTGTGTCTGCAGGTTTTTTCCCACCTCCCACCTATGAAATATACCACTGTATGAACTGGCTAAATTTCAAATCGTTGTAACTGACTATGTGAATCAGTGTGTACATGGTGATCTGCAATTGACTGGCATCTGGGGTGAATTCTCCTACCTTCCAGAGCTCCAGGGTTCTACAGTACCTGGGGTAGATTAAAGAGTTCCTGAAGACACATAAATGAGCAACTCATCAGATTACAATTTCAATCAGTGGATTTAGGAATTTGACAGAAAAATAGCTGCATAACTATGTGGATGCTTGTAAAATGCCATTGCCTCTGTGCCTCACCTCATACTCTTATTGCACTGAGTCTTATATGTGAGCATCTTTTTTTCCGATTTAAAATATAAGATCGTATTACCCTTAAACAGTACCAGTGCATCTTCATCTTATCATACCAAATACAGAATGTGATTGATTACACACTATGAGATATATATACACAGAGCTAGATAGATATATTATTGTTTGGTGATTTTTCTTTTCAACTATTTTTTTAACTGTGTTTTTTTTATGACAATTTTGGATAATGTGCATTAATTTAACCTACTAACAAATGTACTATGCCTCTGGTTTGTAGCTGGCAGATGGCACCAGTTCTGCTATTATTAACATTTCGCCCTCTCGCTCCAGCCTCCATGTACGTATTTATAATTTAAATGTTGTGGACACATACCTACCAATGTCTTGTGTAAATGTGTGTTACTTCCTCTGTGTGGCCCTGCATGTACTGTATGTGCATGTTCAGTGATACATGTTTGCCTGTACTTTAATCTCGGTTTATGTTATGTCCTTTGTCCAGGAGCCAGTGCTTTTAAACATCAGCTATTTGCAATATATTAATCAATGAGTTATAGTCATTCCTAGCACACTGAATAGATTTTAACATATAACCAAGAACAACACAAGCAAAACATAAAAAATAACAGATATACTGGAATAATTAAAAATGTTACAAAAGAATGAAAGCCAGCTCTTAGGCTCTGCGATTTTCATGTGGGACATTTATGAAATACTTTGGTTTCAGTCGATTATTTGTTTGGGGAGAAGAGTATGAAAAACAGAAACATTTTCCCAATTATGATACCACTTCAGGGTAGCTGTGGCTATAAAGTCATAAATATAGTAAAATAAATATGTCTAAATAAATGGTGCTCCAAAGTATTGCTGTCTCCACCAGTCATAAATTGTACTAATTAGGTAAAGTTTTTACAGTAACTGGAAGGATACCAGTCCAAAGTCTAAAGTTTAAAGGTTGTTCTAAGGTGTATCCTGTAAGATGTATTTGTGGATTTGTATGGGTGTTGTGCATAAACCAACTTAACTAAAAGAGATTCAGGTGCTTAGAATGGTCACTTGTTATCGTTTTTATTCACCAGAAAACTGAGTTGAAAATTCAACTTGGTTGAACTCATCACTCAACCCAAATTATTTAATAATGGCTGAGGCATAAACAGCAATGGATTCAAGTGGGGAGTATAAACATGTATCACTCTGTTAAGCTACTGATTATGGACCGTGAAGATAATACCACAACTCTTTTCTAACACGCTTCTTACCCACACTTTATCCCTTATTTATCCCTTATACTATTGTGTAAATAAATGTTCAAAACATTGTCCATTTGGATTTTAGTGCTTTTAGAGTTCATAGCAGAATGACAGGAAAGTAGTTAATGTTAGTCATCAAGAATAAAAAAAAACTTCTCTCAATTTAAGTTCAAATTAAACAAGTATTTTTTACTACACTAAATCTGATTAGTTTAGTGGTTGGCATGTTGACGCAGTGGACAGCATTGCCACCTCAGAGCTCTATAGTTCGCTGATTAGATTCTGAGCTCAGGTCACTGTCTGGGTGGAGTTCCTGTCCATGTTCTTCTTATGGTATGCCAATAGGCAGAATAGTTCAAATCTGACTACTGATCATCCTGGGACATTATACCCCCTGTTGACAGACTGCTATTACATTTTGTTGTAAAACATTTGTTTATGTTGAGACACAGAAAGCCAATAGATTTCAACACCGACCTAAATTTCTCTCTATTTTGCCTACAAGAATTATGGGTTATATATATATGTGTGTGTGTGTGTGTGTGTGTGTGTGTGTGTGTGTGTGTGTGTGTGTGTGTGTGTGTGTGTGTGTGTGTGACTAATTGTGACTGTGTGAGCAAAAGATGGTTCAATGGCATGGTAAAACTCTTTGGTGTTATATGACCCAGTTTCCATAGCAGAGGTTTGGTTAGTCTTCATAACTGTTTGTGAGTCATGCTGTCCTACACTATGCAGGCCCTTTGATACAAATGCATGTTTATATCACACACCAAATGTAGCACTCACTGACTCTCCAGGCCAAGACTTGGAGGTTTCTTTTTCTGCAAAGTATTTATTTTATTAGAAAATATTCAAACCAGATGATCAAAAACCTGAATTTTCTCTTTTGATAGAGCCAAAGTAAATAGAGCTGTTAAAAGATTCCCAATGTATATCCCCCCAAAGCCAAAGCCAGGAGCAGATGAAGGGGCAGGGGGTGCTTTTCAGTCACTTTTCCACTAATGAAATTTGCATGTAGACTTTACATGATCCCAAGGACGCCACTCTTGCTGTGCCTTGTTGGACTAAGGGCGGTGGACCGAGCAGTTCCTGATACAGCAGTTGTGCTGTGCCTCAGCACTGTGTTAATGTACTGTATGTACAAACAACCTCAAATTAACAATACATGTATAAACCGCCAAATTAGTATAGAACTTAGAGTCTTGAAGCTTATTATAAAAAACACACAGCTTTACTTATTGTCACATTCGCAAAATAAAAAAAAAAAAGAAAAACTCCATAATGCTGAAAACGCTGCTATGATTTAGGGCTAAATCTAAGTCCTGACTTTAGGAGTTAATCATTGCTTTCCCCATTTTTCCCCAAAGAAGTCAAAACAGCCCTTAAATCTGCAAAAAAATTAATAAATATCTAGAGTAGTTCTTTATCAATAAAATTGAAGACTTATCACAAACAATTAAAAAAATAAAGAATAAAACTCTTTCTGATTGTGAATGTGCTATGGCTTTTAAACCTGTCAGGGATGCAGTCAGTTACCTATAGAGACAAGCTATGCAATATTACCATTAGTGGGATGACTGCTTTTTGGAAAGCCCAATTCTGAATCTCAAATAATTTGTTAATTTGTGAGTTGAACAATAAATGCTGTGTGCAGACTATACAGCATCCAGCAATACAATTTCTTCTAGAATTTGCTATTTAATTACATGGAAATTAATAATGCTGTTTAAACTGTTACTCAGTTTAAATGGGAAATCTATAAACTATTATCCTTTTAGTTCCCATTGTTCCATGTGTATATACTGATTACTGATATATCTAGCAAAGCAAGCATTTACATTTTGTTTTTTCCTACGTAAAATTAATAGCACTTAATTTTCAGTCTGTATCCGTGACACCGCTACACATATCTTCTATATTTGCGGGACACTGAACTTTGTCAAAAATACTGACCTCGACTGACTAAGCACTGTGGTAACATTCACAAAATAAGGCTATTCTTTATATCTGAGTGGCTTATTGAACTTCCAATGTCAACAGACATCACAATCACTTGTTACTTTTTATGATGACTGTCAAACAGAGGCCTGTTTCACTAAGATGCAGTCATTGCGAAACATGGAACACTGCTGACCCATTACATGCCAAGCCTCCAGACATTCCAAAGTATAAAAAGCATTTCAATGATTTTTCCATTTTTCGTCTTTTATAGTTGACATCCAAAACAACTTCAAAAGTTTAGGGGAAGGGGGGGAGCCAAAACTGTGGTCACTAATAAAACATAATGTTGGTTCAATTCTGAATTTTCTTTAGTGTGTCCAAATATGCTAAAGGTTATTTAAAGGGTCCTCTTGATTCTGATGAAAAGTGCTTCTAGTGTTGAGTTGTAACCTGGGTCAGAGTGTATATTTCATCTCTTTCTTCACTTTTTTAATACTTGCCATCCAATTGGTTCATATTGGTCCTGAAAATATAAAGCCTTTAAAATCCCTGTACTGGATCCTGTGCACTTACAGAAAAACGTAGCAGGTTGAATTTAAGAGGCTGCAAGATAAAGTTTCATGTCTGGACTCCAACCTGCACCAGAGATCGAACTAATTTTTCACCCACCACTGTGCAAATTCCTGAGGCCATTTTGGAAAAAGTCAAAACGCCTAACCTTTCAGGCCAAACATCTGGAAATCTAGTACAGTAAATTCAAAACAATCTACACATTGTAATCTGTGGATTTACCTTAAATCCATTTACTGCTAAGCTACATGCAGCTTCTTTAACCCCCCCCCCCCCCCCAAACCTTAAGCTTTAAATTTTAGCTTTAACCCTATACCCTTTAAGTCTGGAAATGTGCATAGTACCAGGCATCTTTTACAAGTTTTACATGAATTAATTCTTGGAACAGTGACAGAGTGCCCTGTTTTCACTCTGACAGTTTCGACCACCTTGTATCAACATTAGGCAGTTTGCCCACTTAGTGACCTTGGCAAAGTGCAGCTGGCACACAAAGCCTGCCTCTGCTGTACTGTCTAGTATTATTTCTCTACAAGTTTTGGCAAGCCGGAGCAAATGATTATGGCATTTATCCATAACTACAGTGAAGCCCTCAACGGAAGGGTTCGTTGATAGGTTTTATTAAGTGCACACACATACACACCCGTTTTGTCCTCCATGGTGCAGTAACATTTATAATAAAAGCCCCAGACACATGGCCCCTCATTATACACATAGACACCCATAAAATCATAAAAGTACTCAAAGTACATACACACACACACACACACACACACACACACACACACACACACACACACACACACACACACACACACACACACACACATACAGACACACACACACATATTATGAAAGGCACTATTCAGAGCCTAGAGACTCGACTCTATAGCCAAACTGGCTCCGATGGCTATTGTGCACCACGCAGCCAATCTTATTCTCCCGCTTCATTCATGTCGCCTATGCATAGATTTGTTGCCTGAGAGGGGAATCCCCAAATACAGCTCACCCTAAAAACCCCCATTTCTGTGCTCTCATTTTTTGTGGCTTGTCACCAGTAATTGAATTAAATGAATGTCTCTCTCTTTGACATTTATTTAATCACTTTTGTGTTTGTTTTTCTTGTTTTTTGGATGGTTTTCCCCTTGATTGTGAAGAGCAGTTTCACATTTCTGCCCAGCAGGTTCTCACTCACTGCAACAGGGGTACCACAGTATCATTTAGCGGCCTGCTTAGCACTCTCTCTCTGTCTGTCTTTCTCTCTTTTATTTAACAAACACACACACACACACACACACACACACACACACACACACACACACACACACACACACACACACACACACACACACACACACACACACACACACACACATGCACGCACTTAAAACAGTGTGTTTACAATCCAACATGCTAGGCCTCGCAACCCTCCACACGTGGACACACAAACACACACTCACTGGCACCACTTAAACAAGTTGTGCCTGGTGACCATGACACATGCTGTGCTGACATGCGCCACGACCGCACTGAAAGAAAAAAAAAAAGCAAATTCTATCATTCCTCTCCCACTACTGCTTTTTCCTCCCTTGACACAGTTGAAAAATAGCAAGGAAAAGAATGCTGGATTCAGTGTCATGTCATGCTTCTGGAACAGAGAACGAGTCTGTGTGTGTCTGTGTGTGTGGGTGTGTGGGTGGACAGAGTGTGTGAGAGCTGGGCAAGAGCTGAGATCTCACATACACTGACTCTTTCTTTAAAATGGACATGTGCTTACAGACACAGACATATATTCTGTACTGCTGGCTAGTCAGTCTTTTGCTCACAAACACACACACACACACACACACACACACACACACACACACACACACACACACACACACACACACACACACACACACACACACACACACACACAGAGCACTCTCTTTGTTGAAGGTCAACAGCAATTGAATAATGTGCTGAGTTAACTAAAGCCCTCAGCTATGGATGATGGCTCCCCTGGCTCAGATTGAAGCTGAAATATACTTTTTGTTTCACGTGTAGTGGCAGCAACATTGGCAGAGGGTGTAGTCTCATGTTAAAGCAGTGTCAAAGCACTGCTTTGTCCTTCTTTTGGTGGGAAATATGGTGCTGGCTCAAATGAAATGCGCTTGTTACTTGCCACCTTTTGAAAGTTTCCCACCAAACACTTTCCACATCCCTCACGTCACACAAATGAGGCCTAGAGGTGACCACTTTTATCAGTGGGAGTGAGCACATTTAACATTGGCACAAATCAGTGACTTAATTCCTACCACATATTGGCCAAGAGCTTGTTACTGAAAGATTTGAGATTACATCCTAAAAGTCTAGCCTCATCACCTGTGAGGGATTTGTCATTCGGTTTAGTATACTATGGAAAGAACGGAAAGTTTGGAAAAAAGTCTTTCCACTCATTACTCCTCCACCCTTTAGGACTTTTGTGGACATTGCCACAGTCATTCTTGCATGTGCATGAACACTCTAGTTGTATAAGGCACAGTACTTTAATTGCTTTTTTTTGCCATGCTATTTGAACTTACCGGACATAGATGATCCAGTGGGTAAGTGAGGCTTATTACAGAGACAAATATGTTTAAATAAGTTATCTGCTAAAATACTGTTACTTTTAATATTTCTTTTTGTTTTGATGTACTTTTTTATTCTAGGAGGATGAATTTATGGATTGGTGGAGTAAGTTCTATGCCTCAACAGGAGAGAGGAAAAAGTGTGGGAGCTATTTGGAGAAAGGCCTCGACACTCTACAGGTAAAGACAAAGACAAACAAACATGTAAACAGTATAGATAATGCAAAATAATAATAGGTCCAATTTCCTCTCACTAGCAGAGTCTCATCTATGGCATGACTGTTATCAGAACGCTATAATGGTTCTTCCAAAACTATTGAATCCATGAGTGAACAGACACATATCTGTAGTAGCACTCGAGCAGGCGATAGAAGGCCATTCCTTCAAATGGCACACTTTACATTCTTCTAGTGTGACTATCATGTTCACTCTGATAAATGTAGTGAGATGTTGACATATATGACATGAGATGTATAATTTACTTAAGTGCAAATTATAAGATGTAGTTTATAGTGCATAGTATGCCATTTGAGATCACGTTGGTTCGACTGGTGTTAGGATTTTTACTAAGAACCCCATGAGGATAAGGAGAACATTGGTGGATCTGCTTAGGAGCCATAGCTTAATTTCAATGCTTGTATAGGCAATCCTGAGAAATAAACATCATCACCGAATGACTTACAATATTAAATCAGCATGATAGATTACTCAACTGAAATCACATCGGTTTCACACATTGCCAAGCAAAACCAACACAGCAATGGGAACATTGTATAATGCCGCAGTAACATTAGCTCTGCAGCATGACTTCAGAGATCTGTGAGCCTTTGGGGACAGCACGTGCCGTCTTTCAAGTGTACACTTCCCTCTATCCACTCCAGCCCACTTCCCACGAGCTTGTCTGTTTAGAAAGCAGCCCCTTGGCTGACAACTTTTCCGATGAATTCACGTCGGGGATGCCGCAGGGGGATAACTGAGAGCAGACAGGGGCTCAGCTACTGACATCATCAATTCATTCCCACTTGTTCCACACCACCACAATATCTCTCCTAGCCAGGCTTTCCATCCTTTTTAGTCCCAGGAGCATAGTCTGACAGCCTTCCAGCCATCCTTTGTTTCTCAGGGTTTACCTTTCTCTTGTGTGGAAAGTTTGGCAAAAAAGAAAAAAAATTAGGCTGGGCTTTGCTTCTGAGCAGGGAGGAGACAAAAGTGACACTGACACTGACTCTCACTCAGAAGTGCTGTGATCAGCTGTTATTTTGAACGAATAGTGCCTTAGGGAGAGATAGAGAGAGAGAGAGAGAGAGAGAGAGAGAGAGAGAGAGAGAGAGAGAGAGAGAGAGAGAGAGAGAGAGAGAGAGAGAGTAATTTCGTGTGATGCGTGCTACATCGCACATCGGTTGTGGGGATGAAGCCAGGACTCTGAGTGAATCATTTGGAATAACACAGACTATTTATGGATATTCACTCTTGCTCTCATCAATAAATTGTCTCCTGGGTGGCCTGTTCAATGGCCTGGTCAATGCCTTTTTAGGTAGCTGAATTATGTGGTGCATTGATATTACAGCAGTGCATATTTTCCCTTCATTGCATTAGTCATTTATAAAATCTTTAAATGTCCTTATTAAAAGCAAATTCCTTAATACCTTTACACTTATAATTATAACCACATTTAAAGTTGTTTTATGAAGTTTGAAATTTTAGAACCACAATTAAGTCCCTTGACCTAAAAGTCATCTTGGCAATTGCTACAATAACATGTGGTATAATTATCCATTGAACAGTAACTGTTATGTAAGTATATTTTCAATGCTTTCCATGACGGATATCTCCCTTTATAAAAACTCTCTCCTCTGTGTTTGTGAAAGTTTGTATTCGTTTTATGTCATTTTAAATGCCTCAGTCAATTCAGGACCTGTGGTAAAAAACATGTTTTTAATTTTCTTTACAGTTCAAACCATCTTCAAGACCTTAAAAACAAGTCAATATTGCCCTCACTTTCTCTCTCACACACTTAATATTATTCCCTCTGCAGGTGTATGACACCGAACTGGAAAAAGCTGATGGGTTTGAGCAGCTGGCAGATTTCTGTCAGACGTTCAAGCTTTACCGCGGACGCACTCAGGAGAGTGAGAGTGATGATCCCTCCATTGTTGGAGAGTTCAAGGTGAAATCCTTTATATGTTATTGAAGCTTGTCTCGCAATGACATGATACTCATGGAAATGCTATAAGAGGTTTTGCTTGTATCTTTGCCTGCTGTTGAGTTATATACTGTATATATATATATAAAACATCCCTATATATATATATATATATATATATATATATATATATATATATATATATATATAGGGATCTTCAGGTTTTTTAACAGAATTCATAGAGTTGCTGAGGATTTTTTTTTCACTTGGCTACATTTTCATGTCTTCAACATGGATTTAATCTAGAAAGTGATCACTATCATGTAAAGGTGTCATGACTGTGTGTTCATATGTAATTCTCTTACCTTGTCACACAGGGCATGTTTAAGATATACCCATTACCAGACAGCCCATCTGCCCTTTTACCCCCACGCCAGTTCTGTCTCCTTCCTTCTAATGGCATAGAGGTGTGTTTAGTCCGGGTGTATATTATTCAGGCTTATGGCCTGCAGCCCAAAGACACCAATGGCAAGGTGAGTGCTACACTGTTACTCAGTCATCAGAATACATGCATCCATTATGATTACATCATTTTATTTGAAGTCTGCTTTTATTAGGTAATAATAACACATTCCTAGACATAACATAAATATTTTATATAAAAAAAGAAAAAAAAAAAGGTCTGGGAAGTTTAAACTTGAAAAGGGAGGACCAAGCTTATTTTTTCTCCATTTTTGCTCTATTGTCTTCACTCCCATTAATAGTAAAAAAAAAAACAACAACAAATTGTTCCATGTTTGTAAAGTTAACCTTTTCTCATCTTTGTTGCATTGCTGGACAGACCTACATCTAGTCACTAACAGTCAGACATGTTGCAGGAGGTCGCTACTTATAAAACGAAAATGCAAAATCTCTGGTGACTTTGTGTGACACCTCTTTATAGTAATTTTTGTCTTATGTGTTGATTTTTGATTTTTACTCCCATTCAATGAGCTGACATTTTGCTTGCGTAAAATAGGTGTGTTGTTATGGTTAAAATTGTGCTATAGGTATTTATAACATTTCATAACACTGCTATAAGGAATTAACGATGCTCTTTAAACATAATATAATCAGAATAGGCCCTACATAAATCAGAGGACAGTTACCACTCTAAACAATATAATTCTTATTATACCACGACATCACACAATGGTCTGTTTTTTTTATATGTCCAAGTAATTTGCCAGTAATAGCAATTATTATTTAGTGAAGAATGATGGTTCAGCAGCAAGATCCCGCACTGTTATTGCCATGCCCTTGGTCCAATTCCCAGGCAGCGAGCTTACCCAGTCATTGAAGTGCTAACTCAGTGCCGGTCCCAAGCCTGGATATTGCATCAGGAATTTACATTTACATTTACAGCATTCGGAAGATGTCCTTATCCAGAGCGATGTACATAAGTGCTTTGAAGTCCATCAATGAATTCATTAACACTGGTTCACTAGGTCACGGACTTATACAGCTACCATTAGCTCAAAAGCTTTTGTTGGGAATAAATATAGAACAATACATAAAACAAACAGCGAAAAGTGCTATTTCAATTGTTTCAGGAAGAAGTAGGTCTTCACCCGTTGTTTGAAGATAGCCAGTGACTCAGCTGTTCGGACATCTACGGGAAGTTCATTCCACCACTTTAGTGCCAGAACAAAAATAGTTTTTCTGTGTACCTGCCTCTTACCCTGAGAGATGGTGGGATTAGTTGAGCAGTGCTGGTAGCTCTGAGGGTGCGAGGTGCTGTGAGAGGAGTGATAAGAGATTTAAGGTAAGAGAAAGCTGGTCCAGTTTTGACTTTGTAGCATCAGTGTTATGAATCTGATGTTTCGAATCTGGAAGCCAGTGGAAGGCGCGCAGCAGCGGGGTGGTATGTGAAAACTTGGGCAGGTTGAAAACAGCAGCTGCATTTTGGATCATTTGCAGATGATGAATTGCATTCATAGATAGACCTGCCAGCAGTGAGTAGCCTAGTCTCTAAATGACAAGAGAATTAAACAAGTAGCCAAGCAGCCTGTTTGGCTAAAAATGGCTGAATCCTTCTGATGTTATACAGAAAAATCCTACATGACAAATTTGCCTGCATGCAATGCCACATCGGGCAGTGTGCACCACTTGGATCAACATTGACCTAGTTTACTCTGACCTTTTTAAACCCGGCCAATAAGATGAGCCTTTATATATGACTTAACAAAGATGTGACTCACTAGTTACACAGTCTGTATTGAATTTTGGGGTTAGGAATCCTCTTGAAGAGGATATCAACCTTTTTTTTTTTCTATCCTAAAACTGCTCTGGAATTGGTTGTCATGGCTGTATTTAGAGACATTAAGAACTGGTTAGAACTGTGAATAATCTATCTTTTAAAGCACAGCTTGAGGACATACAGTAGCACCACTTCAACATAGCCCAAAACACACATCATATGTAGGCACCCTTACAATTATAAACACTGGAAATGTTCCAGTTTTTTATTTTTCTTTACAGCTCAGTCTATTGTACAGTTCAGAAAATCTTTAAAGATTATACAGAACGTAGATGGAGAAATTGAGAAGAAACAAAGATGAACAGTGACACGAAACACCTGGCACTAGATTTATGTCCACACACCTGACAAGAACACATCTTTGCAAATCAAACTACCTTGATTAATGTGGCTCAAAGAGATCAGTAATTCAGATGTCAGTAACTAGGTGTACTTACAATAATCCTTAAAGCCTGGTAAAGTCATTTGGTGCAAATGCATTTTCAGATACAAACGGGTCATGGCTGAGACTAAACACATGAGTCTAAACAGTTCAACTAATACTTAAACATTACTTTAGTTTCTGCTTTATGGTATTTACTTTGGCATCTATGTCCTCATTTCAGTACTGTTAATAAGTTTGTAAGAAACATCAACAGATTTAACAAGCATTATATATTGTGCATTTTTCTTTGAAACACCATTTACAGTAACATTACACTGTGCTAGCTGGATATGCCAGATTTGAGCTTTTAGAAATATCCGACACGCTTTCACACAATGAATTAGATGTAGATGTAAAAGTCCTTGGCATTGTCTGATAAAATGTAATCTGGATATGGAGCTGCTGAAAGTTTTGTGCATCTATTTCAGTATAATTCACAATACTGCAAAACAGCTGGAAAGATCAGCGATAAGCTTCTCAATAACTGATTAATGAATTATAACTGATACTCGCCAAATAACACAACTGCTATTTGCCAAACGCATAATGCATTTGGGTTATAAATACCATTGTTATTAAAGATACACTATCTTGGATGGTTAATTAGAGGGAAAGTAATATTTGAGAGAAACATGATAGTTCTGTGAGAAAACCATCAGCTGTGTGTAATTTATCAGATTTGCTGTAATACTAAAGTTATATTAAAACATTAGGGTTTCTGAAAGAATCTATAAGTTTCATGCTTCCTTACAGGCTATAGGCTGAACAGTATACTCTCTCCACTGACCTGGACACAGACGCTCTCACTTTGTGAGTCATTAGTTATGAACACAATCTGAAGAGGTTTTGTCATTACTTACTCAGGTCAAGAGTTATGATATGGAACATTTCACACACACACACACACACACACACACACACACACACACACACACACACACACACACACACACACACACACACACACACACACACACACACACACACACACACACACACACACACACACACACACACACACACACACGAGCCTCCTCTGAACCCTACAATTATTGTCGAGGTTTGATGATTTTTCCACACTTTTTGCTGCTGTATGTTCTGGACATTGATGGATATGTTACGGTGTGTGTGTGTGTCTGTGTTTGTGTGTTACTGCATACACTTTAATGGATCCCTTTTCTCTCTCTCACTTCCTCTATGCACAGTGTGACCCATACATCAAAATCACATTAGGAAAGAAATCAGTAAACGATCATGACAACTACATACCCTGCACCTTGAACCCAGTTTTTGGAAAGTAAGTCTCTCTCTCTCTCTCTCTCTCTCTCTCTCTCTCTCTCTCTCTCTCTCTCTCTCTTTCTCTTTCTCTCTTTCCCTCTCTCTCTAGCGCACACACACACACACACACACACACACACACACACACACACACACACACACACACACACACACACACACACACACACACACACACACACACACTCACTTACTTTCTCCCTTTTTCCTATTTGTCCTGCCTGCAAAGTATTTTCCTTGGTCAATGTACAGTAGTATCTCAGAAGGTAATTTAAGTTTGGTCACCAGCAGGGGTCGCTATACTCTTAGCAATATTCACATCGCTATTTCTGTAATACCTTACACACTAATAATTTAAAACCCATATTGATGCAAACCAAATAATGGCACAACATGGTGATGTTCTCAATTAAAATATTCCACTAGATTAGAACATGACTGAAGAACTGATTAAACCCTCATTCTCATCAAGAGCGGTGAGAGTCAGGAATCGCGGTGTAGGATTAATACCATTTACCTTTTCTCTCAGGATGTATGAACTGACATGCTCCCTGCCCCTGGAGAAAGACCTAAGGATCATGCTGTATGATTATGACATGCTATCTAAAGATGAAAAGATTGGTGAGACCATCATTGACTTGGAGAACCGCTTCCTTTCACGTTACAGTGCCTGCTGTGGCCTTCCGCAGTCCTACTGTGTGTAAGGAGTGCACACACACACACACACACACACACACACACACACACACACACACACACACACACACACACACACACACACACACACACACACGGGAGTATGTTTATTCTCTAATCCTGACCTTAAATTGACACAATAATTCATGCAGCTAATTAATACTTTGCTACGTCTAAACCCCACATTGTTACCTCAGTAACCCCAGAAGGAACCTTTTGGTTCTTTTAGTTTTTTTTTAGTAAAAGTGACACTGTTTTCTTGTGTCAGCTGCCAAATGTCTAAACTGCCGGATATTCCAGTTAGTGTTGTGATATTTGGTTCCCACTCCTCACATACTGTAGGTCTGAGAAAAAAGTAACAAAAAACTTAACCTGTCTTACTTCAGCTACTGTAGTGTTCAGCATTTACAGTGTTTCAATATTTCCCTGTCCAACAGTATTGTATTTGTATATTTATGAACATCTCATCAGAACAGTATAATATGCCTGTCCCTGACCCAGATCCGGTGTGAACCAGTGGAGAGATCAGCTGAAACCCACCGAGCTGCTCCATCGTCTCTGTCAAAGGAGAAACTACAAGCTGCCTGTCTACAAGCATGACAGAGTGATTTTCAGAGGCCATGAGTACACCACTGCAGACCTGGGTCAGTACACACATACACACTCATATAGACATCACAAAATTTTTAATTTGTAACAATGTGTGTGTGTGTGTGAGGATAAGAAAAGAGGGTCTTTTCTTTGGAGCCACTGAGTGTATTAGTCAAAAGTAAAAACGAATCAACGCAGCAGTCCAACTCAAACACTGTGTGATATACGAAACCTGCATGAATGTACAACATCAGTGGCATGGACATTTTTCAACAGAATTTATATCCTTCATCCTATAGTGATCCCACATCCTTCATTGCAGAAACGCACCTGAGAGAAGCTTGCAGTTATCGTTCCACTTATTTCCCTACAATCCCCTCCTGTGTTCCGACTTTCCTCATTTTTTTCTGTCCGAAACTCCAAATACAATAATCAACAAATAAAGCCAAACCATGGTTTTCTGCCTTTCCTTTGCTATTGAGGTGAGGCACACAGTCAGGGAGACTAAGGGCTCCAGCAGCCATCTTTCCAAGGTCAGCTCCAGATTTACAGTGCGCTAGTGCACAAGCCTGACAAAGCCAAGGTCAACACTGTGGTGGGCTTCTCCAGCACTCTCCATCCTCCAGCTCCCGTTTCACCACCAAAGAATACTACCTCGCTTTGTTTCCCTCCACGTAACCATAGTGACTCATGTTAAAACGATTGTCAGGTGGCCTTTTGTGGACTTCCAGCTTCTTCATGGTCAACTGTATGCCTCCGATCCTCTCGTGTTTCTATTCTCTCCACACCCTGACCATATTTCCCACAGGGATGTGACACAGGGTCTGAGCCTGTAAACTCAGCAGAGGAGAATGCTTTTTTCCTCTCTTTCTGTCTCTCATTCTTAGTCTCTCTGTCTTGGAAGAGGAAAATCTTCCCTTAGATCAACACAGAAATCATTGGGTCATCCAGAGAACTGAAAAGGATAAACTCTTCAGACCATAGAAATGAAATGCTTCATGAATTTACTTTACAGTCTTGCTTTTCCCTCCTCCCTTTTCCCAATGTCTCATTGATGACTTTATAAAGATGTGTTTCAATTGCCCACTTCAGCTCAAATATGAGGGTCAAGTCCTGATTTTTTTTTTTTTACACAAAAACAATATTGCGGTGAATATTGTGCTTACTGCACATCACTTTTAAAGTATTAGGTTTAAAAGAAAAAAAAAAATCAAAACAGAAAAAGGCATTTGGCTGGAGCAATTTCCTGGTATGCTGAACAAATACACATTCTGAACATTCCGGAAATCACTTACATGCATGCGTTCATTACACATATACACCATAATATTGATGCAATGATGATGGATCTGTCTGTCGTTCCGTTTCTTCTGTAGATGAGGCAAAGCCAGTAAACCCTCACCTTGGGCCATTGGAGGAGCGGCTGGCTCTGCTGGTGTTGAGGAGACAAGGCCTTGTGCTTGAACACGTGGAGACCAGGCCTCTATATAGCCCCCTGCAGCCTGAAATAGAACAGGTATCACCCATTTTGTTTTCTTTGTAAAATAGTGCAACAGTACAACATTTTGTAATTATAAGGGTTATTCTTTTGGCAAAAATGCCCGAATAAAGTGTAAGAAGCTTCACATTTATGTTTGCTTAAAAGTATCAGTTCTATATGATTTTATCTTATTGTGGAGCAAAACTCTTAAACATATTAGAAACACTTTAACAACCTGATTCCAAGGTACCAAATTAAATTAAAGTACCAAATTGTATATGCACCTCTCATATTGGAATGTTGCGTATTTTTATATTATAATCTGACTGGCATGTTTTTATACTTTTATTCAGGGAAGGTTACAGCTGTGGGTAGATATTTTCCCTAAATCTATGGGCCCCCCAGGAACACCTTTCAACATCACTCCACGCAAAGCGAAGAAGTAAGATCCAAGAAGCAAGTTTTCAAACTTTACAGTATGAAATATTATTTTGTCCATTTACAGGAATATTTTTTTATTATTCTCTTCTCCAGGTTCTTTCTCCGCTGCATCATATGGAACACGAGTGATGTGATACTCGATGATGTCAGCGTCACAGGCGAGAAGATGAGTGACATTTATGTGAAAGGGTACATTTATCTTGATGTTCTAATGACGTTGTTAAGCCTGTGGAGAAGTGTAATTTTGCTAGCTATTGTTTCCTATGCCACACATTGTCTTGTTTGTTTGCTGCCAACGTGACTAATAGTAGCAGTAAGGTGCTAAAGATACTGAATTTCGGAAACAAACACAGTTGCAGGGCAACAGGAGCTATCTGTCAAATCTAATGACATTGTCACAGTGAACATCATGTGGTGTAACTGTGGATTTTGTTTATCGCTTGCAGATGGATGCATGGACACGAGGGGAACAAGCAGAAGACGGATGTGCATTATCGCTCACTGGGTGGCGAGGGCAACTTTAACTGGAGGTTCCTCTTTCCCTTCCATTACTTACCTGCTGAACAACTCTGTACTGTTGACAAAAAGGTGAGTTTCAACAACACCCATGTATGTCTGGAGGTGAATATACAGTACACCGTAGTCCATGCACAAAGCAAGCTATTATTATTTCTTTATTATTTTTTCAGTACCTTTAGTAAAAAAAATTGTCTTTGTCAATTGGCCAACATAATGCAGGCAAAATAACTTTCCATCAGCTTCCCTAACTGGTGTCAGCTGTCTGATTGAGGGTAGAACTGAAAGCTAATCTCCAGGCCTGATCAAGTCATTCGGCTTCAGTAAGGCTCTCTGGGCAAATCCACAAGCCCTAAGTGATCTTTAAAGCTGCCACAGAAAGCCTTTACGTGATGGAAATCCTCGGAGCAGACAAGTACAAGAGAACAAATCGTCTCAGACTTCATAAATTGGCTGCCTGCTCTCTTCATACTGTAACAAGGTACAAGAAGAATCGTCAAAGCATGTTTGCCATGCATCCCAGCCAAACCTGGTTCAGGGAAAACAGCTGTGATAGACAGGGCACTTAGAGTGAGGTTTTGGCAAGAAACAGATCAGTTATGGTAAGATTTAAGATAGCGGTTGTACCCATTACACCCAGAGTGGGCAATTATGTCAGCTGTCAGTAGATAGATCCACTTTTGGCTCAGGGTTTTCTGGAGTACGCTCCAATTGAAGCGATACATTACGAAAGTCATTTGTGCGCATTAAAAGGAGAGTGATAGATTACGTGTGAGGGTTTGTTTTGATTGGCCGTTGCATGGTTGTCAGGTGGACAGACAGGGCTTGTTTACGGGTGCAGGGCGTGACTTCATTATCCCTACAGTGCTGCTGCTCACATCAACCGCTGCTACTGTACAGCGTCTGTGCTGTCACACCGATGGCATCCTGTCTGGCGGCCGGGTGTAGAAATGGGGTTGTAGTGACACTCTCTCCAAGCTAGTTTGTCATGCTATTCTCTCTCCTGCTCTCACTTTAGCTCTGTCTCTCACTCCATGTCAAATTCTCTCCTTCTCACATTCTCTCCATCATTTACTCCTTCACTCTCAAGCTCTATCTGTTTACATCTGCCTCTGTTTGTTTTCTTCACTTTCTCCAATTTCCCTCTCACTACATTCACTACATTTACATGCATTGATCATGAATTGAAATGAAAGACACCAGCTTTAAGGATTATATATTTATAGCATTAATAATATCATCTTATATCTTCAGTTTATTTCTGAGCAAATCTAAGAAAAAAGCTTACCTGTGTGTTTGGATTAAAAACAATTAAACAAACTTCAGGGGGAAAAAAAGGGCATTCTGTTCATTTTTTACAATCTCTCTCAATTTATCAGTTAAGTTTAATCTGTGAACTAGCTGAAAAGAAATTTGTAGAGGTTATATATTGTAGGACAGAATATAGAAGACTAAAGAATTCAATTAATGCAGTAAAATATTTTTTACTTAGTAGAAGAATTGAAATAAAGAGCACCAGTGTGTAGGTACAGCTGTGTATGATTTAAAAGACAAAGGTAAAGGCTTTGGAGGAAGATGTGTATATAGGACGATTTTGCATATATTCAGTGTTCCTGATAGCTAATGGTGTCAAAGAGGGGAACTAAGAAGAACGAATGAAAACGTTCAGATTCTAAGGCGTACATAAGTAATTAATTACGGGAAGAAGTTTCCATACATTTCCTACTTGCCTACTTTCATACTTGCTCATTCTCAGTCTCATTGGATCAGTATGCGCGAGGGTTTTATTAATCCATGTACAGAGACATGGTTTTTATTATGTCCTTTTTCGGTGGCAAGGTGGTTTTAGATGTGCCTTTATTATCAGAAGTGACAAAATAATTAAAATAATAGAGAGCTAAGTAACATCAGATCAAAAGTGCTTTTCTTTTGCTGAATGTGATATCGATTATCTTAAATAACTTTGCCCACACTTTGTCTTTATAACTGCTTCCAAACTCTTCCATACCCTCTGAGCAGCTTTTAGATCCTTTCAGTTCTCATGTTTGTAACCTTCAACCCCCTTTTTTTTTCTCATATCTGTTGTAAGTAAAGCAAATGTCTTGCACATGCAGGGCTTCAGACCAGGTCTGGATACAGAGTGGGTTGTTTTCTGTTGGGCTTTTTCTCTGTATGTTTTGAATAATTTTCAGAAAATGAAATGCATGAGCATTTATTTTGTTAATGTGCCACTTCTCGAATAACATAGATCATTTATATTCAAGCAACCATTTCCCAATTTTCCAAGAAGCTTTAATTCAGCGGAGAGCTTTTACTTCTTTATGTTATTACTAACCTTATAGTAACTACATACTGACTTAGTTACTATTAATTAGTGACTACTAAAAGAAATCTGAATATTGAGTCACTCTTGTAGATTTGTTTTTAGATTTCCTGTTTTGAGTTTCTGAAGCGCATGTAAACACAGTGAAAAAATGATGATATTTGAAGCTTACTTTCTACATATGTTATACATGTAAAATTCTCTTTGTGTGTGCAGGAGCACTTCTGGAGTTTGGATAAGGCAGCAACAAAGATTCCTCCTAAAATAACCATTCAGATTTGGGACAATGACAAGTTCTCCTTTGACGATTACCTTGGTATGAACACACAAAGAGCAGAAATTTTTAGTCATACCTCCAATTCAGCGAGTTCATCAGTGGTGTTAACCTTCCCCAAACCACAAACCTTTTCGCCTGCACCATTTCTCAGCCTTGACATGACAGCAGAACAAGAAGAAAAACACTGCATAAAACAGGACCACACTGATAGAATCCTTATGTTTAAGCTTACTGTATGTACAAGTGTGTCTTGTTGTGCACGTGTGTATGTATATATGTGTGTGTATATATTTCACAATTAGTTTGTTGCATATGTCTGGGCCCCAGTTTGAACCTGTATAACTTGTAGTCTTTGTCCCTGAGGCTATACCACACACAGTGGACCCCTGCACAAATGCATCATTCATCTTCACGACCACTGTTATTATTACTTTTATTTAAACTTATTTCCAGCATATCAGCACATTCAGGGAAAATAAGAGTTATGGCTTTAGGAGCATGGCTCCCAAAAGAATGCTGTTCTCTGAATTATGGAGTATGTATGTATAAGTTTAAACAATATTTCATATAGCCACAGTGTTAAATTTACATTTTTACAGACTCTGACAAATTGTCCACTTTAGGGTGGCAGTGTATAAAACTGCCAAAAATCTTTCTCTAAAGGGGATGGTTAAAAAAACACAAGCAAAGAGACAGCATCTTTTTCGTTTGGTCTGTCTTTTTCAGGTTGTTTGGAAATGGATCTGAACCACATGCTGAAGCCAGCGAAATCTCCCGAGAAATGTGGTCTGGAGCTGCTCTCTCAGTCCCAGGACAAGCTGGTGTCTCTGTTTGAACAAAAGACAGTCAAGGGCTGGTGGCCTTGTGTGTGTGACAGACAGGGAGAGAAGATCTTAGCTGTGAGTGACATCTAACACACACAAACATCTTGTAGCAATTCACAAAATATGTATATGTATAGTGTTTGTAGTGTATGACAAATTACCATGAACAAGACTTCTGACAAGGCTTCTTTTCATTCGACCCTTAAATTTAATGATAATGGAGGTATAAGGTCAGTTATTGGGGTGTCAGTAAACATTTTCCTTCCTTCCTTCCTTCCTTCTTCATTTGAGAATTCTACTCCACACAGATAGTAACCTGAGCTCAGAATTGTACCAGCTCTAAAAACTGTAAATATGTATCTGTAAAATATATTTCTGTAGAATTTACAAATATTTGAGGCTAACTTATTTGTCAGTTTTATCTCAGTATTGTTTGTCTTTTCCGATTATGTTCTGTTTTAATGCTTATTCTGAGTTTGTGTTACCAAACTAATCGGTAATCAGTTACCAGACCTAGACAGATTCATCCTGACATATAAAGTGGACATTGCTGTTGGGTATAAAATGCATGGGGGTTATACACTGAAGGCAAATTTAAACAAAGATAATCCATAATTAGAAACAAGGCAAAGCAGCAAGGGTCAAAACCAGGAAGTATAATGAAACACAGAACTTGGGGAAAAAAAAGGCTCAGAAATGAATTTACTCAGAGCACAATAAAACACAGCACTAAAAAGAAACAGGATGGTATAAAGAGAAAAATCAAGAAGTAACTCTTAACAGGTGGACAAAATCAGTTAACAAACTAAAAACAGGGTGACAGAGACAGGACCAAAACAGTAACCAAAACAGAAGCATACGGTGCTTGTCACTGTCACAGGTGAAGGAGAAAGTGTGACAACCCAAGACCCTAATTGTTAGAGTGTAATAAAATACATTTTTAAATTTGAAGTTATATTCAACAAGTACCCTTAGACTTATGACAAGTTAGTTTTGGTAAATGTGCAAATGTGTGTAATTTATCCCTCAGGGTAAGGTTGAGATGACGCTGGAGATCGTTTCGGAACAGGAACAGGATGAGAGACCTGCAGGTCTGGGCAGAGAAGAGCCCAACATGAACCCTCGTCTGGAAGAGCCACAGTAAGTCAGTTCTTCCTGTTTGTTCCCAAAACACTACGTATACAGTATAAGTCTTTAAGATCATTTAGACTTGATTACCTTGGGTACAGATGAGTGAAATATGAAGATAAATGAATACAGTGATATCATTCTTCTCATTATCTCTGTGCAGGCGTCCTGAAACCTCATTTCTGTGGTTCTCCTCTCCATATAAAACCCTGAGGTTCATACTGTGGAGGAGGTTTAAATGGTTAATTCTGGGAATGATCATCCTGTTCTTCATCCTGCTCTTCCTGGGAGTCTTTCTCTACTCTTTCCCTGTAAGCTGTGTGTATGATTCTATGTGAATTTGTGTGTGGGGTGGGTATCGTTTCTGGGTGGGAATATTATAGATCAAAGGATGGATGTAGAGTGTGAATAGTTTGTATCTCTCTGATCATATTTCAAGAATGTGGGGACCATTCTTTAATATTGCACCTGGGTCAAATATTTCTCTCGTTCTTACACACACACACACACACACACACACACACACACACACACACACACACACACACACACACACTCACAATAAAAGCTTCTTTACTTGACTTGAATTGACACACACACACACACACACACACACACACACACAAGCTCATTGATGATAAGTGCACTATAGTCACACATTGTTTCTGTTAAAAAGGACTGATTTTACTTATTCCTTAGGCAGTTCTGGAAAATGTTTCGGTTGCTGATTTTACCGTTAGAATTAGGTTATGTCTCTTTTGCGTGAATCACTCAATATGGTCTGATGCCTGGAAATTTGTAATTATTCACATGACTCAGTTTGTATGAAGGTTGCAAATGCTAGGGTTAAGATCATAGACAGAGTAAGCCTTCATATTCTTCCGAACAACATTAACTGCAATCCAACCATATAACCTCACTCGTTAAAATTTGCATAATCATTGGATTTGAATGACATGTTTTTATTTCTGCATCTTTCAGAACTATGCTGCTATGAAGATGGTCGGGCCCTTCAGTGGACTAGGAAATGGGAAACAATAAGCGGGGGAATTTGAGAAGACTCTGAAATGAATCTCAACATCCTAGCACCTTATACTGCTATGCCAAATACATCTCGGCTTTCAAACTGCCCCATCGTATATTTCTTGGGTTCCTGTGGCATAATCAAGTCATATCACCTGGGCCATTGTGTATGAGCACACAGATACCCATGCTGCTCCTACAGATCTGTCTTCAACTTGAATAGAGATCAAGCTGCAAGAGGATTGCATTGTAACCTGATGTTAGACAGAGATAAGCATTTAAAATGATGTGAGTTTGTGCCTCGGATCCAGCCATCTATGCATGTAGAAATGTCTTGTAACTTGTTTGTTAACTCTGAGCTCCATGGCCTTGTCAGTGACCTAATGCTGAACTCCATCTGAATTCTGTGTTATTCCCCATGTATACTTTTATCTCTCTCGCTCTGATTTAAACACTTCTTCATTCTGTCTGTAAAAGCCTGGTCTTTTCACAGCTAGCCATGACTTTTTTCTGCCTTAACACAGAGAAAAAGAGACAGAATTGCCTTTTCTCCTCCTGTGTCTTTATCCCTCACTCACCCATGTACCCACCCTTTTTGCTTTCAACATGAACTGATGCTTTAGGTTAAAGCCTGGATTAGTCCTGTGATCTTGTAAGGTCTGAAGCAACCTGCTTGTTAGCCGAGCTCCAGCTGTCAGCAGCCGTATGTTTGTCTGATAACAAATATCAAATAACTACCAAAATCTCCACAGAAACCCCTCACTAAATGGACATTTTGTCTTTAGCTGTAAGCTAGTTATATGTCTGTTTGTTTATGTGTTTGACTGTCTGACTGAGACACAGAAAAATTAAGAGTTCAACTGTTAAAAAGCAAAAATAATGTAATGGCTGTGATTGCCTGTGTATTTGAATGAGCTTAGAATCACATGTGTGCATCTGGCAAGGTCAGGACTACTTTAAAGGACTCATAAAAAGGCAATCAGCGTGATAAAACATACTGACAGAAGTAGGTTATGTGCTATGTTCCCTACTGTGTTGAGTGAAACACAAGCTCAGGGGTTGAAGCACGGCCACTGGAAGGGTCAATCAGATCATAGTGCAGGGCTCCACTGTGCTGCGCCTATTACATAAGTCTGACCTTTGTGTGCTTTGAGGGCTTAGCAGTGAGTTTATCCTATAGTTAAAATTACACAGTGTCACTCTGAACAGGAGATTCAAGAGAACCAGACTAATCCCTGTGAATTTTCACAGATTTCCTGGAGTGTGCCCAAAAAAATGTATATTACTAATATTACTAATTCTCACTCTAAAGATTGAGAGTGCTTTAAAATTATGACAAGGACAAGGTACTTGGGAAGGACAAGGAACCAATAATTTAAAAGACAAAAATGTTTGTTTTGGGTTTGTTAGTTTCTCCTCTGTAGTCAAAATCAGTAAATCTGTTCTATACCTGTACTAAAGTTGTAAAATCTAAGTCCCAACATACTTGAAATGGCTCATTTTTCAGAACTACTGTTAATATTCATAGACATTGTCCATGTAATTGAGGGTTACAAAATGCCCAAAGAATGACTAGCTATTATGTCAATGTAATGCCTTGCTTATGTTACACAACATGACAATCTGGTCTGTTACTATTTCTGTGAATACAATACTGCTGTTACTTTGAATACAACATGCTGCACTATATCTAATCTAATAATGAATGTGTTGGGAATATGTTGGCTTTAATCCCTTATAGGGATATGATCACTGTGCCTAAAATTGTATGTGCATCCATTTTCAGAAAATATATGGTTACAACATAGCAATATACCAGTAAAATATATATAAATATATGCTTACTAATGTCTTTTGTTGCATCAATACCTACATTAAATCTTCCTAAAATGGCGTACGTATGCATGAAGCACATTCCACATATTTAGGGATTTCTAAATGAAGCTGCTTTGAAGGAGCATGTGTATGGATTCTAAGCTTAAATGATCAACCTTTTGTGAAAATGAAAACATGAAAATCCAATTTATAGTTGCTTTGGCATTATTGGTTTTATGTGTTCAAAATAACCTTATACCACAGTCCATGCATACCTTAGGATTAAACTCTCAAATAAGATACAGGCAAGAAACCATGTAGTCGTTTGCCCAGCTAGAAACTTAGCCACATTGTCGTTAGCTTAGTCCTGGAATCTTGCTGAGTAGTGTAGACCTGGAGTGTGTGGATGGGGTTAGCTTTATAAAAACACATTAACCAGCAGGAACTCGAGAAAGGTGTGGCACATGAACAGAGAGTTCGGGTTGTGCCATGTGGAATGGACCTCCACCAGACCCTGTCTCACTGCCGTCGCCTTGCTGACGCTTCAAATGTGCTGGCCTGCCTTGAAATAAAAGCAGGAATTTAATCGAGTGTGAATCATGGCCCTGTAAAAGTGAGTGAGAAAGAGAGAGAGAGAGAGAGAGAGAGAGAGAGAGAGAGAGAGAGAGAGAGAGAGGGTGGAAAAACAAAATAGAAGCTTATTCTTACAAGCATGTGATCTATTTCTACGATACTTGGAGCAACTGTCAGCCACATCACTATTAAGGTGAAATTTGGTAAGGATTCAAAGCGTTCTCAACTGGATCTGTGAAATCATTCAAAGAATTCCACAATTCCATTATTCTAAATTATGTATAGTACCTCACAGGATGAATGGCAAAGTAACCCAGTCAAATGACATCATCGTGACATCATGAAGTGCACTGTTTAAAGATGGGCAGAAAAAGGAAAGCCCCTGTATTGCTGATGACGATAACAGCGAGACTGACAATGCACCTGTACAATGATGAGGCCAAAATTCATTTTGCATTACAGCCCGCCAAAAGCAATGCAAGACATTATTTTCTTGACTTTTCTCATTACCTTGCTTTGATGATCACTGTTCATATTACTCCATTTCAATAATACTAGCTAAATAAATCTAGCTGAACTATTTTTTCCGTAACATATAAGAACAAGCAGCTCAGTTGTGGCTGCTAAATAGAAATTAGCCAGTTAAAGCATCATTATAAGAATTAGTTTTAATTCTTAGTTTAAGAATTAGTTTAAGAATTTTAGAATTAGTTTAAGAATTATTATTAATAATTCATAGTTTAAGAATTAGTTTTAATTCTTAAAACTAATAAGAATTAAAGACTACACTCACCAAGTGGCTTGCTTCCATAGGATTTTGTTTATATGAACATTATGTTCCAGAGGGCTTAGACCCATGCATGAACACTACGAAAGGATACAAGAAGACAGACAACAAACTGTTGTTGTTGTTAGTTGTTATTTTTACCACAATGCAACCTTTATGAGTATAATCTGATCTTGTATAACTGCAGGGAAAACACCGTTAGATTCAGTTTTTAAAAGGAATGATGAGGTATTGTGATTAAATGTTACAACAGCATGGACATCTTTTCCAACTCTTTTTTCAAATACATTTATTCCACTTTTTGCCAGATTTACCCCAGTGTCAATATTCCCAAGTCCTAAGAACGAATGATGCTGTGCTGCAATCTATTCTTTATTTGTACTTCTATTGTTGTCATCAAACTCTACCCTAAGGAGTGTAAATTCATAGAAAAGGAAGAATTTGGTGATTAGGATTTCTCTTTTCTCTAGGTGAGGATTCACTTGTGATTATGAAAAATGCTAACATGCTAATCTAACCCTTTTGCCAACGAAGGTGTGATGCTCTTACAAAAAAACCTGAAAAATTCAGGTGTGTGTCCATGCATTGTATTCTGCCATGGATTTCCAGGGTGTACAGATATACCTCACCTTTTGCCTAGTGCTCTGGGGAAAGTCTCCAGATACACTGTGACCACAACGAGGATAAAGCCATTACTAAAGATGACATTTTAGAGCAGTGATAGTAAATCCATCCACAAATGATCTTAACACAAAACATATTGAAATGATTGTTACATTGTAACTAACATGTAATAAGCTTAAACAGTGGCATCTGCTTCAATATGTGCTTTTAAATACGTCTTTTTAGTTTGTGGAGGAAATATAACAACATAATAAATCATGGTGCTGAATGTGACTCAATACCAGCGGGCCACAACACTCTGTCTCTGACTCACTGTAACCTGGTTACAATGGAGGGAAACATTTATATTACAGCTCCCAGTGCGACCAGTAACACAGTGATATAATCGGCACCTACTAGCCTTTGCTTAGATTGCACCACATCTTGGCAAACTTTTATACAAAGTTATTGCTGTCCAACAGCTCAAATACAACCCACCGGTCTGCACTAAAAAGTCATAATTGTGGGTTTACAGTCCGTGAAATGAAACCCTGTTTGGATGATTTGATATATACAGTGGAAAAGTGCTATATGTAGAAGGGTGGGGTGTGTACGCTATATATGTACTTTAATGTGATGTAATTGGTGTGGACCACGATGTATTATAGTATCACTGAGATCAATCAGCTGCAGTTCACTAGTGAAAATTCCAACAATTCCATTGTAAGTTTTAGTTGCTTTATCATGATTTGTTTAAAGGAACCATATTGTTCATAGTTTTTAGAACACTCTGTGCAACGTCTGTACAGCACGTTTTCCAATAGAAAGTGGAACATTTAAAGAGCCATCTTAAATCAATTGCAAACTGATTTGCTGTATCCACGGCTTTATAAAACTCTCTGATCTGTTCACCAGTCTTATAAGGCATTGTTGGTGGAATAATTTCCTGGTGAAAAGGTTTTAATAAAAAATGATCCCTCTAAAGGAACGATTCCTTATGGCACAATTTTATCAAAGGATGTAGTTTAATGGAAAATTGATATTAGATGGCCTGAGCTAGCCTGACTATAGTAAGCTGTATTTACAAAGAAATTGAGGATGAGAGATAGTCCGATGTACTGACCTATTTTAGAAATTGTCCAGTCAGCATGTCTCTATATAATTGTATTTTGATGGCCTTAGAGTTTTCCTTAATTGCTACCTTTCCATCTCTCTCTCTCTCTCTCTCTCTCTCTCTCTCTCTCTCTCTCTCTCTCTCTCTCTCTCTCTCTCTCTCTCTCTCTCTCTCTCTCTCTTTCTCTCTCTCTTTCTCCATTTCTTACTTTGTGTAGGTAATGAATGTGTGTGTGTGTGTGTGTGTGTGTGTGTGTGTGTGTGTGTGTGTGTGTGTGTGTGTGTGTGTGTGTGTGTGTGTGTGTGTGTGTGTTCCTTGTGTTTAGCTTGGGTATGTTATTTCAGCCTGGCTGAACTTCCTGTGCTACTTGACCATTGTCCACTGAGTACTGAAGATTGGAGGCTAGAGTCATGCCTAACCTGGACTCTCATAATTCCTACAGTATACAGGAAAAGGGATCAGATCTCCTATTTTATTGACAGAATACATTTGACAATACATTTAGCAGACAGAAGATGCTGACCTGTACATTGTACCTTTAAATTCTCCATGGCTTTCATCTTATCAAAAAATTGTTTATTTGTTTTTCAGAGTTGTTTAACTGCATTTTGGGAAAGATTTGCTTAAATTGTATTACCTACATAGTTGGGGCATTGCTCATCTTACACTGTAATTACAAAGGTGAGGCATGTTTGATTCTCAACTTAGAAAATGTTTTATTGTCTCTAGAATGAGATCATGGAAAAATCTAGACATCAAAAACCTTCACCTATTAAACAACATCTGCATTGACTGCTAACTTGGCATGGCCAAACATTTAGAAATCAACCTTCAGTCGCTGTAGACCAAAAGGGCCATTATCACGCAAATTGAATTAACAAACTAATAGTTCTCAAACAACAGAGATGTCATAAGTGGGCGATTTGGGATATGGAGGCTATCTCATTAGCCATCTCTGGTATTGTAGCTAACTGCTTAATAGCTTCAATAAGTGGGCTCTTAAAGTCAATTTAGCAATCATATACATAGGTATTAACTCTTTTTACACATAATTATCAACAGAATAAACAAGGAGGAATTTTTCACTCTGAAATGGAAAAAGCTATATAATTTTATGAGCCACACAACCATGTTTTTTTTTTATGCGTTGAGTCATTTTTGTTTTTTCAAAATGCCTTTTTTATAAAGTCTCTTTTGATCAAGATGCAGATAACAATGAAACATTTATTTGCTACACTACTGTTTTGTAACAGTTTTGATGACTTTAGTTTATTAAGGATAAAACAGTCCCCATTTAAAAGAAAAGCTATAATTTAGTTAAAATTTGGGATTGTTTTGTGATCTTTTACAGGCCAGGTCGCTCTGCATTGCTCACTAAATGCTGCGTTGCACCATGCGATGCTCTCTAAAGCCCATTATGAGAATGCTACCCAAGGAGTGGTTTTATGGCACTGTGAATGTAATTGTTTGCCTGTTTTATGCATTCTGCAAGCAGTGGGGTGGCATCCACACACAAACACACACATACACACACACCACATAAAACTATTCACACAAAACACTAAGCATACTTTTGAGAATGCCGTGGTTTGTGGTCTCCAGAGTTTGCCACCCTGACAGTAAGCTGCTCCTGCTAGAGCTCTGTCTGGCACTTCTACCTACCACAGAGCCTGGGAGACATCAAGCACAAAAAATACAACTAAAACTGTGAGGAGATATGGTATAGTAAAGAGAAAGGAGGTGCAAAAGGGAGAATGTCCTCATTAGAAGTATTAATAAAGGCAGCAATATTATGTTAATGAAAGGGATTTAAAGACAAAATTTCCATTTAATGCTATCCTTAGAAGTATCTGTTGTCTGAAAGGAAGCATTCTAATAAAAACAATAGTGTGATCTTTTGAAACGTGACCTTACAGGACCTTCTGTTATGGAAGACAAGTGTGTGGGCTGTGGCTGCTCAGTTGGGGTATCACTCTTATGTCGGGATGTCTGGGAATTGAACTTTACTCAGACACCATCTATTTCCTCTCATTACATCAAGAGGAAACATTAGAGGTCAACTCACAGGAACTGAAAAATGCCCACTTCTTTGAAGTTCCATTGTGGGATCTTAACTGTGCCCTTCCTTTTCAGGCATTGCCTCTTTTAACTCATTATTTTGTTTTGCCCAAGAATCGAGAGCAAACAATATGTCCTTTTGTTGTGGGCAGCGACATTGTCATCCCCAGTGGCATTCAGTTCACCACTTCATTCTTTTGGCCTCCTTATATGTGCCTGCAGCCCTTTCCTTTACCCTGAAGTCCCAGAAAAGCACGATGCTAAAATATCTGTTGCAAAAATGATGCTCTCATTTACATGGACAATTTGAGCCGATACATTTCCATTATGACAGAAATTTTCATTGTAACCAGAATAATATGGGAACAGCCGACACATTGCTCATTAGCAGGTCTCAGTAAGCAGTAAAAGTAAACAATGTACTGTTCATGAAGGAATTTGAAAGCACACAATTTGGTGAGATATTGACACAATTTCTAAAAATATCAAAATCACATTTTTCATAACATCTAAGTTCTTTCAATAATAGGGAAGACATGTGTCTCAATATGAATTCCAGGAATGTTTTGATGGCTAAGATGAGGTTTTGGCTTATTGCACCTGGCCTGGGGTTGGTTTGGTCACTATAATTTCACCACAGCCAGTACAGCATGTTCCCAGGAACTGTCCTTCAGCAAAGGGAAACCAAATCCCAGGTTATATTCCAAGAAAAAAACGTTTGGGATTTGAGTGGTGCTTTACCAGAGATGTTTTTCCCAGTCATATGGAAGACATTTCGGTCATTCCTTTTACTAATCTGTTGAAGCATAGATGCCAGACTTGGAGCAATAAATGAAAAAAATGTTCATGAAGCAGTAAGGTGGTCGGCTTTCTTTGCATAAAAATACGTGCGTACAGTGGAATTACGTCTAGACATACAACAAGTTACAAAAAGTCATTCAAACATTTAAATACCAGTTTATTATTCACATAATTCCCAATATTTGAATTTAATTTCATGCAGCTCATGCAAACTGGAAAATGGAAAATGTACATAATGGGTTTCTGTGTGTACTGCAAGTGATCATAGCTTTTCCTAGTAATCAATTCATTGACTTTTACAGCTCCGCTTAATTTACCTCCTTACCACCAGATGTCAACCTACCCTGAGATCTATTTTGTATCTATTTTGATCTACTTCATTTCCTGCAATTACATTAACTTGGTTCCTGCTATTACTCAGGTATTTAAACTACAGATGTAAAGAAGCACAGAAGTGAAGCAGCTCTACTCAGATAAGATCGGCTTCAACTAACATTTCGAGGTAAATATGTGATGCCTTGAGTATTTTCTGCAACAAATAATCATATGTACCACATTAATAATAATAATAATAATAATAAGAAGAAGAAGAAGAAGAAGAAGAAGAAGAAGAAGAAGAGGAAGAAGAAGAAGAAGATGATGATGATGATGAAATTAGGGATCACAATGACCTAGAGATCGCAGTAACTTATGCAAGTAACCAAAGTGACCAAATAACATAATCTATGTCAAACTGTTGGACAGTCCAACTTGGTTACATCTTGACAAACACAGTCTACCTGACAAGCTAGGATAAAAGCACAGAATTACAAATCCAGTTGTAAATAATGTGACTTCTTACGTGATAATCTGAAAAAATAAAAATCTAAAAAACTATGAAAAATAATCCCCCTTAAAACTGCTTTACTATTTATGAAAGAAAAAGCCAGTACTACTTGACAAAACCTGGGAGATAAAGATTCTTCTCACTATGCTCTCATTCTTCTTGGGGAAAAAATGTATGCTTGCTATAAAAACACTCATCATTTTCCATCTAATAGCCAGCAGTAGCAGTGTGTTAGGCTGTTCACATGTGTTACATATCAGTAGAGCTTGATATTAGGACAGTATTCAATTCTCAGCCTCTTAAGATATTCTATATAATGTGACAGTAAAGTTTGTGGAGGATGGGTGGTGCCAGATCTGGCCTTCATCCTACACTTTCATGATCCTGGGTGTAGAGTTTGATTTCTTAATTTAGAAATTTGCTCTTGAATCCGTTGAATAAATTGTCTGCACATGGGGCAAATCAATCTAGCTGAGTCCCTTGAGGCACACAATATGCCACTGTGTAATTTACCCAGTGTAACATACCATATATATTTGGAACCTTTTTATTTCAAGTGAAATCTCACCTTCATATTTCTCTAGTTTCGCTAATTGGATCAGTATTGCCTCAAAAGTCTAGATCATTGTATCAAGGGTTGTTAAGGGTCCATTGTGCATATCCATAATTACAGATCAGGTTAGAGAAAGCCAAGTTTAGAGGACAGGTAAGTATACGGATAAACAATCTAAACATATTCAAGACTTTTATGAATAAACAAGACTCGGAACTTTTATAGCTATGAGACTGGCAAGACTTTTCCTTGGCAGGCTGAACCCTGTGAACTTACAGTATATACTGTGGAATGAAGAAGTGAACTGTCATAGCTTTCTATATGTACCCGGCAATCCCAAAAGTTGAAACAAACAAACTGATTTTGACGCCTAGCTTGAATCGATTATGTCCATAATCCATTTAATAATAATTGGAATGAATTTGTGATATTCAGCGGGTTTTCTCAAAAGAAATGTCGAAACCAATACGTGCATTAATGTTGTGATGCATTCACTGATGGCTTGCGAGCTCGCAAAGTGACACTCTGTTGTTGTTTCAGACATGGTACAGGAAATGAGTGATTGAAATAGAGGTGCATATTCCATAGTAAAAGTCAAATCTGTCACGCTTTCTTAACATTTCTTTTTGAGCTGCTCAGCATTCTTTTGAAACCTGAACAAAGAATTTTCCCTGAACAAAAATTTCCATAATGAGAAGACCAACACCTACAGTAATGTGTCAAAAGTTATTAAATCATTTTTTTTTTGTCTTTCCACCCAAATACTATATACAGCAGGCCAAGATAATCATTTCTCATGTGGTCAGCATTTTCCCTACATGGATAATCAAGATTATATTCTTGCCAACAACATCTTTAAAAACGTAAAAAAAAACTTTTTTCACAGTGCCATTCAAAATTATTGGCAAACTTCATAAATCTATGCCAATTTAATATGTAAACACATGCAATCAGTGATGTTCTAAGCTACAGGAGAGTTATACAATTGTATTTTTTTGTATAAATGCATTTTTTCCCATTAATGATTGGCACATTTTAAATTTTGTGATGCCTGCCCTGGAGAGAATAACAATCTTGGTCCAATCTTCAATGCAAACCATTTTAACCTACAATTAATTCTAACATTTGTGGACTTCTTTCATTTGGGGTTGGAATCTGAGACTGAGAGTTTCTTTTTTATTTTAGTTTATTTATTTGTCATAACCATAATACAAGCTCTACAGCCCAAAGCATCACTGTGCCACCATCATATTTTACAGTGAGCATTGGGTGTTTTTGACGACAAAAATACTGAAAGTATGCATGACCAAAATTTTTATTCAGGTCTCATTTGACCACAAAATACCTCACAATTATTGTAGTTGTAATGACACTTGGTGAAGTGCAGATGCTGCATATTGTGAGATACTTTCAGGCAGGGCTTCTTTCTTGCAATTATGGATTTTTGTTATTTTGGAAACTTGAAAACTACTAGAAATGGGCTTATGAGCCCAATTCCTGCTAAGCCTCCAACTGTTTCAGACATATGACACTTTTTGTTCTGTCCCTAATTATACATAATAGTAATATTAACCACAAATATAATTTTTTTAACAATCCGATATCTGATTCATGCATTTCAACATCCATCTGGTTGTTTTCTGTTGATCTTTGCTCTTTCCCTCATGAACATTTTTAAACAATAGAATTTCTGAACATTGAAAGTAAAAACTGTTTACAATTATTGTGTAATGTTTAATTGATAATGTTAACTCATTTTTATGAAGGGGGCGGATAATTCTGGAGGGTGCATTAAATATGTTTTATTATCTGTTTGGACCATGATTTAATGAATAACTCAAACTTATTTCCATCCTGATTCCCCTTCTGCTCTTCACCCTTAATCACACATAAGCACATCCAACATGTGTGTGTGTGTGTGTGTGTGTGTGTGTGTGTGTGTGTGTGTGTGTGTGTGTGTGTGTGTGTGAGAGAGAGAGAGAGAGAGAGAGAGAGAGAGACAGAGAGACAGAGAGAGAGAGAGAGAGAGAGAGAGAGAGAGAGAGAGAGAGAGAGAGAGAGAGAGAGAGAGAGAGAGAGAGAGAGAGAGAGAGAGAATAGAATGATATAGGATAACACATCTCATTCTATATTTCCTCCTTAAAGTGCTTTCGGTTGTTGTGCCACACTAAGTGTGTAAGACCCCCTTTGGTCTCTAAATCACTCTAACAGATGGAATGTGTGTAGAACACTCTTAAACTACACCACCACTTTGTGTGTTCCAGAATATTTTATTGCCTCTCATTGCAGACAAAATTGGCAAACATTAATTGGCTTTTTATAGTGAGTGTTTCCATGTTATAATTACTACGTGAAACTGCTACTTTAGTGTATGCTCAGCCACATGGACTTTAGAACTTAATAAAGCACCCTGTAATTGTCCTTGTCCATTACCCCAATAAAAAAAGATGTAGAAACAATTACAGTGCCAACTGTACCACACCAACCAGTTTTGTTGTTGTTGTTGTTGTTGTTTTTTTTGCAAATGCCTATCAAAAGGCTAAATAACCTATTTCCCATCATAATGGCTCTCAAAGAGCTATGATAGAAAGCATATGTAACTAAATAAAGTGATGGCTTGAGACACACCTTCACACATTGAAATTTTGACATTAACCACTATATTAAGCTAAGGAAGCTACAAGATTTCCTGAACTGAATATTCTCTATTGCTCATAACTCGATACATAACTTAACATTTCTGCTGAAAGACACCGGTACATTCCCTCAAATCAGTTGCTGTCATTTTAATGGTCAATTATAGATATTTACTTTACTGAATAACATCATTTATTCATAGCCAACATTCTCTCTTATCCTACAGGCATCCATCAGTCATTCCATGTTAAATAACGTTATCTTCTAAAAAGAATATAATATATACATTGATATATTTTTTTAAATTCAAAACTATTTTTAAGTTTTAATTTTAACTGATTTAAGTATAACCCTGAGCTGACAGAAAGCATTTTAAAATGGTTAAACCTAGAAATGAAAGTTCACCTGCTGCTTTAAAAATATGAGTAAACTCAACTTGAAGGTAAACTTTGATCCGAATCACAAGTCATGACAATGGATTACTCAAAGTTTTTGTTGTTTAAGACGTATAAACTTGAGCTCAGTATCCTAATCCTCTCATGGCAATTGAAGTAGAAGTGAAGAAATAAGTTCACATATCTTAATGGCTATCAAGTTTCACGATGAACTGGGTCAGCTATACAGTAAATGGTTGAAATGACAATAAAAGCATCTTGATTTGATTTGACTTGAATTTTTACACTGATACAGTATCTATTCATGGGAAAATTAATTGACGATGGATAATGTGTAATCTTTTTTTGTTTTTTATTATCTTTATTCACATCAGTCTGTCTAGTCTTACAGTATCACCCGAATTTAATCACTTATGCCAGTTAAAGACAAGCTTCATCATCACTTTTCAATTAGCTGATTTGTGTCCAAACTTACATCCTAGTGGTAATCGTCACTGATTTTGTTTCTGTTCAAACAATTTACAACTTAGAACTTTAAAACTAAGTTTTGATGATGTTATAGGTCATCAGAGACATTGAACTTCAACTCCCAAGATTTACTGCAGCCTACAAACATAACCGCACAGCTCATCTATTAAACTCCTTTACCTGTAAACGCATTTGTTTCAGCTTCTCTATTGGGACGTAATAGCACAGATTGCAATCTGAAATGATAACAACTGCAGAACTACAGAATGTAATTATCCAACAACTGGATCAAAGCATGAAGTCATTGTGAGGAAGTCACACGTAGCTAGCGTTGCTTAGACATCGTTAGGAAGATAGTAAGTCTTTGGTCCTACATTTATTAACCTTGCTCTTTACACAATATGATTTTTGTAGAAAGGATAGGAAGTATGAGCAAACTCATAGAAAATAACCAGAACAATCCCAGGTTTTTATTTAGCACAGTGGCTAGTTTAACAAAAAATCAGAAATCTGAACACACTATTCCATCACATTTCAGTAGTGAGGACTTTATGAGATTCTTCACTGATAAAATCGAAAGTATCAGGAATAAAATAGGTGACGCCCAACATATGAGAGCAACCAGTGACACAATCTCACCTAAGGCTTTACACAGCTTTACAAGTACAGGACAGGAAGAGTTAGATAAACTTATTACTACAGCTAAATCAACAACATGTTCACTAGACCCCATCCCAACTAAATTACTGAAAGAAGTGTTACATAAAGCTGGTGAGCCTCTTCTTAATATCATTAACTCCTCGTTATCTTTAGGTTACGTCCCGAAGTCTTTTAAGTTGGCAGTTATTAGGCCACTCATCAAAAAACCTAACCTAGACCCTAATGAACTATCAAATTACAGACCTATCTCACACCTCCCGTTTATGTCTAAAATACTTGAAAAGGTTGTGTCTGTTCAACTGAGCTCCTTCTTACAGGAGAGCAACATCCTTGAAGAGTTTCAGTCAGGTTTCAGGCCCCATCATAGCACAGAAACTGCACTTGTTAAAGTTACAAACGACTTGTTCTTAGCTTCGGACCAAGACTGTATGTCACTATTAGTTCTACTTGACCTTAGTGCTGCATTCGACACTATAGATCACAACATTCTTCTAGATCGCTTACAATATTACACAGGTATTCATGGTCAGGCTTTAAGCTGGTTTAGATCCTACCTGTCCGACCGATACCATTTTGTAGAATTAAATGGTGAATCCTCCAGTTTACTACCAGTTAATTATGGGGTCCCTCAAGGATCAGTTCTAGGACCTCTGCTTTTCTCTATATACATGCTTCCATTAGGGAACATTATTAGAAGAAATGGGATTAGTTTCCATTGTTATGCTGATGACACACAGTTATATATCTCATCAAAACCAGATGAAATAGCCACAGTGTCCAAATTAACTCAGTGCCTTAGAGAGATAAAAGACTGGATGAGCTGCAACTTTCTATTGTTAAACTCCGATAAGACTGAAATACTACTCATAGGTCCAGAAACCAGTGCACGTAAACTCTCACAACTTAACTCCCATTTAGAGGGATGTACTGTTACTAGTAGCTCGACAGTGAAAGACCTCAGTGTTATATTAGACAGTAACTTGTCTTTTAAAAATCATATCGCCCATACTACCAAAACGGCCTTCTTCCACCTTAGAAACATTGCCAAGCTGAGAAACATCCTGTCTGTATCTGATGCTGAGAAGCTAGTTCATGCGTTCATGACCTCTAGACTGGACTATTGTAATGCATTACTAGGTGGTTGTCCTGCATCTTTAATAAATAGGTTACAGTTAGTCCAAAATGCAGCTGCCATAGTTCTCACTAGGACAAGAAAGTATGACCATATAACCCCAATTTTATCATCTCTACACTGGCTACCTGTTAGGTATAGAATTGACTACAAACTGCTGCTACTTACGTACAAGGCTCTTAATGGTTTAGCTCCCATGTATCTAACTAGTCTTCTAACACGTTACAATCCTTCACGCTCTCTGAGATCACAAAACTCAGGGCTTCTGGTAGTTCCCAGAATATCTAAGTCTACTAAAGGTGGTAGAGCATTTTCTTATTTAGCTCCCAAACTTTGGAATAGTCTTCCTGATAGTGTTCGGGGCGCAGACACACTTTCCCAGTTTAAATGTAGATTAAAAACTCATCTCTTCAGTCAGGCGTACACATAATACATCCCATAATATCATGCACCAGTACATCAGACCAGCGCATTTTTATGAACGGCAGATATGTTAATCCCTTTCCACTGCTTTTCTCTTTGTACCTATCCCGAGGCATCCAGACACTGTACCAGCTCCCATCGTCCTCTGTGGGACGAAGCCTTGGAACTTCCACTGAGCCGAGGCCGACTCTAAGAATCCTGAGACATCTCCAGTTAGACTCTGTGGTACTCAGGAGATCAGAAGTCCTTGAACCTCACACCAATACAACATTTAACTGACTGTATATTACAATCACACCCCCAGTGTCACCCATATGAGGATGGGTTCCCCCTTGAGTCCGGTTCTTCTCAAGGTTTCTTCCTTTACCAATTTAAGGGAGTTTTTCCTTGCCACTGCTGCCTGAGTCACCTCAGACTTGCTCATAGGGGAATAAATACATACACACTGTGAACTATATACAACTAATAATAATCTAGAATTTTTATTCTGTTAACTCTTATTTCTTTTATTATTCGTTATTTCCTTTATCATTAATTATGTCTACCTTCTGCTCTATGTTTATGTTCTGTAAAGCTGCTTTTGAGTCTATTGTAAAAAGCGCTATACAAATAAACTTGAATTGAATTGAATTGAAGTAGAATTCAAAAAATTCTAAAATGCATTTCACATCTTTTTTTTTTTTTTAAGTTGGTACCCTATAAAGCATGTTGGTGGGGTGCTTCTTGCCTTTTCTGCCACATAGACAGTGAGTTAGTTTTATTACTACAGTATACAGGTATAAATTTTGTGAAAATGATTCAATATTTAACGTTTTAAACTGTTAATTAAACTAGGTACAGATCCCTGAAGTAATGTCAGTGCCTGATTCTGCTAGACATCATTTTATTTGGTTACCACAAAAAAAAAAAAAAAAAAAAAAAATACAAAGCTAGCTTTTTAGGAGTTCTACATTGACTTTCATATTTCAAAATAGAGACATAAGGGAAATTTGGACATTGAACAAAATCCACTGATGCAAAATCCCCTGGATCAACAGAGTGCACGCACTAGAAGTCTACTCATCTGTAAAAACTCAGACTTCCTCAATATGCATGCTACTCTCTTAGGTTTGACGTCACACTCACAAACCAAAGCTCAGCACTGTTCAATCATTTCCAATCTAAAACCCAGTCCATCATCCTCCAGTTCTAGTGGCCTTACAAGATCCAACATCCTACTAGTATTCCCCTTCATTTTTCTGTGTGGTTACAGTGACACCATGGCTTTCTGAAAGGGAGAAATCCACAAGAATCCTTCATGACATCACCCCCCTGTACTCTTGTACATGAGGGCTGGAAAATAGGGGTGAAACTAGCTTCTAGTGCCAATGAGTAAATGCTAGACAGCATATGTACCAAGAAATGAAATTCAGTAAAAGAGAATTAAGGTTGGTCCCCTCAGGGATGGAAAATGCCTCTGAATAACACTAGTAAAATTATTCCACTGCATTACCTGATTCTCTTTTTCAGGCAGCCGTTGCATGGTACACTTGGTTGTAAAGTGGGCCTAATAACCTTTCAACAGCTTTATTTCTCTGTACCTCCCTAAGCAGCTTTTGTACTGGCAGGAATAAATAAGGTGGTTAATATGCAGAAATGGATCCTTATCCTTTTGTTACTGGTAAAAGATTAGAGATGAAGCCGTTCAGCCGTATTATTTTCCAAGAACTAGACCACATCACTAGACACTGGAATTAAGACTGCTTATGTTAAGCTCTACGGGTTAAGTAGTATAGCATGTTGCTGATACTTAATAGATTAATTTAATAAATTAATAGTTCTATCTGTTATAGTGATTAAAAGGGCTGTGTGCTGCTTTAGTAAATCCCTAAGAAACATGAAACAATCCAGGCTGATGTGGGATAGACATGGCAGCTGGCATTTACTTGTTTTTCCCCATGTTTCTTAATTTGGTAACCTCTTCATCTAAAAAGAAAAGTGATGTTCAGAACCTCCCACAGTTTTATTTTGTCTTCGTATCTGCTGCATATTTCTTTGATTTTCTGAAATATTAGCAGGCTTAAAATATTTTATAACTATACCACCACCTTGCCTGAATTCCTACTACATGTTGCAATGCTGTCAACAATCACGGTGCTCACATTTCAGAGCATGCTGTAACTTCTACATAAATATCAGCAACTATTCACCAAACTATTTTTGGTCTAACCTCAAGTCCAAAATGTACTGTATGGCAGTAGACAACTTGGCGTTGTTTGAGTTTTTAAGATTTACAGAGTTTTTTCATCTTTGATAAAAAGTTAAAACTGGAGTAAAAAATTCGTGCCAAGCAAAGTTAAAATACATGATTAAATACTTACAATGGCCATAAAAACAATAATTTATATGATAGAATGCAGTGCTAGTAGAAAAATACCTGAATACACAAATGTTCTCAGTAGCTGGAAATTCAAAGCACCTCGGTCTGAGGCCCTTCTATTAGCTTGCGACCAACACAAACAGCAGAAGAAAAAATCATCTTTGTAAAAATGTAAAGAGTGTCTGCCAACTGAGCCGTTTTTGCTGTTATCACAATAAATCACATGTGAAACTTGGACAAGAATGTGCACATAAGCACAGGCTTTGTTTTCTATTCCACTTATAAAGGTTGTGTCTCAGGAGGGTAATCAATGCTGAAGCATTACTCTGCATGTGTGTGTGGTGTGTGTGTGTGTGGTGTGTGTGTGTGTGTGTGTGTGTGTGTGTGTGTGTGTGTGTGTGTGTGTGTGTGTGTGTGTGTGTGTGTGTGTGTGTGTGTGTACATTTGTGTGAAAAGGAAAGTAAGAGAAGACACCAGTAACTGTGTTTGGAGGTGGGGTGGGGTGGGGATCATACACCTTTACATGTGTCTATGTGTCTTGTCAGTGTATACAGAGAAAGTGGCTTTTGCCAAATTTCAGAAGATTGATTGAACTTGCAGTGAGGGATGCGACTTTAGGACATCTGGGTAATGATGTGCTATTTTCCTTACTGTGTGTTTGGTCTTGGCTTTCTGAGGTCAGAACAAGTGCAAGACATTACTCACCATATTCATAAAAAATAGTTCATACTCAGTATTTGTAATTTTATTAGTAACGCTTTACCTTTACCCTTAACATAAACAAACCACGAATGTCAGAATGAATACACCACAAGCAACATTAAGAAATAATCTAACATTAGTATTCATTCATTTCTTCATTCATTAATTTTTTTTATGCGTTTTCACCTGGTCGTCTTGGGAATATTGGGTGTGAGGCTGTAATAGCCTGGATGACATGGCAGTTAATTTAAGAGCTTCTTGCACAAACACACACACACACACACACACACACACACACACACACACACACACACACACACACACACACACACACACACACATACACACACACACACACACACACACACACACACACACACACACACACACACACACACACACACACACACACACACACACACACACACACACACACACACAAATGCTTCTTGACTTATTCACACCTATGAGCAGACAATAAATAGGATCAGACTGAGGACACATACACATGCTGCCATTCACTTTTGTTCACTGATTGTGAGCTTTGTTTAAAATTACACCCACAATGAATAATATGTACCAACCCCTGAGTTATGTCAGAGCTATGTTCCAGTATTCACATCCAGAGACCAGAGTTCAGTTAATTACCAAAATTTAAGGAAATGTAATCTTTTGTGGTCTTTATTTTTAGTCTTGGTTTGAATAAATATTAGTCAATGAAGGTGTATTTAGCTAACATTTAAATAAATACTAATTATTTATTTAACTAATCATTTGCTAATTTTGTTGCTTTAATAACATCATTTAAAGTGGATCTATACCTAATTACAGTACTTTAAGAGGAAATGAATGAAAATTGAGAAAGAAAAATATGCACAAAAAGAAGTGAGGAAAACATTTGACCAGGAACTACACTGTGTGTGGCTTTTACAATGAACCATGCTTCAAATTCAGACAATAACAACAGCGGCATGGCACAAAATGTAAACACAGGTTTAAAAATTTATTGGCGATGAAAATGCAATTTTCATTCATTAATGTAGGTTTCTTTCATTTTTCAACTACAAAGTTCCTCACTAGCCTTCTCTCTCTTTTCAGACATTCTTTCATTTGCTTCAGAAATGGAGCATAAAGGTGAAGAAAACATGCCCTTTACTTGCAAGTTTGCTTAGGTGTGGAGCCCAAACTCCTCCTGATGCTGTAACTTACTGTGTCTCCTGCCTCCCTGACACACACTCCAGACATACTTACTTTTAAACATTTTCTCCAAAGCCCAAAATGATTCTTATTATTTTTTATATTTTGTGATGGAGAAATGGCAAGTGGGGTGTGCGAGTGAATGTTAGCCACCCACACACTGTAGAACAAGTCCCTCTTTCTTTAGGCTGCAGACTGTTTGCTTTACAGAGGACCAAGTGGAAAGAATCAAAGGTAGAACTAGCACATGAAATGTTACACAGAGAAACTCTTTTTTTGTCATGCTCTGAAATATGGTTTGGGCCTTGAAGGGAGAATGAGAAATTAATTCATTTATATAATAATGGAATATGTAAATAAATTTATATTAGAATAAAAATCACTGTTGTTCTGACACCAGTATCAACATTTCAGAGCAAGTCATTTTTAGGATTGCTTGTGTCTGCCTTGTCTGAATCAGTATTGTACTGACTTTAAGGCCCAATGTGCATGGTAGAGAACAGAACGGCAAAAGTTCAAAGGTAATCTGCAGGTTTGCCACTAGATTTTTCCAGTAAGTTCTATGAACAGTGGCTTGGTAGTATAAAATGACCTTTTCCATACCAATAGCTTGTGTAATCGCTCTCCCACACACTGACTGTGGCTAGACTGCCCAAAGGGCACAATTATTCTCAATGTTATTTCTCTTTTACTGTTTTCTTTGGTATTTCATTCCTTTTTGGAACTTGGGGTTGTTCTTTTAAGCTGAATGTAGTGGCTTATAAGGGACTGATTCTAATCAACAGTCATTTTCCTTCATATGTGCCCGCTGACGCTACTGCCACACTGCCCCATTTTCCTGTAACTTTTTTATTTGAAGTCTGTCTCTGAAGCCACATTATTTGAGTGCCATGATATTTGAGTGCCATGTTATTTTGGTAATAGTGGAGATGGAGTATGAAGCAAAGTAAGTCAAAGTGTCTCGATCTTTGGTTCTGCTCTCCGTCTGTTTTCTTTTTCTCAAACACACAAATGCAAACACAAACATACAAATTGTCAGACACACATTCCTGCTTTCCCACCCTCCCGTGCGGTAAGTGATTAAGTTCCAAACAACATTATCACCCACACATGGCATGGTTTCCATAGGTCACCAGTCTTACATCATTATTAACTCTGTTCTTTTTTTATGTGCCATTGAACATGCCTGGCCGGATTACCGGACCAATGACAAGTACAAGTATCACCCACAAGCAGCGCTGTCTCCAGCCAATACTACCCTCAGTTTGAGTTATTATTTCCATTAAATGTGTCAAGTGGGCCTCTTTATTTCTTTTCATTCACAAACAAGGGCAAAAGAGGAGCCACCCTGTTTTAACAAACAATGTCCCTCCTTTCCTGTCAAGCAGAATTAAGATACCAAATAAAAAGCTTGCCTTACTCACAAAGTGCTAGTTCATGAATGATGTCCTGTTCAGCAGAGTAGCATTACCAGAAAATAAACCTGACTAGGGAAAGAGAGAGAGAGAGAGAGAGAGAGAGAGAGAGAGAGAGAGAGAGAGAGAGAGAGATTGGTGTTTTCCAAATCCCAATATATCAATTTTACAATCTCCAAAAGTGAGCCTTCACCACTAGACACTTAACAATGTAAATTACTCACTCACTCTCACTCATTTTCTACCGCTTATCCGAACTACCTCGGGTCACGGGGAGCCTGTGCCTATCTCAGGCGTCATCGGGCAGCAAGGCAGGATACACCCTGGATGGAGTGCCAACACATTGCAGGGCACACACACTCTCATTCACTCACGCATTCACACACTACGGACAATTTTCCAGAGACGAGTATCAACCTACCATGCATGTCTTTGGACTGGCGGAGGAAACCCCCGAGGCACGGGGAGAACATGCAAACTCCGCACACACAAGGCGGAGGACCCGACCCTGGAGGTGTGAGGCGAACGTGCTACCCACTAAGCCACTAAGCCACCATGGCCCCCATGTAAATTATTATTATAAATATATATAACTATATTATATCTAATATGATTAGCAGATTGTGTGTAAAGAAAGAATTATTTTAGAGTTCTATACTGTATATGGTATACTGTCATAGTGAATTGGAAGATTTGCAAACCAAAATTCCATACATTCTAAAAGGTTTCATTTTCTTTCATTCTTTTATACTTTGAAGGTTTATGAATCAAAACACTCAAAGGAAGTAAGAGGGAATTAAAATAATCACTTCTTTTATAAAGAACCTCATCAATGAGGCTAGTTTTGTATAAACTTACTGTGATTACCACTTCTGTTCTGAAGACCACCATATCTGTGTGACTTCACCATTTGTACAGGTTGAAACTGCACCCAGAGTGTATCCAAAACGAAATCCTCCATTAAAACCTTTCACTCTATGCCAGTCCATCATCTTGCTATAAAACGTCTGATAAATTACTGCCTCCTGTCACATCCGAACCGCAGACTCTGGCCCAGTGAGGGCGATTTATTACTTTTCCTTTTCTCCCTCTTTCTTTCCCTCCATCCCTTTCTTCCACTGCTCTGATTATCTCTGGATTGCATGGTTACTTTTCCAGACCACGTAGTGGTGTAAGTCCAGAATCCTCCAGAAGACCCTGCAAAAGGCTCAGATGTGGCTTTGATTTCATGCTGCCACTCTAAATGTTCTGTGAAGCTGAGTGCTTCTGCAATAGAACCCCCTCGGTCTGGTGATTTTGGTCTTTGGTTACTTTCTCCCCATCTTCCATTAGACCTCATCCAATCCAGTCGGTCAGTGAGTTTGTACTAATAATTGAATGAGTAAATCAGTAAATAAGAGGCACTCATGTAAGACACACTGCTTTTAAGAAAGGTCCAACATTTATGTATGCCTGACCAGGTATTTTAGATAATTATCACAGATAAGCAGGTTGGATATTTACAACCATGGTCTTCTTACACCATTCACTAGCTTTGATCTAATGCAACTAACAAATGAGGAAATACAAGTGAATACAAGTATATACTGTACATATGAATATATAATATATATTTCTACCATAGACAATTTTTAATTGAGTGCTAGAGAAGAGAAGTTCACAAGAGGTAACTTTCAGATTTAGTATAAGTTCAGATTTATTTTTATTTGTTTATTTATTTTTGCAGTTGGGACAAGTTAGGGATTAGTTTACCCCCAACAGATTTATTCATTTGGCAAATTTCCAAGCAACTAACAAATGAGGACCAACCATGATGGGATTATAAAAATAATTTTAGTGAACAACTTTTGTGTGTGTGTGTGTGTGTGTGTGTGTGTGTGTGTGTGTGTGTGTGTGTGTGTGTGTGTGTGTGTGTGTGTGTGTGTGTGTGTGTGTGTGTGTGTGTGTGTGTGAGCAAATTAGGGAACATTGCTGGTCATATTGTTTCTGGATACAGAGCATATCACAGGAACTTTATCCATGAGCCAGGAATACACCCTGGATGGTCCCCTAGTCCATAGCATGGCACCATACACACACAATTATCAAGGAAATTCAGGATAGGCAAGCCACGTCCTTGCATGATTTTGAAATGTAGATGGAAACACACATGGACATGCAAAGAAACTAACCGGAATTCAGGATAAAATCTTGGATGCTAGAATTGTGAAATAACAATACTACCTGCTGTACCAATGTGCTGCCCTGAGTAGCAAGTGGCCTTGTGGAATCAAGGAACAAACCAGACTGAGTAACTGAATAGCTGTATGTTTTTTGTTTTTTGGAGTATTCGTTAATGCCCTCTACTGCCACATTTTGTTCTTAATGAGTAGAAAAATTAATCCTTTTTTTCTTTCATTGTCTTTACCTAGCTGGGCCCCCGACAGCTTTATTCACTCTTAATAAATGATGTAGCCCAATACTGGTGCTGTCATTATAATTAAGGTTTCCTTACTTTTAAAGCAGCAACAAAACAAACCTCATTTTCAGGGATGAAAGGAAACCAGCATTCAAATAAAAGTGAATTGCAGAACAGGCTGAAAAATCCTAATAACGGAAATTTTAATTCGGATTAAATGAACCAGTGCATACTGGGTGAAAGGAGAGTAAATCCAAAGGAAGGTAAGGCAAGCCAGATATGTCGGATGAGTGAGGAGTGCTTGGAGTTCTGTTGAATAATTTTTATAGCTGTCAGTGAAAGTTATAGCAAAACTGGATGAAAACTGGATGACACAGCAGGATGGAAAGTGTAGAATATTGCTGCACTGTATCTGTCTGGGGTTTAAGGCACTGAAGAAGTGTGTATAGTCTCTGTGTATAAATAGTCTAAAGCGTGGACTCGTATGATAGTACATTTTTTACTAGGTGAACACTGATGTCTACTGAAGTGTATCTCCTTAAAATGCTTAGAAATGTGGCTTTTCACAGCTGCTATACTTAAGACTGAGGACTGAAAAAAAAAGAATCAAAGACTGTATGTGTGGTGTGTACTGTATGTACGCATTTACTGGTAATGAACGGCTGTGTTTTCCAGGTTGTGTTGCAAAATTAAATCAAGATGAATGAAAAACAATCAGAAGGTAACATTACTCATTCTTAGCTCCGGGGTCAATCATGTTCTGTGTTCTGTGTTCTTCCAAGTTCCCCGGTTTCCTCCCTCATCTACAAAAACATACCCATATGTTAACTGGCTGCAATAAATTGCCTAAATGCTCTACCATGACTCTAACCAGGATAAAGCAGATACTGAATATGAATGAGAACCTCACTCATTAGACAGATTAACCAATTGTCCTACTTAGCGATTTGTACTGATTGAAAAAAATGTATTAGTTGAAAAACACAATTTTGCAGATCAGGCATAAATGAGGATCCATAGAATAATCATTTCTCTGTATGGAGTAGCTTATTACTAGTTTCCTATTTCTAGGAGTCTCCCCTCCTATTAAGGTCAAGGTGACAGTCTCCACCCTGGATACTCTCCATTTGTTGAGAGGTCTGAAGGGTTCCATGTGGATTCATATGCCTCGGCTCTATTCCACCTGTCATCACTCCTGCACTCTCAAGCATCGCTCAAACATGCGTCCCTCTTCGCGAGTGCAGAATAACTTAAACAGATCTACAGTAGACTGAAGTATCCAGTTTCCACCACACAATCCAAGAGACCTGAGACGCCGGAGCCCGGGCCCAATTTAAAACAGCAGATTTAGAAATGAAAGTCTTTTTTGTGTGTTTTCCCTGACATTTTTCCCCTACCACTGCTATTCGCCTCTCATTTTTCTTCTCTCAAACCATGCCATCTGCAAGAGATCATAGCTGTGCTGAAAGAGGATGAGTTTCGGGCAGTAGAAGCTGGGATCCAGCCTTTAGAAGTTATATGCTTATTTCACCTGCAAAACAAACCAATTCTAATGGGATCCAATTAGCCTCTGTTAGAGTGTAGTTATTTTATCTAATTACCCCAACGTTATAGGATGAAGCTAAACTTGGAAGATGATAACCAAAGATCCTGCATTGTATATTTATTATTTCAAGCTCATGAATCTGGTGAGAACTAATAGGTTGCAGGGTGAAGGCTTATTCAAAAATGATAAATCTACATCATTATGAATCTTACATTAAAGGATCATCATGATGTCCTTTTTTTTGTGTTTTATATAACTCTGTTTCTCTACTCTTTACTATTTATCAGAACAGTAGGAGTAAATGTGACGTTTGGGTCTTCTGGGCTGCGGTTCAGAGCGAGAGCAGTCAGGAGCAGTAGCCAGAACAGAGGGGCCACAATGGTGTAAGAAGAGATGCTGAAATGAAGTAGCATGTGGTGTGAAGGGAAATAGAGGCCTTTGGATTTTATTCTTTATAGGTACATGGATTTTGTATCTCACACTTTCTTTCATGAGGGACCCCAGGTTAAGAATGTAGCACTCGCATAAGGTGAGACAGGGAGGTAAGAGTGAACAGGGGTGTACGATTTGCTGTGTCAACATGACAGTCATTATGACTGCTACCTTTAAATTCTTTAGTGTCGTCATCGTCAAACTAATGAAGAATTATTCTGATCCAATATGTGGATGAATATGCATGGCCATATGTACAGTTATGTGAATGTGCAGGTATTTAAATGGCTATAATGTACAGCTTAGCTTGGTATATTGTGTCAGTGTGGACAAACACAAAATACATAGCTTTAAATTGAACATTAATCCTCTCTGAGCTGTTTCAATTACTGAAACACTTAGGTTACATCTGTTCATTAGCACGGCCCATATGTTTGGACATTATCCTTCACATAGCCCTATAACAAGCTACAAGAACAAATAGCAGGCTCATTAGTACTTGGAGTTGTGCTACATTAATTTCACCATTCTTCCTTTTTATTCACCTTCTCCTATTAGAAGAGAAGAAAAAAATCTGATAAAACCTTATGCCAATAGGTTCTTTCAGTGGCGTTTTATTATTGCACTGTTGGAGTTGTGTGTGTGAAGGTCTGGCTTGGTGTGGGTAGAGTCGGGCACAATCCCATCCTCACACCTGGCTGTCCGACCACAGATCAGACTCGTGGAATGTGAGCGATAAGCAGGCGTGGTCCAGTTGCGAGCTCCTGTGGAGTCGGAATGCTGACCCTGACATGAACCATGATCTGGGATTGATTAGACAGATCCTTTAAATCTCGCTGGCTAACAATGTGCTCAGGGCATGTTTTGCAGTAAAAAACACTCTTCTGAGGCATTCCCTGTAGAGTTCAAAACAACAGCCAGGAGGCCAGCAGAGGAGAAAAAAGAGACAAAAAGAAGTTTGCAGGGTGAAAGAAATCAATGAAGTGAGGCATCTTTGAAGGGGATAGGGGAGAATTACAAAAGCTGTTGCAGATCCATAGCCTTGTGGGACATTTGGTTTTCTTTTGTCAAGCACAGATGAGAACAAATGCAAAACGGATCAGGATTGAGTCATGTGTGCATCAAAGTACGATTAATTAGGAAACCCATTGGGATAAGCAATTCCAATAACCCTTTAATACTGTGTGTTATTCATTTTTTGCTTTTCCACCATACATTTATTACTTACCCATATTGCAAAACACTACAGTCTAATTTTATTTATTACACTTTGATGTGTCTTACTCCAGAGAGACAGAAGCGATGGCACTAACACAGGCATTAGGAAACAGTGATGGTAGATTGCACTACCTAATAAAACATCTCCTCTCACTGTGATCTTCTGAGATCCATTTCACCGACCCTGAAGGTATCAAGAACCAGCAGAACTCATTCAGACACTGATCACATACTGTACATATTTGTAGTGACACTCATAGCTTTCTAACTACAGTAGCTTCACAGACTCACACAAAGGCTTGTGGGATGTGACCTCCAGCTCATACCCCACCACCCAAAGCCATTCCATCCCATGATGGGGATTAGAGTTGTTCTCCTTCGTCCCATAGACAGTATGGAATTGAATTTCTCTTTTTCATCTCTCCACAAATTACTTCAAGATGACCCCTTATTGGCTTAAGAACCTAATTAGACTTGCGGCCTCATTTACCAGAATCACTTGTGCAAGTCTCTTTTTTCAAAGGAAGGTGGGGGGAGGGGAGGAGAAAAGAGGACTTGATGTATTGAATTTGCCTTTTCATCATAACCAGAATAACATCTCCTACCAGCTGAAAAGTCATTTGAGGGGTTGTTCAATCAGCCGCTAAGCCTTGAGAAGAAACCAAACTGATGTAAGAATGGAGATGAGCTGGCGATGGCGGAAAGAATACTACATAGTTCTCCATGGCCGGCACATGTGCGCCCAATGAAGCATTAAACCTTAACTTTCCAGATCCCTGCAGGAGCAGGAGGAGAAGAGACAGAAAGGAATAGACTCCAGCAAAGGAAACGTTCATCCCTTGAAGTCACAAGACTGGTTTACATTTAAGTTGTGGTACTTTCTCTAATGTCTGCTCCTCTTTTGCCATCTGTCCATATCCTTTCATGTCCCCTTCTGTAAATGATCTGCTGTAGCATTATTCCACCACCATGCAGCGCTGTAAATAAATGTCATCTCACAGCTGTTTGTGAAAAGTAAAGGTCATCAGCTCACCTTTGACATTTAACCACAGGTAATTCTTTTGAATTTAACATTAAAAAAACTATAGTCCTTAATGTTATGAATGAGTGTGGAATCCTGGAAACCTGACTACCAGACGTTCTGAAAAGTTAAGGATTTCTGAAAATCAGCATAAACTCAGAAGGTTTCAATATACATCCTTTGTTGACTTTTCCATCAGTTTTCATTGAAATTACCAAGTGACTTGTTTTGATCCCTAGGTCTGTTGGCTTACTCTTTCTTAGAAGGTCTGTTCTCTGACCATTTGTGCTTTTTGCATTTGGCCTGTTCCCTCTCAGTCGGGCTGTACTATGATCAGATTTGCTGTGGAGCTTCATGGAGTGCTTTCTGAGAACAACCAGACACTCAGACCCGTCATCCTCCTCAAGTCAACCATATCAGTGTATCCAATTCTTCTTAGTCCCTGCAATCTGTCACTATGGGGCCCTTCGAAGCCCCTTCTCAACCAGGCCTCACTTGAATTTAGCTAAAAATAAATAGAAATAAAGAAAAAAAATTTAAAGTAGGGGGAGTAAAACATAGCATACACTGTGTCATTATGTAACATAAAAATATGATTTCTATGCTTGTGTTGTGTGGTGGTGCAGCATTCTTTGCACCCTGTGGTTTTCACCCATACTAGTAGTTAGTTTGGCTATTCTAAATTTCTATTAGGTGTGAATTAGTGAATGTGGATGTGCATTGTTACCAGCAATAAACTGACGTTCCATACAAGGTGTTGTCTTGTGTTAAACCCAGTCTTTTTAAAATATCCTGTGAGCCTGACCAGCATAAAGTAGAATGAATGAACGAACGAACGAATGAATGAATGAATGAATGAATGAATGAATGAATGAATGAATGAATGAACGAATGAACGAATGAATGAATATCTGTATGTTTTACTGATTTGTTCCTGTCATACATGCACACACACATAATAACTCATTTATGTGACTGTTTATATGAAGTGTGTACAGAGGTTTCAGATTCTAAGATGGGTTTATATGTATACAATTAGCTGATGTTCTTAGTGGTAGGCTTTCTTGGTTCCACATTTACATGAATGTCCTCTGAATTGTCAAAACCATTTTAAAGTGTAAAACATAAATATATTTAGATAGGAGTCATTTTCTTCCTTTTGGACTTTACCAAACAATTTATGTAGACCTCAAAACATCTCACAGCATTTTCATTGTTGCATTCAATCCTTCACATTTCTTTGTTCATACCTCTACTGCAACATCTGCTTGCCTTGGTGGTATTTTGCTACACTATTATTTTGTTTTGGAAAAGTGCTTAACAAATGAATGAGAATACTGAGCAAAAATGCCAGAAAATGGGGCTGTTAAAGAAGCTCTTTGATGTGTTAATTCAATGCTCTCTCTCTCTCTCTCTCTCTCTCTCTCTCTCTCTCTCTCTCTCTCTCTCTCTCTCTCTCTCTCTCTCTCTCTCTGTGTGTGTGTGTGTGTGTGTGTGTGTGTGTGTGTGTGTGTGTGTGTGTGTGTGTGTGTGTGTGTGTGTGTGTGTGTGTGCCTGCTTATTTACATACAAGGCCATTCTTGCATGTCTTTCACCATATCTACACTCTGTTAGTGATCAAAGAGGACTACAGTCATTGGAATCGTCCATTTGCAGTGTAATCACTTTGGTAGAAGCTAGTGATGAGTTCAGCTCATTGGGAAGATGGATTTGCTCAGCAGCTGGGGTGAAATATAAAGTAATGGTGAGTGATACAGAGGACCAGTGCAGGTGTGAGAGTCACATACATACAGAAGAGAACAGGAGATGCATTTGTGTAGAAAGGGCCAGATCACTCTGTAATAATTAACCACCTGTCTGAAGAGAGAAATGACATGAGAGAAGATGGGCAGAGAAAATGAACAGGGCAAAATCAAAAGTGTTGAGCTTGTGACCTTGCTACTTTTCAGACTGTGATGTCAAATGAAGGCAGAAGGAATTTAAATAAGTGTCAGCATAACTACAGTTGTGCTCAAAAGTTTGCATACCCTAAAAAAATTGGATGAGCATTGAAATTTATTTGGAAAACATACCTGAAAATGCAGGGGGCATGGTGGCTTAGTGGTTAGTGGTTCGCCTTACACCTCCAGGGTTGGGGGTTCGATTCCTGCCTCCGCCTTGTGTGTGTGGAGTTTGCATGTTCTACCCTGTGCCTCAGGGGTTTTCTCCGGGTACTCCGGTTTCCTCCCCCGGTCCAAAGGCATGCATGGTAGGTTGATTGGCATCTCTGGAAAATATTGTGTGTGTGTGTGTGTGTGTGTGTGTGTGTGTGTGTGTGTGTGTGTGTGTCCTGTGATATGTTGGCACTCCGTCCAGGGTGTATCCTGCCTCGATGCCCGATGGCGCATTAGATAGATACAGGCTCCCTGTTACCCGAGAAGTTTGGATAAGCGGTAGAAAATGAATGAATGAACTGATAATGCAAAAGATTTTTCCTTATTTAAGGATACAGTAGTTGTTTGACTCCCTTTTAAAACCTAATGTTAACTGAAATCACCTAAATAACCCTGATCAAAAGTTTACATATCCTTGAAAGTTTGGCCACATTACTGTATGTGTTACACGTACAAACACACAGGAAGACACGCAGAGGTTTAAATGGCTATTAAAGGGAAGTTTCCACACCTGTGACTCATTGTTTTTGTAATTAGTGTCTGTGCATAAATAGTCACATAGTAAATAAATAAAACACATAGTTTTTCAGCTTATGAGGTGATGCACAGACATGGCTGAGTACTCCACCATTGGGAAGACTAAAGAACTGCCAATACACCTGTGTAATAATGTAGTTGAACTCAACACGTGAAGATTTTAGTCAGTACTGTTTAAACTCTGATAAATATGATAAATATGAGTGTCTGTTGATACTAAGCCACAGTCAGATAGACCAATAAGATTTCACCTACTACTGCCTAAAAAATTGTTCAGGATGCAAAGAAAAACCCACAAACAAGTTGTAGGGAGAAAATCGTTACTGTGTCCATGCCATTCTTCAGTACAGGCAGCACTAAGACAAGGCTGACAGCTTTAGCAGAGTCATTTGGACTGGTGAGACCAAAATTGAACTTTATAGTCCCAAATGCTACTGTATGTTTGGAGAGGAGTAAACAAGGCCTACGGTGAAAAGTACACCATCCCCACTGTAAAGTATGGTGGTGGACTTCTTATGTTTTGGGGCTGTGTAAGCTCCTGTGACACAGAAAAGTTAGTAAAAAATAATGGCAAGATGAATGCAGCATGTTATCAGAAAATACTGGCAGACAACTTGCATTCTAAAGCACGAAAGCTGCACATGATACACTCTAGGATGTTCCAACATGACAATGATCCAAAGCACATGGCAAGGTTGACTCTCCAATGGCTACAGCAGAAAAAGGTGTTAAGTTCTGGAGTGGCCATCACAGTCCTCTGACCTCAAGAGCATTGAGCCACTTTGGGGAGATTTCAGTTTGTGCAAGACAACCAAAAGATTTACAGGAACTAGAGGCAATTTGCCAAGAAGAAGGGGCAGCTATACAATCAGAGAGAATTAAGGACTTCATGTACAATTATCAGAAAAGAATGCATACTATAATTAATGCTAAAGGGGACAATACACAATATTAAGAAACTAAAGGTATGCAAACTTTTGAACAGGGATTATCTCCTTATTTTCTTTTTTTTTAATTTTTTTTATGTTTTGTGTCATTCTCTTGTGCCTTACATATTAACTCGTGTCCTATAAAAAAAATTGTTTTGCCTTCTCACTCATGTTTTCTTTAAAAAATGGTACACATCTTGCAAATTCTCCAATTCTCCATGCAAACTTTTTGAGCACAACTATATATTGGACCTGTTGCTAAAGCATGAGGTGCACAGTGTGAGTAGCATTTGCGTTACCAACCCTGGATTGCAAACAAGACTCTTAAACTCACCACAGGCAAGTGCAAATAATTCTAAACTTTTTTTTGGAACCCAGTTTTTATGGACATAGTTTTATGAGGCCTGTCTCCTGCCTAGGAAATCAGCTCTTTAACATTCTGTAGTGACCTCACGTACCTTATACACATTTCTGTTCATTTAAAATACTTTTGCTTACTCCCATATAACTAGCACTGCAAGCAAACATAAGCTGCCATTACATTTACATTTACAGCATTTGGCAGACGCCCTTATCCAGAGCGACGTACATGAGTGCTTAAATCTCTAACATTGGATACATTAATGCTGGTCCACTAGGTTACATACTTAAGATACCAAGAGTTCAAAACATTTTTCAAAGTTACAATGAAAAAGTTTCAAAGGTTTTATTTATTTATTTGTTTGTTTGTTTGTTTGTTTGTTTTTCAATGCAAAAGATAGGGAAAGAAGTGCTAGTTGAAGTGTTTCCTGAATAAGTAGGTCTTCAACCGCCATTAGGTTCCAGTGATATCTGTTTTTTTGTATTGACAGTTAGCATGCCTTGATGTTCTACAGTACCATATTGTCTGGGCTGTCATTGACATTCTTTTTGGCTTAGCACATGTGTAATATGTTCATATTTTTTAAGGTGACATGTAAAATAGTCAATAAAGTAGAAAATATAGTCAAAACTGGGTTTTACTGTTGAAAACATACTTTCAAACATCACTTTTTAGAAACCATAAATATATTTCACCACAGACATGTGGAAATGTTTTTATTTTAATCCTGCCTCATGTTGGGTTACGAGCCAGTTTAACAAACAAGTTAAAAAAAATTGATCAGTCTGCCTAAAGATGTCTAAAACCTGGCCAAGTATGCCTCTCTCATGCAATTAATGTTACACTTTGATCAGATTGTTGGATAGATACATGCCATTGCGAAATGGACACAAGCCTAATCAATTCTGTTTGTAATCAGATACCAGCTGTCAAAATGTCTACAAAAAAACATGCTTTATGAATGAAACCTCAGGCTACACAGACTAGAACTGTTGTGCATAGATGAAAGACTACTGAAGAACACATATGATTTAATTTAAATTATAGCTTTTGTATCTAAAATTGCTGTGTGTCAATAATTTAGAAACACTTGGCGCACAAGTGAAAAATGCAGCTCGGCTGCAGACACAAATTAGTGATAATTATGGGTGGATGTTTTTAGTTGTGCAGGCTGTTTTGGCATGGGCTACTGGGAGATAACAAGCATTATCTGCCAATTTTTATTCATTATTATTATTATTATTATTATTATTATTATTATTATTATTATTATTATTATTATTATTATTATTATTATTATTATGTGTGCGTAAAGTGCAGTCTTCAAGACCTATATGTTATAATTAATTTATTTTATGAATTACATATTTACTTATACACAAATCCACCAATCAGAACCAGTCCTTTGGTTGTGGTTAATGTAGCAGGCTCAGCAGTAAACAGCACATGGTACAGCTTGGAAAACTGAGTAGACTACTTTAGTAGATGAACTTAGATAGACTTAGCTGATAAAGAAGGTCCAGACCCAAAGGCGAGAATGGAAGGAAACCCAAATCCAGCCTCAACATGTGTGCTAGCATTGTCTAACATACTTAGCAACTTTGGAAGCATGTGTGGTACAGTATCTCTAATGTTGCCTGTGTAATGCTGGTGGGGCAGATAGCAGGGGATGTTCATGCAGAGTAGTTAATAGGAGTGTTTTGCCTAAATTTGTCTAAATGGGATTTAAGGGACAAATAACACTGGTGCTTACTGTAAATGCTATGATAAAGGTCAAACTCAGTTGGAAGGTCTTGAGTCCCTGCAGTTAGAGCATTCATTCTCAAAACTGCTCAGAGAATAAACAGAAAGTGTGACATACTGCATAACAAAGTGATAAGAGACCTTAAGATCTCTATATGACAATTCACATATCTAAAGCTGTGTGCAGTGTATAATACTGGACCTGTGGACCGGAGGTATATATTCTGAGGTGAGTGGAAATGTGTTTTCCGTCTTTACTTTGGCTTGGCCCATTGGTGTGATGTTGATGGCTTCTTGACAGAAGACAAAAAAGGATCCTCACCACATATTCAGTATTCCACCCCCATCTCCCCTCCCATCCTCCATTTCTTTCTCTTTCTGTCCTTGATTGGCACAAAAATGTGGATTTAATTGTCTCTGGCTTAAGGGGTTCAGCAAGTGCCAATTCTCAGAGTTTGCAAGCACATGAAATTCCTCTGCTTGCAAACCCTGAGTGTATAACTCCAATGCACGATCATTTATAAAACTAAATAAATATTTAAATAAGAAACCAAACTTGCCTCATTGCAACAACAGACCTCTTCCAAATTGAAGGGAACGGGAAGCGTACAGTGGATTTATTTTTCTAATCAATCTCTTACATCCTAGCTACATTTAAAAATGGCTAAAACAATAACCTAACGGGACTTAAAGAGTGTGAGCGGATTGCCTTCAGCCTTCTTTGAATATTTAGGCAAATATTCCTAAATATTTTTGGCTTGCATCTGTCAGGGTTGTGAATGCAGTATTTGTTAATGTGTTTGGTTAGTGGCATTGAAGTAAATGATGTATGCTTCCTTATGGTCACACTGGACTCTTGCTGATAGATGTGGTGTTGGTTTGGTGGCAGTGTAGTTCAAGTTTGGCCTCTCATACTGTCTGTGGCCTGCCACTGGACATTTTCGATATTTTCGTTCTTGTCTAAAGCAGAGGATTACCCAAACCCAAACAACTTTTTAAAAGAAACTTTTTTCCAAGTTAAAAAATAAATGACATTTTTTTTAGGCCAAAGCTCTTATTTTAACCACAGCTGAAGCCTGTACGTTTGGTTCAGCTTTAGACCTGTTTCTGCTCTATTACACAGCAGAGATGTGTCTGTGAAATTAATTTCATTGGTTTTGTTGTATACCTAACCAAATAACTTCTGTAGCTTCTGGGTTTAGGAAGGTTTGAGGATTTTAAAATATATATGAGTCTGCAGGTCAGTTAAACCATGATTCACATCAAAATTATATGTGCAGGAAAAGCTTACACTTCAAATAAGATTGTCTCCAATATTGGTGAGTGCTCATATAAGCCATCCCATTCTTTAGTTCATTCATCTTCACTAAGTTACGGTCGAAACAGAAACTAACCTAGAGACACTGAGCACATGAGTACACTCTGTCTATCCATACTAACACACACAAACACACGCACACACACATACACACACACACACACACACACACACACACACACACACACACACACACACACACACACACACACACACACACACACACACACACACACACACTTATTCATGCATGTAGCAGTGAATAATGAAAGGGAGGTAATCCTCATCTGAAACTCATCTGAAATGCAGGGTAGTAATCCTGTATCTGCAGATACTGTACACTCAGGTCTCATAAAAGATAAATCTTTTGAAATACAGATGCAGAATGATCATATACAACATTTCACAGACAGTAAGCCAAGCTCAGAATTGAAAGCTATACACAGTGCTATGTTGTTGCCCTTTAATTGTAAATCATGCAAATCATCTGTATCTCTTTTTTTAATCAGCAGTCTAATAACAGTGGTTTGTGTGTGAGTGTGTGATGTGAGTGTGCATGTTCATGTATGCATGTTTAGTTTTTAGTTTTTCTTCTGTTCCCATGAGAAGACTTCTGTGGGTCAGTGATAGGTTACTAGAATAACCATGTCCTCTATGGCACCCCATTAACAGATTTGTGAGTGTGTGTTAGGGTCAGTGATAGGCCATGTATTTACCAGCAGACCATTACAGTGACTCAAATGCAGGTCACTAGAGACCCACATTTTTTTCATCATATTTCCTTTAATTAAGTAAGACATAATGCATGCAGATGTGTGTATTGAACATTGTTGATACAGCAATAGAAAGAAGCCTCACAGCTGTTTCCATATTTCCCTCTTTACAGTTGTTGTAAGAAATGTCATTATTCATCTACAGTCAGTTCAATTATAATAATGGCTTTTGCTGTTGAACTTGTGCTGAGCATTTTAACTGTGCTGCCACCAACCTTGCTGCGCCAGTAAATCTGACAGAAAATTTGTTTGTCCTTTGACCTGTGGGCGTCCCTCGTGAGCCTTGTACAGACGGGTTCTGCTAAAACTATCACAGGGGAGGTGGTATGTGTGTCTCTACTGGGGCATGTAGAAACGTCGAGGTGTGTGTTATGAGGGTGAGGACTAATGAGTGGCTCAGGCTGTTCGACTAGGGCTGTAAATCTACCCCCCACATACTTTCTCTCCCCTACAAACTCTCTCCCTGAGAGAGAGAGAGAGAGAGAGAGAGAGAGAGAGAGAGAGAGAGAGAGAGAGAGAGAGAGAGAGAGAGAGAGAGAGAGAGCGACAACACACACACACAGACTGCCACCATCCCCTGGCAGAGTTTCACAGGGCTCTCTTCACTGAAATAATGACCCATGCTCTCACAGTAAATACGTTCCAGCCCTGTTGTGGTATGTTTTTGCACTTTTCACCCTGTTCTCGTTAGACAAAAAAGAGCAAGCACCAGAGAGGAGAATGAGGGGGAAGAGGGGGAGCAGCAGATTTAGAGGGGTGAAGAAGGTGAATTTATTAAACCCCAGAAGTGTGGTTTTGGTGTGGAGTAATGACCAAGCTTTAATGACAGTGCTGGGGTATGCGGGGTTGCAGAGGGGCCCACTGTCAGTCTGTTTGATTGTGTAAGCATGGTAATTGGACCAGTTAAAGCGACTGACCTGTGATCAGTGCCTGTGTGTCAGGCTAGAGGGCATGGTTATATTGCCGTAGGAAGTGAGTTTATAGGTAATGCCAGCGGTTAGCGTATTTTCATACACCGGGGTGATGGGGCCTGATGTTGTGGGAAGCCTTGTGATATGCTGAGCACAGAATGTAGCACTGGCTGTGGCAGTCTAGGGTACTTTGACCTCATGATCCCAGGGTAACAGATTCCCACAGTGATTAGGAACACCGCAGAGTTTACAGTAATGGGAAGCTTTGTGTTTTAGCTATTAGAAGCAGAAGAATTTTCTTTCCTTCTCTCACTCTTCACCTGTGTCAAGATTGTATTGCATTTTGTTTTTATGTGGACCTGTCATTTCTCCTCTCCTTTAGCCTGACACATTTGAATAAAATATATTTGTTGTTGTTGCCTCATAATATAGAGATGATTGCTGGCATGCAAATAGTGTCCAAAGGTATGGAATACTATATGATCATATTATATAGATATAATTTTGCAATGTTAGAACATGCAGCTGGAAGCAAGTGTGTATGCTGTTTAAGTTGTGCGTTGGCTTCCTGCCATAATATGACTCTTACTGTAAAACACCCACACATGAGCCAATTCATTTTCACTCCATCCTGTGTAACCGTTTGAAGTTTATTGCCAATTATTAAATAATTGCTAAATATGGTAACCGGTAACACAGTGTGAGAGAGGAGGTGTAAAACATAGGAAATGCTTGATGGGGAAATTCACTCTATTTAATGCCAACACCTCTGCAGAAAACATATAAGGAACTGAAATAAAATACAAATAATTTCTTTTCAGTAAAGCTTTTTAGGTGTGATTTATTAAAGCAATATGCTGACCTTAGACACTTCGGATGATGCAATTGATGGAGACATCCATTATAACAACCTTGTGGACTGTAATGCAGTAATCGCTACACATGCAAAAAGACTACTAAATGTTAATCTGCTTTGCTCTTAATATAATCCACTCTTTTGTATGGTTATTGACAGCAATAAAAGTCATGCAACACTGACATTTTAAAAGCCATGCAGTACTTTCATTAGAATGGGCACTGCACTGAGAAGAAGAAAAATAACCTCCACAAATGGTTAAGGTGGCAAATATTAAGATTAAAAGATTTCAGATTTCCTTTTCCCTGTCAGGAAGTGGTGTTTGATGGGTATTATGGGAATTGTAGCGACACACCCTAATGAACCATCATTGCACTTCCAGGAGCCTGTGTGCAATGTGAATAGTAAAACTTTGCCTTTCAACCGCCCTTAACCTCAAATTTGTCAAACGTGTATCATTTTTGACAGACAATAACACCATTTCTCAGCTCATTTGAGAATGGATGTGCTTGGTTAGTCAGGGGGTATGGTGTCCAACAAACACACACTCACACATACAGTCATAGTGAAAATGTGCGTCCCAGCAGCAAAAGCTGGACCGGAGACTGACCACAAGCTGCATGAAACCACTGACCGGGTCAAGCATCCACCCTCTGGTCCTGATGGATCTTACAGTTTAACATCAGCCAGGTCTACTCTACTAAGTGACTTTCACTGACATTGCAGTATGGGTCACAGTGTTGCAGTGTACCATCAAGACGTTTCCACTGCTTTCGAGCTTTTCTTTGGCATCATATGGCTTTTAATGGATGACTAATGATTTAATCTGGCATAAGTACATGAAAAGAGCACACAAAGTCCAAGCTGTAATCCCATATACAGTTAATTCCGCCCTCTCTCTAAGTTAAAATTCCATTACAAGATTATATAACTCTATCACTGTGTATTTCATTGAGACAGAATCACACTCCTACTACATTGCTATAATATCCACCGTCTCCGGTCTTTGTCCCTGCTGTGCCAGTTGTAGAAAGAAGAATGTGAGTCATGGAACAAAGTGCCCAACCACAGTTTAGGCAGGCAGATCTAGCTGCTTGTTTGGGGCTATGTGTCTTCTCATAAAGGAAGTTGAGTGTGGTATTATGTTGTTTGCTGCTTCCTGTGACTCAGGGCTGTTATCCTAGTGTGGTCCGTTTTCTCCCTGCTGTAAGCTCATTTTATGTCACAAACAGCTCCTTCCCCAGCTCATCAGAAACCAATAGCAAGATATAGTGAGTAGAATGACTAACATGCGATTAGGTGTGTTAATTTTAGCATATATATATATATACACACACACACACACAAATACTGCATGGTTATATGTGTATGGTAAGATTAGCCTCCACCTTTATGCCACATTTTTCCTGATTCTACACTTTGGAGACCACCAAACCTTACCAATAATCCAACCACAACCTACTGTATTCTGTCGCCCATATACTGTACAGTAACATTCTGCCTCTAATCCTTAACCACCGGTCTCACAAAAACAGGAATGCCTCAATTCTAGGGCTGTACATATGAGTAGATTGTGCCTTATCTATAGCTGCATCATTTTTTCTCCAGGAATGGAGTACCCAGCAATCCTCATCCATTTCTCTGAGTTGTGAACAGCATCAAATATTACTCCTTAAACAATGCCGTATCTGTCACTGAAAAGTGTGAGGTCATTACAAAACCTGAGTGCCGGTCTTGGGAACTTGAACCGACATAGGAGCAAGGTAAATACAGTCTAATGGCAGTGACTACACAGTGCCACAGTGTACCTCAATACCACAGAGATGGATAGCCACCTACTGATCAACTTGCAAGGACACTGTACCAGATTAATAAATTAATAAATAATTGATACATAATTTATATAAAAGTGCCATTATCTTTATACAGTTGATTACTCAAATCCTTATGGGAGCAGGTTTACCTCAGAACTTAAGCATTCAGTTTGGCATGATTACTTTAATCTAAATCATTTTCTAACATTTTCTGTCTTTTCATCAAAATCCCATAGTTGTTGTATTCTGACACCCAAAGGCTAGACCCAGAATGTAAATAAACACTTCCAGCCCTAGCTAGAGAACCTGTAAACCTTTCTCCTGCCCCAGAAGGAAGGTTTACTGTCCTCCCCATTAAATCAGAGTCAGTGAGTTAGCAAGATGAAGGAAAAGAAAAGAGGGTTGAGGTGAAGAAGTCAGAACCCAACAGTGGTCCTGAGAGACCCACATTTTGACTCATGTTGCAAAGAAGGCTGTTATAGCCTCCTTAAGAATAGAGGTAAGATCTACACCAGAGTGACAAGCCTTGTTGAGTTTGCACAAAAGAGTAAAGCTTAAAAAACTATTTTCCAGAAACACAGCCTAATAGTCACAGTTGCCAATCCACCTACTGGCAGGAGGTGTTTGAGAAAGTGGGAGCAAACCAACAGTGGCATGGAGGAATGTGTGAAACTCCACACAGACAGTAACCTAAGCTCAGGATTGAAATGGAGATCCTGGACCTATGAGGTGGAAACACTACCTTCTGCATCACTGAGCCATTCTTACTGCATATCGTGATTTTTTTTTTTTTTTAACTTTATATATTGGTATTTTTTTACTATGGCGCACTGCATGTTTCTACATAAGCACTTAATCAGAGATTCTCATTCATTACACCCGTCTAATTTATTTAAAAATATCAGCTTAGTGTGTACATTACAGATATGGATATAATATTAATATTATCACGTGAAGTTAATCCATAATAACACATTTAAATATATCTCATATTAATCTTGAATTTTTGTATTATATTAATCTTTATATTAACCTTTTGTTTTATGATAATGTTCTGTAAAGCTGCTTTGAGACTTTTAATGGCACTATACAATTAAATTTGAATTTGAATTTGAAAATTACACAGATTTAGTCTTTTTTCTTAAACCAGAAGGAGCAAAGCAGCTTCACCTTTAAATGTAGCCTTGAAAGCAGTGATATATTAATGGAATAGGGTTTAAAATGTAAATTACTCTTCAAAAGTACATAATAGTTCCGAAAAGAAAAGCATTCTGAGGAGGAAATATATTCACAGATAACATAAAGTAAATAATAATGCATAATACATCACATTTGTAGACTTATGTAATATTGAAACCCAAACATGCTCACAGCACACATATGAGCTCCTTCCTGAACAAATTCCATGAAAAAATAAGAACACATGAGGATATATATTTTTGACTTAATGTCACAGAATAAACATTTAGTAATGTTTATTCTGTGGGATTTAAGTGTAGAATTTATGACTCCTCGAATGTATTTTTGAAACAGTATAAAGGTTGAGTAACAAGTGGATGTTATAACAAAGGCGGTAATAAGTAGATGATATTTTGATTAGATGATGCCCCAAATGCCCCCCACAAAATAAAAAAAAGGAAGGGGCAATGAGGACTCCTATACAGTAAGTCACTTAGTAGAGTAAGCAACTGTTCCCTGAATCACTCCATCAAAGCAACTCTCTTTCTCCTGTCTGTTGCTTCCTCTTTGCTTTAAAGCATATTGTATTTTTTAATCACAGTTTCCAACTACAATGGACAATGGAAACACTGGTGACAGACATTGCCTTTGAATTTAAACTCTAAGGGGTGATAAAGCCTTCTGGATGTATGCTTTGGACATCAGGCTGTGTTTGACTTTGAAACCTACACAATCTTTCTTGTGAAGGACAGAAGCCTGGCAGGCATAGCTGCTTCTTCAGAGCAAATTGAGAGAAAATATTGAGCCTGGAGTTTGACCAGAGCAGGGAGACCTGAAAGCACAGTAGTAAAGATATACACTTTATCCAAGATGGCACTATTCAAGAAACTTGTATAAGAGAGCACAATATTTGAAATCAGCTCTTAAGTAGCTCCCATCGTCACTTCATGGGGTTGATGACAGAGAATACTGATATGTTGTTGTTAATGTTTCAAATGATAATTTACTTTCATAGACCCAAATTTAAAAAGGAACCAGTTTGTACTTTTTAAAGTTTGGTTTTCTCAGTAAATTTATTCGGTGTCCTTAAAGGTGATGATATTAAATACTTGCCTTCATATATCTTCATCAGCCTTGCAGCTTAGACCACCACTTCTCTAATCTCCCTGTGGAGAAAAGAGCTGGCTGTTAATATTCTTGCAGACTTATTCACTATTCATTGAACTTCACAAGGCTTTGCAAAAGTGGCTGCATGCTAGCCGCAAACGTGATAATTTACAGCAAGTGTTAGTGAGACCTTCTGAGGGGTTTGGCTCCCTTCTCTCCTTCCTTTACTCTTTAAGAGGTTAGACATTATTTTGCTCATGAAAAACTTGGTGATCTGTGACCTTTTCTTGATCTTTGCCTCTTTCTTCACCAAGGTCACCTGTTTATGAGTTTCTCTGTCCCCAGGTTCACCTCGGGATCTGATATTGACAAGCTTGAAGATGAGTGTGTGTTTAAAAAATGAGAGCAACATATATTTCATGAAAATGTGGCCCATGTGTGTGTCTAACAGTGCAAATCTTTTCTTCTGTTTAATCATTTGTGGGGGATGCAAGCTTATATGTCTATTTATATGTAGGAGTTTTTGTGTGTGTGTAACCTCAAATCCCATCAAGAATATATATGAGTTTCTTAGCTCTCAGAGTGAGGTAAATTCAGTCCAGTGGCCTGTCCATGAATGTCACAATCATTTAGAGAGTTTAAGGAGATACCAGCTGCTCCAGGTGGGAATCTCCTTTCCTCCCCGATACCACTTATGTCCCCTCAGCTACATCTTTTTCCACTGAAGGGTTACCGAAGGGTTGTGCATGAGTGATAACCCGTCCCCTAACATACATTCTCAGTGTCACACCTCATTATTGACCTACAGAAATACTTCCTGATATGCGCTGGCCCCCAGCATGCAGTCCTTCTGTAAGGCCAGAAATCCTTATCCACTGGCCCCATAGTGAAGCACTGGAAACAGAGGGAAACAACACTCTATTCCCCTAATGAAATACAAACAGTGCAGGGCCCTAGATAGGAGCAGCACTGCAGGAACTGAACTCTTAACCCACGTGCCCTATGGCTCAGCCTATCACCTGCAATGGCAGCTCTAGTTGCTTTAATTTTCATAAAAGTTATAGAGCCTTACAGTTAAGCAGAACCACTATGATAGGGCCAAAAAGATCTATTGTTGCTAATACTGGCAAACATGTTTGTAGACATAAATATTCATGCATCAATGCATTTTACTCAGGCTTGCTTTGGTTGTGTGCACTTTTGTCTCTAGTGAAATTCTAGGTAGTCATATACAGAATAAAGTCCATGACTATTCTCAGTCTCTTTGGAATGATGTAAATTGTCCCCCAATCACAGATACTCTACTCGCATATGCTAATATGTTTGCTGCTGATTGTTGAGTATGGCTAAAAATCACATTTACTATGGTTGTTCATTCATGTGTAGTTAGGAATTCATATTCTTAGTGGCTGAGGTAAAGATGAGTACATTTACAACATTTAGCAGATGCCCTTATCCAGACCGACTCACATTTATATCTCATTTTATACAACTGAGCAATTGAGGGTTAAGGGCCTTGCTCAGGGGCCCAACAGTGGCAGCCTGGTAGGTGTGGGAATTGAACTCACAACCTTCCGATTGGTAGTCCATCAACTTAACCACTGGGCCACCGCATGCCCACTAAGTATGTAAGTATATATGAAACCCGACAGATAGATATTGAATGTAAGTATATATGAAACCCGACAGATAGATATTGAATGTAAGTATATATGAAACCCAACAGATAGATATTGAATGTAAGTATATATGAAAACAGAACTAGCATGTTAGACAGGAGCTACCATAAAATACATTTGAAAATAACATAATCATGCAGTAACCTAGCTGTTTATTAACTAGATCTAGCAAAGAGAAAAGTCTCTTATCCAATATAACAACTTCATACATGTTCATACATTCACTGTATAAAACTGATAACCACCAGTGACTGAAAAGATTGTAATGCTAGTGAACTTTTTGGTTTTAATAAAGGTTTTATTGGGGTTTTTTTATTTTTATTTTTCCAGTTTTTTTTTATTTTGCCTACATTACCAAGTGTAATCTTGGTTTAGAGCAAATATTTGAGATAGGACAGGTGTCAGCCCTCAACTTGTACTAGAATTTAGAAGCCCTTAACCAGAGAAGCAATCTCTGAGAAATGCTTTCTTCACTGTCCATTATCTATTATAACTAGAGGACGTCCTTCATAGGCTGAGATTCATCTGGGTTCCATATGGACTAGTTATTCTCTTTATTATGATGCCCCTATTTTCACTACTGTATATAATCCTGCATTTACTGTCTGCAAGGCTTTAAAACAGTGATGCATATGCAACAACATATAAATCTTCACTGCTGAATTTAAGAAAAAGTTAATAAAGTTAGAGAAATTCTGCTATGACTTATACCTGTGAAGTTATGAAAGTGTAGTGATCAGATTGGTAATGTAATGTAAGGTAATGTAACTTACACTTGCATTTGCACAAATGAAAGACAGTTTTAACACATTTTAGCAAGTGAAAATAGTAGAGCATGTATAAATACAGGTATAATAATCATAGTTAAACAATTTGGTTTAATGTAATATTACTTAGAAATACTAGAACAATTTGACTATATTCCAAATATTTTTTCAGATTTTTTCAGTCCCAACTTTAACCCTAATCTAAGGTTTCCGGCTCCCAAAATCATGCAGAGAGATTATGCTAAATTGTGTGTGTGTGTGTGTGTGTGTGTGTGTGTGTGTGTGTGTGTGTGTGTGTGTGTGTGTGTGTGTGTGTGTGTGTGTATGGTACCAAGTGATGGACTCAAGTCCCATTCAAGGTTTGTGTCCCACCTTCCTCCTAGTGTTGTTAGAATAGACTCTGAAACCCCACTGACCCTGAGACTGACCAGGACAAAGCACGTTCTCAAGATGAAGTAAAGGAAGGATCAGTGCTTTTTCTTTGCTGTGTGGATTACTGCATGTCAGACTGCTGAATGCAGACATGTGGCTCAACAGCAAAGGAGTTGTTGGACTTCAGAAAGCTCTGCTTTGAGGTAAAGTGGTTAACCAAAATAACTGATCTCTGGGCCCTGGCACTCCAGAAAGAGAGAGAAAAACTCAACCATAAGTAAAAGGCTGGCATTTGTAAAAGTACTACTTTGAAGTGCATTAAATGCAAGACCTCTAGAATTTAGGCCTTTAAACTCTAGTGACCTGAAGACATATACAGTACCTTGGCTTTTGGCAATGCCAAAACATATAACATAAAATATTTTTATCCATTTGAGTAATCTGTACATTTTACAATTGTTTTTCCATTTTCTTTCTTTCTTTCTTTCTTTCTTTCTTTCTTTCTTTCTTTCTTTCTTTCTTTCTTTATTTCTTTCTTTCTTTCTTTCTTTCTTTCTTTCTTTCTTTCTTTCTTTCTTTCTTTCTTAAAGCTTTAGCTTTGACTGGTTTCTTTTTAAAGTTCTATCACAGGTAGCAACATGAAAGGCAGCTCGCAGCTTTGAGCAGTTACAGTAAATATAAGGCAAATGAACCAGTGAGGAAGTAAGAGAAGGATAAAAGTGGTACAAAAGTAGGTGTTTAAGTACATGTGCACTATGGCTCTCGTTGCATGTTTCCAAAGAGCCGTCAACAGTGATCAGCATCCTCCAGGCAAGTTTCCAGAAGTTTCCCTGGACCACAGCACCCCGCAGGGATCCTGTCTACAGAGAGTAAGAGAGAACCTGTGTGTGTGTGTGTGTGTGTGTGTGTGTGTGTGTGTGTGTGTGTGTGTGTGTGTGTGTGTGTGTGTGTGTGTGTGTGTGTGTGTGTTTGTGTGTGTGTGTGTGTGTGTGTGTGTGTGTGTGTGTGTGTGTGTGTGTGTGTGTGTGTGTGTGTGTGTGTGTGTGTGTGTGTGTGTGTGTGTGTGTGTGTGTGTGTGTGTGAGGGAGAGAGAAAAATAGAGACAGAAAGCAGAGGAGAGATAGAGATGAACACTATTTACCAAATCCCAGTATATCAAATATACGTATATATAATTAACTACATATAATTCCCCAAATCCCCACCACTAGACATAATGTACAGTATCCCATACAGCATATGTGAGATAATTATCTGATTTGGATGCTGTGCTTTCATATGTCTACTTTCAGTGGCTCCCACTGATGTAAAATACAGAATACAAAACTATAACATTCCATAGTTAGCTGATAGAAACCAGGGGATGACTGGAGTCTGGGGGAAGCTTATGTCTTCCATGTCTGAGATTCTGAGATTTTGGCTGCTGTTGGCCAATCCCCACCCAGTCAGTCCTTAGTGTTTGGGTGTCTCTGTAGAACATGTGTTTTCCACTGATGGTTGAGAGGTTGAAATGTGAACCTAATGCCTGCAACCGACCCCCCACCCCCTTCCAACCCCCCCCCCCTCCATTCCTCTGTGTTCTTTCTGTTTCTAGACTCTACATCTATAATTATACAGTAAAATAAACAGTAACCAAAGCCGCCACATCACTCAACAACAGTACAAGTGACAAAGACATTGCCTTCCTTGGCTTTGAGGGTCAAAATGAAATGTCCAAATTTGCTACAAAGTAAGTTCGTTCTGGAAAGGATCATCTTAAAACTATATATGCATAAATGTATATCAATTCATTTCCATAAAATTTGTCTGAATGATTCCAACCAAATAACCAAAATATCAAGCTTATCCAGACATGACCCTATGATGTCATACATATCTTTTTTTAATAGTTGACAAACAGACAAATAGTGCTGTGTTTACCAGGAAACCAGGTCCAACAGTATATCATTTTCCTGGTTTAGATTAGATTAGATTCAACTTTATTGTCATTGTGCAAGGTACATGTACAAAGCCAATGAAATGCAGTTAAAATGTGCAAAATAGTGCAAAACACAGAAGAAAAGTGGTTATTGTTAACACCATATCAGCTGTTCAGTGCAGAAACAGCCACGGGAAAGAAGCTAGTTTTCAGTCTACACTGCAAACTGAACAACATACAATACATAGCTGCTTAGGCCTCAGTGTTCCTCAGTGTTTCTAAATATGTACTGGCTAATTCCACATTTCTAACCAGTGCTATTTGAAGAACCAGTTGATGTTTTTAGCCCATGCATTCCCCCTGTTTACACAGCCTGTTCTGCAAGAAAACACACCAAAATAGAACAATTTTGCTGGTTTTGTTTCCTAACATAGCACCAACCATAATGTCTAGACTGCAAGAGAAAAAAACAACATATTCCTAACATGATATTATGGCATCACCATTGTTTTGTTTACCCCTATTTGAGTGGTTATGTGGGTTTTTTGTATCATGGGTTCCTTATTGTATCAGTGGTTGGCTCTCTGAAGAATTTATGCAAGCGGTTACATGCTCTTAGCACCAGCACAAGACTGACATAAGAACAGAACCCATACTGATGATGTCAAACACCTAATACCGTATCAGTACGCTCGTTGCCTTTCTGTTTTTCTTGATTTCTCTACAGACATATTCATGCTGAGTGTAATAACACTTAGACATGGATGACCTGACAGTGACTCATCACATAAAGGAAAACTCCACCCTGACACATTAAATATGTTTATATAGAATTTCGAAGTGATGTGCTTAGGAATTCTGGAGCGGATTTGCAGGGTTGGTTCTGCATTTCTGTTATTCCTATGAAATGTTAGTGTTTGTGTGCTTCTCTGACATCACAGCGGGATCTTGCTAGTCCACTTAAAATTGTGTTTAATAGAAGAAAAAATGTGTTATTAAAACAAAAGCGCTTCTTTTCTAGATGATCATTTCTCGATGACTTTCACTGACTAATTAATGAGACATTTGAAGAAATAGAGACTGCAAAGATTGGTCTCACATCTCTAGAATGCATTGAGGATGTACGGTGTAGAGACCCACCTCGGATAGCTAGTGGTTTGAATTGGATGGAAAGTTTTGGTTTTGTTTAAACAGAGAGTACAGATGAAGAGGAGTGAGCGGTGAACAGTTATATAGACCGATTCGATGGAAGGCGCTTAAAATAAAATAGTCAACTCATTGCAAAAGAAAAGTTAGACAGAATTAAAAATCACACACAATTCTAAAGATTGATATGGAAAGTGAAAGTTAATTTCACTTTTATGTGGATATGAAAGTCTTGTTTGACTTCAAGTGTTTCCTTAAAGAAATTAACAGAATGTGCTCCTCACATCAATGTTAAAAAGTAAAACATAGGATAAGCTAATATGACTAAGAATTCTCTCAGTTTAACATCCCATCACTTGTTTCATCCCATCTCTTTCTTTTGTTGTCTCCTGTGAGTTCAGACTTCAGCCACGTCACCCCATATTTCTTCTAATGTCAGTATCCATCTCCGGCCTTTATTCCTCAAAACTTTCAACACCGGAAACGAGATCCAAATACAAATAGGCAAAGTTTCATATCAAAAAGCAAATGCACCCCATCCACAGCCCTACCTCCCAACACACACACACACACACAAACACACACACACACACACACACACACACACACACACACACACACACACACACACACACACACACACACACACACACACACACACACACACACACACAATTCTCAGGATTCTTTCAAATGTAGTCACATGTTTTCAAAGTTTTGTTGATCAATGGAGTGGTGTGTGATGGGTGAAATGTTTCACCATGGTTGAAGGTTCTCGCTGGCTCCCATACAGTGAGTAGATGAGGTGTGTTGACCACATGTGAAAATGACCTGCTAAATTAAAACAGATACACAAAAGAGAAATATAAGCAAGCAGATGCAACACAAAGAAAAAAGCCATAGGGTAAAAAAAAAAAAAAGCAGTCACTCCACTGGTGATGGAGATAACATTCACTTTGAATTGCTGAAAAGATATACAATGCATCACACACCAAGTACAAAATAGCTGTGAGCAATAAAATAAATAATCTATGCATGTCCCACAGGAGAAAATTTATATCAGACAGTAAAAAGAGTTCATGTTCTTGATTGCCTCAAGTCTAAAATAAATAAGTAAATAAATATATAATAGGAAAACCACAGTTAAATAATCCTACTGTCTCCTTTTCCCAGTAGCCAAATTCAATTTAGCCCACATTCTTTTGATGGATTGGCTGAAGCTACTCTTTCCAGTGCAAATGCCATGGAAAATCTTCTCAACATCATAGGAAGAATACTACATCATGAAAAAGCAAGGCTCCTGTTATTCTACAGGGAGAAGAAAATGTGTGGAGAAATAGAATATTATAGGCCTGACCTTTGCCAGACTTTTCTTTTTCTACTATCTTTGAGATGGAGGGTTAAAGTAGATACTTAAAGTTAAAAAGACTGTATGGACCTCTAGTAGACCCCAAGAGCACAGGGACTTCCGAAGTATGGCTTGTCTGACATGGAGACACTTTTCCAGGAGGAAAGCCTTTGCCAGGCTGCTGGCTCCAGTGCTCTGGGCAGCCGCCATAGTGGTTTGTGGTGGAGTGCCATGGCAGTGAAAGTGCCGTGAGGGCTCCCACTCTTGCATACTTTATGGTCAGACTGAAACATTACAGCCCAGAAAACACTGCCCAGCATTGCCAGACGGCCGAGATGAGATCACTACTGAAAACATGCTAGCACTAACACCCGCTAAGTGCCCTGTTTGCGAACCTTTATGAACAAGTGACAGCATGGAACACAGCATGCATTTGTGTGCAGGAGTGAGATGTTGAACACTGATGTTCAATAAAATGGGATCTAACTTGTCAGTGTGATTATTTATGTTATGAATGTGTCTTTAACACAGTAAAACATGAGGTCAGGTGACTATGATCGTCGTCTGCCTTTTAGATTATCGCCATCGCTCAGTACCTTCTTTCTCACGGAACGCTTCTTCATGATGTCTGGTGCTGTTTTTGTTTCTGTGAATTTAACTGTGATCTGCAAATGATTTGCCAACTGGAGTTAGGTCTGTATTAACTCTGCTCAGGTTTTATGGTAGAAATACATATGATTCATTACAGCATATTTTCTTCCTTTAAAACAGATTAAACAATGTGTCTGTAAAGGGAAAAAGGGTGTGATCCAGTAGAATTTATGTAGCTGCAAAAGACTCAGATATTAGTCTGCTTGATGTAATGATTGTTGATTATGGTTTATTGTGGCATCTAAAGTTTATAAAGGCTCTCAAAAGTTGGGCACAGCAAAGCTATGTGCCAATGTTGTGGTTGGATCATATAATCAGCATCTGGCTCTTGGTTAACCTCACAGCTGAATATGCAGTGCTTGAGATTGCAATACTGTAAACAGTTGCTCTCAAATGTATGGAGTATGAACTTGACACTTTGGTGACATACAGACGTGCACACACACACACACACACACACACACACACACACACACACACACACACACACACACACACACACACACACACACACACACACACGGAGAGAGAGGGGTAAGTAGTGGAGACAGAAGGATCATTCCATTGCTACTGTTCTGTCTGTGTGTATGTGTGCATGTGTGTGTGTGTGTGTG